>NC_142771.1:36289642-36593214 GCF_988280905.1 Pimephales promelas | reverse complement strand
AGGAGGACGGTGTGAAGCTAATGCACTGTTTACCGTCCGGATCACTTGAAATATTATTGATTATTAATCAATAATAATCAACAACGAATTCGATTGTCAATTAATTATGTCTGCGTGCACAGAAATTAAGAGAAAGCCGGGTCTCGAAAAAGCCGCGAAGCGGTCAAAGATAAACATCTTGTGCATATTTACATAGAAAAACTATTAAAAGCTTATTTAGTAATCACATCATCTCATAAGAACTTTATGATTGGCCCAAAGCAGACTTCTTACGTCAGCGCGCTCTGACCTCGTACGTAATCTTCATAAGTGTTCACACAGAGCACATTACCGGTAATTTACTGGTAATGTTACAACTTCCCTTACTGGTGAATTGCCGGAACCAATTTATTTGTGTTTTTGAAAAGGTCCTGTTCACACATGATCTCTTACTGGTATTACACCAGTAAAGACTGCATGTGTGAAAGGGGCTGATAACTTGATATTTTTGAAACCTTGCAGACTTTTTATATTCACATTACACACTACATGACAGGTAATGTCTGAAAAAGCATAATATGGCCACTTTAATAAACCCGTTGGCAGGATGCTGTGCAGAATGCTCGTTTTTTCCTAGCTATTGATTAAACGGTCAGTCTTATATAGTGGGATCCGTATAAGATTGCCCAATCAAAGAGCACACTTAAAGGGAAAGTTCACTTTGAAATTAATGTTTGGTATGTTTTATCTTACCTCAAGGGCATCCAAGATGTATGTGTCTTTGTTTTCGCAGTATTTTCAATTTTGATATTTTTAGGTCAAACCGTTCTTGTCTGTCAGTCATATAATGAAGGTCTATGGTCACCACCTTAAAGAGCATGTATATAGAAGTCCAAATTAAACATGATTTAATGACTCGCAAATGTAAGTACACATTGATGGCCTAAGACACGAAACGAGCGGTTTGTGTGAGAAAACCAACAGTATTTATATCGTTTTTTACCTTGCGTTACTAAAGGGTAAAAACCTTGCGTTTACTTGGTTACTAAAGGGTAAAAAATGATATAAATACTGTTCGTTTTCTCACACAAACCGCTCGTTTCGTGTCTTAGTCCATCAATGTGTACTATCCCTTTAATCAAAAATGCTTTTTATTATTTTTTATTACATTTATTAAACCTAACCCTAATATCAAAGGTACAAATACAAGAGAGCAGTGAATGATGTTATATATCTTGTGGGAATTTAACAATCCCCTGTGCCTTTGACCTCTGACCTCTTGTGTTTTGGCTCTTGTGACATGAATATGACAGTGTGTATTGCTGTCAGGCAGGGTGTGTGTTTATATGGGTGTGTTGACACTCCCTCAGAGAGCTGTCTGTCACTTCGCTGGCAACCCTCTCTATCCTCCCTAGTTGCAGCTCCACTGTCGCTATGGAGACAGACTCGCATCAACCAATCGGTAGAGACCGGCCACAGTAAATGTCAAGCCGAAGGGCCTAGCAATTAAATGTGTGTCTGTGTGGGGAAGATTCGGTGCTGTCCATTCAACAAGCTCCGAGCACAACTTAACAGACTTCAATAATCGAAGCGTCACATGACCTCTGGTGACCAGTCCAGTGATTGGTCAAAGTGCTGTGATCGTTTCAAAGAATCCTTATTTGGTAATGTTTATTTTCATTGATCAATATATGGGTGCAGTATATCTCATGAGAACATGTTGATGTTTATCCCAGAATCAATAAAACAATCAAATTATAGTTTTCAGATTATACTGGATTTTTGTAAGTTAAAATCAGCATTACAAAATACAACCAGTGTTAAAGGGATAGTTCACCCTGCCAAACACGATACACGATTCACACACGATATTCGCCAACGTTTAACGCCTCGTGACTAAACAAAGGGTGCCAATGTGAGTGTGTGGAAAACTCCATGCGTAAAACGTAATTTTTTTTTAAAACGCCTCTGGTTCTTATTTCCGCTGCGTCAAAAACTATCCGACCAATGAGATTGCCGCTTTTGCTCACGTGTCTGGAGCCTCTGAAGTTACAGTAAAACACAACTTGGGGGCGCTCAAACACAAAACGGTCCTGCCGAGCACACATGCGTAACGGAAAAGAAGATATACGCCAAGTAGCGTCGCCGTCGACACAGCCAGGAAGAAATAAGACGAGGAAGATGCGAGGTAAGATGAATGTAGAGCTGCTGGTTTCACTGGTGCTAGAACATAAATAACTACATGACGAACGCGACAGCGAAGTACAAACATCTCGATAAAAGAGAACTTATATGGAGTGGTATTGCAATGCAGAGCAAATGGGCGGCATCTAATGTCAGGGAACGAATTTGCATGTTCACTTCATCGTCAGCGGAAATCGCTTGGGTGTGAACACAAAAAACGCGCCGATATTCGTTCTGGTGTATACGACCCTTCGTGTCGTTCTAATCCCGTTAGACTTTCATTTGTCTTCAGAACACAAATGCAGATATTTTTCCTTAAAAGGAAATAGGCTCATTTTACAACTCCCCCAGAGTTCAACAGTCAAAGGGACCAGAAACTGTCTGGTTACTGATATTCTTCTAAATATCAGAAAATCGGCTGAATGGATTCGAAAACGGTAAAACCCAACTGTTTAACTCTGAGGGAGTTGTAAAATGAGCCTATTTCCAAAAAAAAGTGGAGTATCCCTTTAAAGGGGTCATGAACTGTCTTTTTAAATTGTATTGTATTGTTGTCTGAGGTCAACTTATGACGTTCGCTTGGTTTTTGCATTCAAAAACATCAAAATGAATAATTAATAGGATATTTTGTACCCTAGTTTTGAGCCTAGCTGAAAAACGTTGGGTTTTTACGGGCGTTTCGCACTGAAGACTTGGAAGTAAACGCCCACTGCTGTGAGTGGATAACAGTTTTGCATATTATAATGAGTTTCGACTCACCCGTCGATGCACTTGAAGGAAATTGTTTTGAAAACGTCCAATGTTGTAAAATGGCAACCGAAATGATTCGCCCATACATGTTCGACCCAGAGTCCGTGTGTTGTACAATTCCTGTCAGATCCAATATAGACGGCACAGCACCGTTCTTTACTCTTAATCGGACTGCAAATCCAGTCTTGTTTACAAAACAATCCTCAGTGAAATGAAGCGAACAGACGGACGATGTTTTACCTCATTAAAAATAAAGTTTATCAATGCAGTCCTATTGGAATCCAGAGGAAGCTTATGCAGCGACTGTCTTCTTCCACAAACAGGCACTGCACAATATTTTGTATTGCTCGGTAGCTGGATCCGGATGCGTGAATGTGCGAATCGGTGGGCGGGGCTAAACCGTCCGCGTTGATCTTCTTCTGCGGGTGTGGTGTTTTATCCTCTTTGACGTCACAGTTGCCCACGTTGAAAAACGAGTCGTTTGCTGAGCCTGGTGTCAATAAAAGCTTTTATTGGACTAATAAGGATATTTTTAGTTCTGAAACTTGCAGGATATTCGTATAATATGATGACCTCTTAGAAAATTTGATTTCTCAGTTCATCACCCCGTCAAATGCGAGAGCTTTCTGAAACAGCCATAGGCATCAACGTCATTGCAACTTTCAAGGTCCAGGAATGTAGTAAAGACATTGTTAAAACATTGTTAAAAAAGTGGTTCAACCTTAATGTTATGGAGCGACGAGAAGTATTTTTGTAAACAAACAATTTCTTCTCTGAAATGTTTTGCGATAATAAGAATTTAGCATTCAAATATACTTAATGTCACAATTGGACGATTTTTAAAGCATTTTTTTTATTAAAACTGTATAGTTTCCTCTTCTTCTTTTTTTTTTCGGACCCAAACATTTTCTTGACAGTTTCCCTGATACACCTGTCAGATAAATGTGTGTTTGCCGCAGTCGTATAACAAATCCACTGTCTACAAGCTTATTCGGATCTAATTCAGTCTGTCACTGTAAGTTCAACTTGTCAACTCCTCATCAAGCTCTGATTAGTTCAATCAGTTCTGCTTCCTCAAGGCCTCATCATCAGATCTGAAATGAGTTCTGCTCTCTGTGGAGGCGGGGGCACTAACTATTGCTTGCAGAGTTGACACGTACTGCAAACACCAACTCCGCTTTTGCTGATATTGCCATTGGAAGGTGTGAAAATGTGTAGCAGTGCTGAGATCACCTCAGGGATGAAGTATATTCGGACTAACACATCTATGTTTGGATTTTGTGCAATTAACTGACAGCAGATTTGTCAAATTCATCAACCGTTAAACTTTATACCAAATTAATGCTAGTCATCAATGCCTAAAGATGAGGTAATGTACCAAATGTGGCGCCCAACGCGGGGTTGTCATCAGGTTTATGATGCTTTTGTTTGTTATCCTGCTAATTAGGGGTGTGAGATATGATTTTTGATCTGCTTTTGAAGAAATGTCATATTATCGTGTTGCTAAAAGCCTGTCAAACAGTGCCTGGTTACTGGACTAAGTTATCTTTCAAGTCTTATACTGTCAAATACACACAAGGGTTACATAAACACAGTTGGTTGTGTCTAAAGAGAAAGCAAACATTTGAAAATGTATTAGATGCGTGCCGTCTTAAAGCGACAGTAGCCTACAGTAGAATTGACCTCCGATTTGCAGCGTTACGCAAAGCTAACGTGCATAACTAGATATTGTTTAGAAAAAATGGTATAAGAACGGTACGCGGGTAGAAGTACTTGCCGATACCGATGCCTGAATTTTTATTGGTATCTGCGGCATTTCCGATACTAGTATCAGAAGCGGAACAACTGTATAAAATAGGAAAATTAACGTGAAAAAAAGAATTGATAAAATCGTGAATCGAGATTTTCCTTGAAAAAAAAATTTTTTTTCCATATCGCCCACACCTACTGCTAATCTTAATTATGTAAAATAATCTTAATCAACTTAGTATCTACAGACCTGGTGAATTACTACTTTGATTTCTTTACCAAGCACAAAACAGAGCCGTGTTCATCTTCATCGACCGTACGAGACCCAATTCATTGTGTCGAGTGTAGATAATCTCCTCAATTTGCCGTATTGAGTTCAAAATTTGGCTTGCTGTTAATAATCTGATTAGTGGACTAGGCTTGTTAATATGCTAGTATATTGCTCTTTTGTGATATTGGAATTGGTCAGCAGATTGACATCGTTAGTTCCCCTTGTAATCGTTCTAAAGTCATTAAAAGAGTAGTTCACTTTAAAAAAAAACTTTTGCTGATAATTTACTCACCCCCATGTCATCCAAGATGTCCATGTCTTTCTTTCTTCAGTCGAAAAGAAATTAAGGTTTTTGATGAAAACATTCCAGGATTTTTCTCCATATAATGGACTTCAATGGGAACCAAACGGTTCAAGGTCCAAAAGACAGTTTCTGTGCAAACTGTTCAAAGGGCTTTAAACGACACCAGACGATGAAAAAGGGTCTTATCAAGCGAAACGATCGCTCATTTAATAAAATAACAAAGTTTAAGTTTTATAAGCTCAAATGCTCGCCTTGCTCTGTTCTGGGATGCGCATTCGTGACTCTCCTGTTCAAACTCGTTCATCAAAATGAACAAATCTCTTTCCGAGTCAATTCGTTCATTTTGTTCGTTGAATCAACCAAATGACACGAAAAAAGATTCGTTCGTTTTGATAAACGAGTTCGAACAGGAGAGTCACGAACGCTCATCACAGAACAGAGCAAGGCGAGCATTTGAGCTTATAAAACTGAAACTTTGTTATTTATTTATTTTTATTAAATGAGCGATCGTTTCGTTTGATAAGACCCTTATTCATCGTCTGGAATTGATTAAAGACCTTTAAACAGTTTGCACTGAAACTGTCTTTTGGACCTTGAACCGTTTGGTTCCCATTGAAGTCCATTATATGGAGAAAAATCCTAGAATTTTTTCATCAAAAACCTTAATTTCTTTTCAACTGAAGAAAGAAGAAAGAGCTAAATCCAATGGTGTTTAGATAGACCTGAAGGTGAGTTGCTTTATAAGTTTGCCACCTCGTCTTTCTTAAACGTGACGCACATTTTAGACGTTCAATCATATTCACAGCTCACAGCTCCCTCTTAATAAATACTAGAATTACCTTGGCCTTAAACTTAAATTGGTCCTCCGCTTTCTGTCTTTACCATGACACAAGCATACCATCTCCAAGCATCTCTTTTCAACCTTAAACTGACCAAATTCTTACAGCTTAAAATGTTACAACATCCCTCATCTGCCTCTTTCAGAGCCGCTAAATTACACGGTGAGTTTCTTCAGCTCTGAGTCACAGTGGAGGTCTGAGATTGCTTGAGCTTGATGTTGCTGGAGTCAGGATTGTGAATTCTCCCGTCTGAGCTGGAGCGATGTTGAAATATGGCTATTAGAGAGAGAATCAGTCATATTTCTGCCTTCCATGTGTCAGTGTGGCTTTACCAGTCACCCGTGAGATCAGATTTGGTTTCTTGCATTGTGTGTTACCCTGCTTGTGTGATTTTGATTCATTTGTAACTCAATAAGTTGATGTGCAGTGGTGCACAAACTCTATTGTTTTCACTCTTGACCGAGTCACTTACTCTCCAGTCTGAACGTGAATGTCTCATTTTGTTTTTCCAAGGGTTCCAGTTGTGTGCCTGGTTTTACATACTGTATCAATAATGAATCGACTCTCCGATTGGACGGAAATCTGTACTAGAGAGTTACTAGTAGTAGAGACGCACTTATACTAAATTTCTCCGCAGATATTGATAGTTTGATTTTTCTTAAAGGAGTAATTAAGTTTTTTGATGAAAAAATTCCTGGATTTTTCTCCATATAATGGATTTCAATGGTAACCAAATGGTTCAAGGTCCAAAAGACAGTTTCAGTACAAACTGCAAACTGTTTAAAGGACTTGAAACGATTCCAGATGATGAATAAGGGTCTTATCAAGCAAAACGATCACTCATTTAAAAAAAAAAAAAAGTTTTATAAGCTCAAATGCTCGCCTTGCTCTGTTCTGTGATGCGCGTTCGTGACTCTCCTATTCGAACTCGTTTATCAAAACGAACTAATCTTTTTTTCAGAGTCATTTGGTTCATTCAACAAACGAAATTAACAAATTGACTCAGGAAAAGATTTGTTCATTTTGATGAGTCACACAGAACAGAGCAAGGCGAGCATTTGAGCTTATAAAACTTAAACTTTGTTATTTGTTTTTTTTAAATGAGTGATCGTTTCGCTTGATAAGACCCTTATTCATCGTCTTGAATCGATTAAAGACCTTCAAACAGTTTGCACTGGAACTGTCTTTTGTACCTTGAACGTTTGGTTACCATTGAAGTCCATTATATGGAGAAAAATCCTGGAATGTTCTCATCAAAAACCTTCTTTTCGACTGAAGAAAGAAAGACATGGACATCTTGGATGACATGGGGGCGAGTAAATTGTCAGCAAAAGATTTTTTTTAAAGTGAACTACTCCTTTAAGGAACATAAGCTGACAACCTTCTCTATTGACGTCTTTCTGTGGTTGAAACACTGATCGAGCGATTACATGAGACATCTAAATGTGAAAATGGTATTTTTTGTTTGGGTTTTATGATAAAATGGTAGGAATTTGAAAGCTGAAGCCCCGTTCACACCGCCCGCGACTTTGTCGCTCGGCTCTGTACTGTGAAGTCGCTTGTGGGTGTGTAGTGCTGTCACTCTAATGTTATTGGGAGACTGCACATCTGGCCATATCTATACAAAATACCATCGCAAGTTATATATACAACTAAATCATTTTAATTTAACTTGGAATAAATGACTTTTAAGGCTAAAAAGAAACCGTATGCTGTTGGGAGAGTGTTTTTATATTACCACAGCAGTGTTCAGTGGATTAAATCATTTACTAGATTAACGATCGATCAATCAACAAATTAAACTCACTCATACCGTCACAAATTATTAAAACGTCATTCGAATTTGACAAATAATCAATTTCCTTGTCCCTAATAGGCAACGTAAGGCAGGTGAAATTGTAAAATGAACTGCGACTTTGTTTCTTGTCAGAGATAACAAGCACAAATCTCTTTGCAATTATTGGAGGGAGGCGCTATAAGTAATGTTTGGTGTATTGAAAAACCATGGACCTGGCAACCCTGACTTGAACTACGATTGATTCATAGGGTCAAAGAGTCTCTTTTAACTATACAATTATTGTTATTTTTTAAAATGTTCATACGTTAATGACGCGTTAAATTCGACACCCTCACATTTTCTTCACACACAGTATGATTTGCAGTCTGACACATTTTCACCCACTATCTTCTGATTGACAGGATATAATCGGCCCTGGTTTATAATCGTGATTAATCGCATCCAAAATAAAAGTTTGTGTTTACATAATATATGTGTGTAGTGTGTATAATTATTCTGTATATATTAATACACACACACATGCATTCATATGTGTATATATATAAGAAATATTTGCATCTATATACTTTAGATGTATTTATACAAAATTAATATTATATATAAATATAAATATTTGATGTATAAATAACACATTTTTCTTAAATATATACATGCATATGTGTGTTTTATATATACAAAATAATTATACACACTACAGACACATATATCATGTAAACACAAACTTTTATTTTGGATGCGATTAATCACGATTAATCGTTTCACAGCCCTAGTTGAGATGTTCATTCATTGCTAGAAAACAAATCATTAAATGATATATTATATCATAAGATATTGCCTTCTTAAATGGCTTCAATGTAACAAACTACTTTTGCTTGTAGTATAGATAACTACTTTTAAACTACAGTTTAATCACTTTAAATGATGAGTAGCTTGTAGTGTCTCAAACTCTTGGGTAATGCTGTAATTAAACCCACTGAAAATATCCATGTTTCCCCTCTTGCTCTCCGTCCCACTTCATATAATCATTTCAACCATTGAGGATAACTAATGTAGTTATGGGCAGCTGTGTCGGTGTTAGAAAGTGTAGTATGTTCATGAAGAGTGTTTCTGATTCACTGTATTTGTCACAGGCCGTATTGTTTTGGAGCGTGAATGGGGCTTCATTTAGATTTTTATTGTGCTATACTAAGTAGTCACGAATAATGTGGAAAGGTTATGCAGAAGCGGAGCAGATCTGCCGTTGTCATGACACTTAGCACATCTTCTTTTTATATTTGCACGATATTGCGGAAAAAAACTGACAACTGATATTTTGTTTTTCTGTGATCTACTGTGTATACGAGAACAATTTCACCTGGTGACTTTTTAATAGCTCTATTTGGAAAGAATGAATCATTCTAGAACGATTGGGTTGATTTTGTGGCAAAAACATTACACAAACATAGGTAAATACAATAGAACAAAGATGCGAATGAAATAAACAGTGCTTTGTGCTTTTCAGAAAAGTGTTCTGGCCCAGAAATTGAATAATCAAATGTAAAGTAACACTGAAACATAAAATCTCTTTGTATATTGTTTTATTATCATTGACACGAACAGCAGCAGGAATATTAGGCTGTTGTCACTTTGAGACAGAATGCACAGATCCAATATAATGATACACACCCGTTTTCTTTTTCAATTAAGTTCACGTAAGCAACTGTTTATGAGAATACTCGCCTAGACAGGCATTTTTAACATCATTTTGTGTGTATGTGTCCGTTCAAGCACAAATACTGTAGATGCGGGTGAGAATGGAATTTAGTGTTCGTGTTGCTGTGTGTGTGTGTGTGTATGGAAAACAGTGCACAAGGTCTGAATTGTCTTCTTTCACGTCGTCTTGTGCTTGAATGGTTTAAAATCCCTTTGGATGTTTAACCCCCTGCGGACCAAAGTGTATTTGGGATCCTTGAAATGTTCCGACATGCCCTGACATTTGTGCTTTAAGTTTCTTAAATATAGTGAAATTACACTATATTTAGCACAAACAGGGCTACCATAATATATGAGCTACATGTATGTACATGTTTGTATTTTTGAGAGAATATTGTTTATGCGTGGTTATTGAAAAAACTAAAAATGAAAGTTTCTGAAATAAGGCCACAAAACACATACGAAATATGCGTCCACAAGACTTTTGATCTTTTGACAAGACTTGTGATCAGTATGTAACTATATATCGAGCAGCTCTAATTTGCACGGGAATCAACACGAAGTAATACAGTCTTCATTAAAGCTGTAGTATACGATGTTGAAAATCGGTCGAACTCAAATCGGTCGAACTCATCCCGCCTCTCCACACACACCCCCCTCCCCTCTGCTACCTGATCCCTCCCACAGGGAAACGAATTGAACAACGTCACTCAATCAAGTTGTCATCATCGGAATGACACGTTTGAGATCACGCCAACGCAAGATTAGCAACACATGAAATGTTCTACACTACCCACCACCATAAGTATGATATCAATAGTATTGCTAAGGTTTTGAGTAATTGTTATAGCAGCATACAGCGCATCTTTTTGAAATTCCGATCGGCTCGAACAGAAACCCGCTAGGCATACTGCAATATATTCAAGCACTTCAAGAAATATATTTACTTTGAACCGTGATACAGGTGATGCTAAACAGCTAACATTCCAATGCCGACCGGCAGCATTAGCAAGTTTTCAGACTGATAAAAAGCTATTTATGTAACACGTCACACCATATAAGAGTACAAATAAATGTTTACCTGCTCAACAAAAAGTCAGCAGTGTCAGCATCGGTATTCAGTCCCAGATCTCGCTGAAGTTTCCTCCATCGGTCAATGGTGAACCCTATATTTATCCTACTCAACTTTCGGCGTTCTTCACATTTTCTTTTCGTCTCTGCTTTTTCCTCAAACGACTTTCTCTTCCGTCCTAACTTTCTTGTAGGGGCAAGCAGGGGACGCTTGCTGATGTATTTTTCGTTGTTATCCATTGCTGTCTGATGTGCTACTTAGCTAGCTACCATGTGCGGTCACCTGCTAACGTGCGCGATTCTCATGACGCAGAAGGGGGGCGCGGTCGGGCGTGGTTGGGCGCGGTCGGGGTGGAGACGCGAGCTCCAGGCGGAGTTTCAAATGTAGCTGGTGATTGGATGAGAGCAGTTGACCAATGTAGCTTTGCGCTCGCAAAGCTTCCATTGGTCAACTTTTATGTGGCTTTACAGCCAATAGAGTGAATGGATTTTTTTCGTTCTTTTTTCTATTTATATTGTTAGGATTATACTATATAACCATAAACAGCATCTAAACGAGGATATTAATAATGAACAATCTTTGAAATCGTATACCCTAGCTTTAAGTAAATGCAGTTATTTGGTAAATAGTGAAAAAAATTACCAATCACAATTCAGTGTGCAGATAATATATTGGCCTTGTACATAATATGTTTAACACTGGCAATGTATTAGTGGAAATTAAATGTTCCTTCACGTTGGTCAACAAAATATTCTTTATTTTATAAAATGAAATATATAAACCTTGTATACATTTTTTTAGGGATGCACCGAAATGAAAATTCTTGGCCGAAACCGAAAACCGAAAAAGAGGAAACCAAGGCCGAAAACCGAAACACCGAAAGAATTATTAGTATCATTGCATTTATGGCTATGACTGTGTACAAACTTTACTAAAATCAAGGCATTGCAATTGCATAAATTAATATCACATTTTCAAAGAAAAAAAAAAGACAAATTATGCAAATATTTATTTAGCACAATGCACAGTATAAAATAAAATTCAAACTAAAATGTTTAACTTGACCCCACTCATGTGTACATTAAATAATAATCTACTGGCCTGCAGAAAGATTTTAAAATGAAATGTTCTCTCAAAAACAAAGCCGAGCGCAAACTTCTCATCAAACCAGCACCCAGTTTGCACGTCTAAATTAGTTACATTTTAAAAATTTGGCATACAATAGCATAAAAAGCCTTTTTAAATGAACAATGGTCCATGTTTAATACAAATGTACATGAAACTTAATGAAACATGTTTAGTGAATGTATTTAAATATTTAAGAGAGCATTAATTTAGTTCTATACATACATATAGATATACATAGTTCCCAATCCCATATACATATTTATTGTAATGTCACAAGTAATAATCTCAGGGTTTACTGGGTTTTACATGATTATTTTTGTATTGGTGGTGGAATACCCTACTAAAAAATAAGCATTGCCATGCGTTTATCTTTCTTCTTCTCACCGATTCCTGATGGTTAGAGGACAGTTACTTGAGTCGTCCCCTGTCGTTTCAAGGAATAGTAAAACGAAGAGCGCGTCAAGTATAAACGCCTCGACCGTTTGGAGCGGTGCGCGCGCTGTCTGTGGAGACTCGACTCCACAGACAGCGCGCGCACCGCTCTTGACCCGCTCGCAACCGGAATCGTCGTCATGGCGGCGCGCGTTGTTTAGAGCAGATATAGGTGGATAAACAAGGCTTCCGTCTCCTCGCAGGTTCAGATACACTGAAATACGTCCGCACCGCAAACATGTTGCTTCAGACAAGCACGTGCAGGTCGCGGTTTCTGTTTGCGTCATCACAACATTTCGGCCGTATTGTTTCGGTGATAAAAGTCTTTCGGCCGAAAACCGAAAATGCACTTTTGGGCCATTTTCGGCCGAAAATTTTCGGCGGCCGAATATTCGGTGCATCCCTACATTTTTTAGGTGACCTTTTATGCCATTGTATGACATTTTACTGTATTTTTTTTGTGCTGCAGTGCTGACTTCACTCAAAATCTCTGCATCTGTTTGGTCCTTCACAGAAAGTTCTGGGAGACCTTCATCTCCATCTGTCATGAGAACCACAGTCTCCACGGCATCACCTTTGAACAGATTAAGATCCAGCTGGAGGCCCTGGAGCTGAAAAAGACCTATGTGCTCAACCCGCTGGCCCCAGAATTCATCCCTCGGGCCCTGCGCCCGCAACATCCCCAGGGTCCCGGCAAGCACCAGCACTCCCCACCCAAGGTACGGGACAATCCAGGCTCTCACGAGAAAAAAAATATTCTAACATTTTGTAACCATAGCTGTTTTGCCTTTTGATTTTATTTCGTTCCTCTTCCAATTTCACACAATGGATGTCACAATTGGGCTTTTAAAGGCTATTTCAGGCCTCCTCACAATACAAGAAATTCCTGCCAAATGGGCCATTCTCTTGTGCACTAAAAAAAGGATGTGACGGTCACAACGTCTGCTCGGATATGGTCCGTTCCGTCTAGGCCTGTCATAAAAAAAAAAAATCTAGACGACATTTTCTGAGAAATTTTTGCGAAAAACGATAATATTGTCGTTTTGAGACCGTTTACATCCATTGGCATAATAATACAGGTGCACATTTTCAAAGATCAATACACTTTTATTTCTAAAGACCATTTAACACTGAAAATGGAAAACTTTTTAACCCCCTGGGGACCAAAAACACGTCCCTGCATTTTGATCGTTTTTTCCACATAGCTGCAACATAGACTTAAAATACTCCACCATTAATGGTCATATAAATAAAATCAATACATGGTTATAAACTATAAAGGGTCTTCTTTTTTGTGTACATTCTTATTAATGTCAAAACCTTGTGTTTTGGTAGAATAAATAAAATAAACAGGGTGCGCTTTCAGCTTCAAATATTAAATGCGTGGACAGACAGATGCTCCTACATTAGTAAGACTATACAGAGAATTGTTCTGTACTGATCTATAAAACCAAAAAGACTGTTTAAATATGAATCGGGCGTGTGAACGGATGAACGCACAGATGCATAGCCTACTGTTGCAGACGAAATAGATTATAAAGTTTTTACTATAAAATAGACATCAAATAAGTTAAGTTAAATATATATCGACTGTTATTCAATGCAAGCTAATGCAATGCACATATCAAAATAATGAATCCTTAACTTGGAAATATGTATAAACCGTATTGGCCTACTTTAAAAATAATACTTTATATGGAAAAATAATTTTATTTTTAAGATGTTTCCAACTTTGAACCAATTCTACACAATGGCCCATATAACCTATTTGACCTGGATTTGTTTTCATGTATATTTTGATTATATATATATATATATATATATATATATATATATATATATATATATATATAAATGTAAATATGTATGTATGTTGTCCTTTCAATTTTTTCTTGTTTGACTCACCTGAATGAAAGGCTCATTATTATACGTGTCTTTGTGTCTCTCAGGTGAGAATCACCTAATTATACATGATGAGGGCTGGCCTGTTCACGCCCATTCGCATATTGCCTTGGCAAACAATGTTTTTCACAATATAACCCAATTCACATTTTTATGTGAGCAATTAGGAGGATGATTTTCAGATCATTGTGAAGAAAAAAACCTAGGCCACAACATCCATTAGTCAAAAGTCTTGTGGACGCATATTTTGTATGTGTTTTGTGGCCTTATTTCAGAAACTTTCATTTTTAGTTTTTTCAATAACCACGCATAAACAATATTCTCTCAAAAATACAAACATGTACATACATGTTGCTCACATATTACGGTAGCCCTGTTTGTGCTAAATATAGTGTAATTTCACCTGTGCCATTAATGTTTAAAAGCAACTGAAAAAAGTACAAATGTCACAGCATATCAAAACATCTCAAGAACCCCAAAAACACATTGTTCCCCAGAGGGTTAAATATCCAAAATAAATGAACAAAACAACCAAAAACAATAAAAGCAATGTCTCTGTTAACAAAAAATGCACTTATATAAATAACAAAAACAATGAAAAGAAATGGATGAAAACAAAACCCGACCCGACGGTGAGCAGTGAGGGGAGTCTATCGTAAATGATTCTGATTGGCCATTGTGTTCAAGAAATCAACACATATATCTGTGATTGGCTACATGGCTCAACGCTGCAAACATGTTTTGAATTGAAACTCTGGCCTGTAAATCATTTCTATCTTTTGTTTTAGTTGTTCTTGTTGCTTTTCTGCAACAGATGAATAAAAATATATTAGTTTTAAATGTTTTATCCATAGATATTTCTAGTTTGGGGGAGTCCCGCGAATCATTTTTTTTGTCCCGCAACCCACACACACATAGTGAGTGTGTTACCGCCTGCGCTCGGCCATCAAATCTAGTGCTGCGCCGCACTCTTACTGCGTTGGGAGTGCACGTCTCTAGATCAAGGGCCCGCCCTGAGGATAGTGTCAGGAAATATCGGCCCGTGGGTTGGGTCAGGTGACAGGTCAAGTTTGGCAGAGAATCTAAGCTGTAGTTCACAAGAGGGAGAGAACAAACAAGCAAGCATGCAAATGGAAATTGGTCGTGTGATTAATTGATTTATTGACTATCGCGACAGGCCTAGTGCCGTCCACTGCGGAGGGTTTGATATGACGTGCTGTGTTGTGGAGACATGCACACTCTCCCCCGCTGGCATTAATAAAAGGTTTTGAGAAAAGGCGAGCGGCAGAGAGCATCCGTCTAAATGCAAGTGAGCTCTGGCACCCTCAAAACGAATAATATGCCAATCAATCCCCAGCTCCAAGGGAAGGAAGGTAAACATGCCAGAATAGATGATTGAGGAGACTTCCTCTTCCCCCTTTTTTTCTCTCTGTAGCTCAAATTTGTATCTGGTTCTCCTCACTCCCTTCATTTCATTTGCTCCGTCATCCTGACTAGTTATAGAGGAGTATTGGCTGCTCGACTTGGTGGCTTCAAAGCGCAAGTGTCCAATTGGTGAATCTCACGAAACATGAGATATATTTAACCCCAAAATTAAAAGGATGGATAAAGAATATGAAGCAGTTTTCAAGACAATTAATACATTTCTGTTAATTATTATTTTCATTACATTTTACGTGTATAGCGAGTCCTTTTCTGAGGAGGCTACATCATAACTATATTCCAGGATGCCAATGTCAAGATTCATCAGGCTCAAATTGTGAAATAATGGTTGGGAATCATGAAGAATCATTTGCACATTTAAATCGTCCAGACTTTAAATTCATTGAAAGTCTTTGGGATGTGCTGGTGGAGACTTAAAGGAGTAGTTCACTTTTAAAAAAAAAACTTTTGCTGATAATTTCCTCACCCCCATGTCATCCAAGATGTCCATGTCTTTCTTTCCTCAGTCGAAAAGAAATTATTTTTTTTGATGAAAACATTTCAGGATTTTTCTCCATATAATGGACTTTACTGGTAACCAAACGGTTCAAGGTCCAAAAGACAGTTTCAGTGCAGATTCAAAGTGCTTTAAACGATTCCAGACGATGAATAAGGGCCTTATCAAGCGATTGCTCATAAAAAAAAAAACAAAGTTTAAGTTTTATAAGATTAAATGCGTTCCTTGCTCTGTTCTGTGATCCACATTTTTGACTCTCCTGTTCAAACTCATTCCTCAAAATGAACGAATCTTTTTTCGTGTCATTTGGTTCATTCAACAAACGAAATGAACGAATTGAGTCGGAAAAAGATTTTTTCATTTTGATGCAAACAACGTGCTTTTCAGCGCCTCCTGCTTTTCTCACGTCAGTTTGGATGACTTATGGGGTCTGATTATAATTTCAACAACAATAATTGTGGATTGCCGCCATCAAACAAGCAAATAGCAAATCGGAACACTGCGCACCATAACAGCAGAATGCATGCGTGAAGCACTAGTTTTTCTTCTTGCTGCATATCTTTTACTACAACACGTCGCTCGTGGCCTGATTGGAGGCAGCTCGTCAAGGGCCTGTTCACATATCATGTCGTTTACACGCTCAAGTTCATTATTTCAAATGTAGACGCGCGGCAAGCGGGCTCATCATTGAAACGATGCGCTAATTTTTTCCAGGCGGAGCGAGATGAAAACACCTCGGCTGCGTCTGAAATCGAAAACTTCCCTACTATATAGTATGCGAAAAACAGTACGCGAGCAGAATAGTATGTCTGAAATCATAAAATTCGAAAAACAGTAGGCGAAAAGTACCCGGATGACCTACTACATGCTGCGAGATTATGAAGTGCGCATTCAATGGAGACTTTACTATCCCATGATGCCACGGGAGAGGAGTAGATGTCGTTATATTTGAAAGTGGCGGAAACCGGAGACGCGGCTGTAACGTTAGGGGATAAACACACACACATCCGTATCTCTATTAATTAATTCATGTTTATTTATCGATGGTAATATCACAAACAAATAAATGGCTTTTTTCTTGCCAAAAATCTACATCTGTCATTGTTCATAGGGGTTTGTGGGTGTTTTATGAGGTACAATTTATTATGTAAATAAATGTTATTTGAGAAATTCCGCAAAAGACGTGATCTGCGAGCAGCTGACGTAAAAACGCAGATGAAAACGGAAAGCAGAACTAGTTGTTGGTGCAGTCAGTGGAATGGGCTCTTTAAATTTTCGCACTGTTGTGACGGCGTATGTCACGCGACAACAACAAGGCGCATGTAGTACGTCGGGACTCATTCATACTAACCGTATTCATACTATATAGAACGTACTTTTTTAACGGTCGCAAAGTACGTTCTTATTTAAATATAGTACCTACTCGCATAGTACGCGATTTCGGACGCAGCCCTCGACTTTTCAGAATGGCGCAACCGCAGGTCATGTGACAAACCAACCAATCAGCTTCACCGTTTCGTAACATTTAGAGCTCAGCCAACGTGAAGGATGGGTCTGCAACCCAAACACCCGGGTGTTTTTCTCTTATCCGTTAATAAATATCGTAGCAGATCTACAGCAAAGGCGTTTCGGTGGTCCATTAGCTACTGTATAACTTCGTTGTTGTTGTGGAGACCGCAGTGCGCGGTTGCTTAGCAACGAAGACGCCACAGGAAAATCGGACCTAATGTGGATTGTAAATGTCAGTCATTTATCTTTAACTCATTCTTTTTATAAAAATGATTTAAAGGCTGAAATTTGTGAGGTTTATCTTTTTATAAAACCTTTTTTTTTGTCAACACTTTATTTGAATTTCATTTTACTCTCTGTGCCTATCCACAAGTTTCCGAGGGGCGCTCATGTAAAAAATAAAGTGGGTGAAACTTCCGGTGAGGCGGTGGAAGTAGCATTCCAATGGTATTTTGTGTGTTAGTTAGCGAAGAGGCTAGCTGTTTTTCGGAGAATTATTTTACTATTTAAAGACGCCAATCTTTATGAGAGATGTCGTTACGGAGCTCATGGACAACATGTGCTGTTGGCGGTTGTATGTATAACCGGACTAAACTAGTTCAGTGGCTTAAACGGGATTGTTTTAAATATAAGCTGAAAACGAAATCAGAGTGATCCTCTCAGAGCCCGTTTCTGATCCTGCCAACGACTGTAGTTTCCATCACCTCCCAAAAGACGACGAATCTTCCTGTGTACATTTGTTTAAATTCTTAATATTCTATAAACTCTATTAGCATGTGATTGGCTGTTCGCTACTGACGTTACACCTAAACTCAGGATCTAAGCCTGTGTTGACAGAATACCAAATGTGCCAGTTAATGTATTCAAGCAGCACATTCATTTATAATTTTGAATAAACTCCAAAGCACAATGACTAAGTGTGTATTTTTTTATTTTAATTGTTTGTCAGCTCACACAACTGTCTGTCACCATGCCTTGATGAGTATTGATTATTAATAATGTTATTATAATACTCCCAATCAACTACTGCGGAGGGTAAAGGCACTGTTATTTCACCCTTTTGAATTTCATTGAGGTTGTGTTCCCACATCGTTAGCTAGTTTGGATCGTTATAACTTGAATGACTGTCAACTGTTGAATGAACGAGTATCAAGCATGTCAAGTCGCGCTTTGTTTACTTCCAACCGGAAGTCGCTCCCACTTTTGACGCAAGGCCTCATGGGGCGTAGGAAACTTGTGGATATGGGTGGGTCGGAGAAGGCAGGGTTTGGTGGCAATGTAAATAATTAACCGTATCTGAATATTTGCCGCGGTGCGAGGGCTTCGATTACCTCTCTCTTTTTTTGACCATACATGTGTTTGCATCCCTGAATTATAGACATCGCCATTGATTTCGTCAGTCTCTTGACAGGTGCGTCCCCATTTCTGTGCAGTAATTTCACAGGCTTTGTACAGAGAGTAGCTCATCACATGCTATTGTGATAACTAGCGTGATTTGCGGTTCCTGCTAACGTGCTGACCCCGAGAGCTGCCATGATTCGGCCCTACAGAACGTCTGAATCGCCCATTGATGCCGTCTGTGTGCACTCAACAACATTGATCTGCTTTGAAAAGCCTTGCTTTCCCAACGAATCGCACCAATGGACTCTGATTCGGAAGTCGTTGGCAGCACAAAAAAAATGACAAGCAATGTTTTTTTCTTGTACATTGCAGTGCTGTTATTCAGGCACCAAGAACAAGAGTTCGTTCCACTCCATTCGCTGATTATATTTTCAGTTAGTGCCGTTTTTCTTGGAAAACATCCGCCCCCTCAAACCGCCCTCTGCCCTCATTTTACTGAAACTCTACCCACGTAGAGCCAACTCCCCCCCGACTCATCTCAGACGAGATTTCCCTGACCATGTGGAAGTAAACCATTTTAAGCGTTTTGGCAAATCAGTGCTGCCTCACGACGATGCTCGTGTGCAAGGTGACGGTTGGCACAAAAGGGGAAGGACGACCCCCTGACCCTGTGACCTGTAAGCACATGGGAAAAGACCTCTTCCCCCCTCACTTTCCCCACAGTCAAACTCAAACCCTCCTCTTCCTCTTCTCCACAGGCAAAAGGACAGCTGGCCAATCACACCGAACCCTTCCCCCCTGAAGGCTTTGGTAAGTCTCTCTCTTTGAGCTCTTGTTATTAAAGGTTTGAACATTTTCACACATTTTCAAGGCACTGCTTAATTGGGTGAATGTGTTCCCATTACATGTTCTCTAGCTCTAAAGTGCTACAGCAATACCATAATCATGTCAATACACGTCAATCTGTTTTTGCAAACACATTTATTATTGGTAACAAATAAACCAGTGCCAAAGAGACAAAGCAAGCATTGTTCTACATTTTTACATAAAAACTATCAAGATAATACATGTGCTGTTAGATGATAGATTCTACTCAATTACATTATTCAACTATTCAATACAATAGTTACGATTATAATAAAATAGTTGTAGTGAGTATTAGAGTATTAATTAGTTTAAAAATAATAATTGAGTTTGTATATACACTGCCTGGCCTAAAAAAAGTTGCTGTTTGGATCTAAATTGGTAAATGCTCAAGAGTCAAATGATTGGATCATTAATGCAGCGTTTATTATGTTTGGCAACACTTTTTCTAACACTAATTGATGGAGTGTGTAGCTTTTCTTTTCTCAAGGCGAGACACTACAGGTGAATAGGGTAATTTGTTTAACTAGCAGATATCACCATGAAACTTTCCCAGTTGATTACCTACATTACGCTGAGAAAAAAAATCTATTACAAGTTTTCTGTAATTTAATGTTTAAATATGCAAATGAGGCATTGTCTAATTAAATATGCACTAATTTGCATACATTTAAAAAAAAAAAAACTAAATGTGAGTATTGGATAAAGCCAGGTTCAAAATTCTTTTTTCATTGTGTTCACATATTAGATGAGAAAAAAATTACAGAGGGATTTATGGATATCTACTTTTGTTATCCTGTAAATCAGAATATACTGCCAATTGCCTTAAAAAATGATTTACGGCATGTTTTTTTTAAATAAAATGTGTATAAATCAGGCTAGGAATAATATATTTACAAATCCCTCGGTAAATGTCTTCATAATATAACTAGGTACAAGACTGGAAAGTTTGGTGTATATAGGTGCTATATGCTCCGAGAATAGACACTGCTCTAGTGATATAAAACACACACACACACACACAGGTCTTTTAACTTAAGCAATATTTTTAATAAGGTATAGTCTTCTCACTGACAAAGTTGGGTAGATTTAAATAAATAAAAACTGAAATTTAAATAAATAAAAACAAAATTTAAATAAATAAAAACTAAATTTAAATTAAAAACGAAACTTAAATAAATAAAACATGGCAACGAAATTTAAATAAATTAAAACGAAATTTAAATAAATGAAACAAAAAAGTGAAATTTAAATTAATAAAAATGAAATTTAAACGATAAAAAAACGAATAACTTAAATATAGAAAAACGAAATTTAAAGAAACTCAATTTTGACGCGACATCCCAGTAAAATTTCATACTCCCGTTGCAGGAACACTTTTAGTAGTCCAAGAAGCAAAATTTATTTGTCAAGTAGTTATAACGAAGTTATATGTTAAGCATTATATTTCACCAGATTTTATAGTGTTAATATTCTAATGTCATATTTTCAAATCGAATACCAACCCACCGAACGAGTATTCGAATATTCGGGTCCAGCCCTACAACCATGCAGGAAGACACATCATGGCCATATTCCAGGATAACAATATAAAGATTCATCAGACTTATACTGAGAAAGAATGTTTAGGAGGGAGCATAAAGAATAATTTTCATTCTTAAATTCATTTGGACTTGGTTTAAACCGCTCAATTCATATGGATTACTTTTACACAGCCTTTTAACATACTATAGTGTATTAGTAGCCACTCAAGATTATTCTGAGACCGTAAAAGCCACTGTAGTTTACCCTTTTAACATTCACATTGAGTAATAGTTTCCTAGAGAATGTGATGGAGAGGTCATCAGCTTTCGGCCCCTCGTGAAGGAAATATTTTCACGGTTTTTGACCTCTGATTGGAGAGTTTGAGGATATTATTGGTGTGATGTGACAGCGTTGTCAGTATGAATCGAAGTTATTAGTTTGTAGAGTGCCGCTTGAGTGATTGTTGAGGCAGAAAGAGAAGACCAAGAGAGAGAGAATAGAGTCGTCGGAGAGAGACGAGATCAGTGAAGTGGATCCAGCTTCCTTCCAGCCTCGCTTCTTGCCCAATCAAAACACGATCCCATCGATAATGTGTGGCAGCAGCGCCAATTCTCTCTGAATTACTCCCTTGGATTGCAGTGTGTCTGGGCAAATGACTTAAGCCAGATCACTCATGGGGAAATTTCGGGGGTGGTTGTAGCATAATGATTCTGGAGGAGTTGGGCTTTTAACACACTGGTTCAATCTGAAGCAGGGATGACCCTGAAATTGGTACAGTTAGGGTGTATCAGGGCGTAAAGTTTCACACTAGAGATTTTAGATCAGACCTCAAATCATTGTTGGGTTAATCTCCACAAAACATGTCAAGAACATCCACCCATTCTTCAAACCATTTGTCCTATGTAGGGTCACAGTGTTCCTGGAGCCTTTTAAAAATTGTCCTAAAAACTAGGTTAATTTTTCGTTTTTCTTTTCCTCTCCCGCTCTGGTTTCTTATTTTGGGGTGAAATTTGACCTGGACTTGTTCTTGACTAATTTCATGTGATTCACCAATAGCTGGGATAGAATTCCTTTACAAACGTACTATTCTGGAAGTGCACAAAATACATGTTTTATGGAAATGCTGTACATTCATCTGGTATCAAAAATGAGTGCTAAGATTGTTACTGAACTAATGACATTTTGGAGATGTATTTTGCTAGAATTATTGATCAGTGTTGGCACACATTTACAAGTATTTTTTGCCAAGAAATTTGGTTCGGATAACAGATAAACAACCATAACCAAAATCACCATTTTCTCAATTGGTTTTTACTTTTCTTGCTTGTTAACAGCGGTAAATGTGAATGTGACACTACAATATGGGTTTAGGGTTTAGCAAATGTGTGAATTGGAGGAAAAATCATTAGAATTTTTATCATTAGTTGTCTCCAGGTTGCTTAGGATGTGTTTCCAGTTCACAAACTGCATCATGTTACAATAGAATAGATCAGTTAAAAGTGGTGTTGGAGATGAGTTGGACTTGCCATCCAAGAGTGTCAGTGTAATGTTGTAAAGTATGATTTAGCTTTTGAGTCCTTTAGTCTCATTTTTGGTTGATGTTTGTATCTTTAGTTCAGCCCAGCACTGCTGTGTTGATGGGGAACCCGATTCAGGCCTTTACTCCACCTGGAGCGGGAGCCCCGGCCTCCGGGAAATCACCAAGCCCTGTTCAAAGAATCGACCCCGGGGCCAGCATCCTTTATGTGCCCGCTGTCTATGGGGGCAATATGGTAATGCCCATGCCTCTTCCGGTACGTTCTGCCAGACATTTCAGCCCATGATCTAGTTCTTTATACAATTGGTTGGAATTTAAAGGTCCTCAATCGATCCGCTGTAAATGTGTCTCACTGAACATCCTGTACGCTTGTATCAACCTCAACTTCTCTTCACCAGTTGCCCTGGCCTGGCTATCAGAGTCGTTTCGCTGTGGATCCTCGGATCATGAGTCACCCGGCTGCCATGGCCGCGTACAACCTCAACCTGCGGCCGCCAGCCAGTCGTGCCTCACCTGTGCTGTATGGGTTTGGTCATCCCTCTCCTTTGGGCCTGAACCAGCAGCCCACCTCTGAGAAAGATCTACTTCAAGAGCCCAGTGGGAATGGTAAAACTCACAACACTAGTCTTTCAGTTTAACAGTATTGATGCATGCCATATATGGTTGTATTGTGCTGATTTGTTGCCATTCTTTAGGGAAAATCGACATTAATGGAAAAACGGAGCATTGTAGGCTGCTGACGCCTGAGAGGAAAGCCCCCGATCTGAAGGAAAAACAGGTACCCGCCCGTTCCCTTTTCGTATTTATCAAACGTCGTTCCCAGTTTAATCTGAAATAAATCAAAGAGCCACCCACTATGCCTTCCCACAAGAACACTTGAAACATGGACTGTCTATCTTCACCCAACCCCTACATGTGCAAAACACTTCACTTCTCCTACTCTATTGGAGTCACACATTGGTAATGACTATACACCATGTGGTGGTGGTGCAGTGGATAAGACACATGCCTTTGGTGTGAGAGACCCACCCTCAACACACTGACACACTCAACCCATACACTCTTTGAAGAAAAGGTTCTATATAGAACCTTAAAAGGTTCTATCAGTGCTACATATTTGGAACCCCTAAAATGTTCTATACACTCTTAAAAAAAAGGGTTCCTCTGCATTCTATATAGAACCCTGGGGTTCCATACTTGGCCAATAGAACCTTTTACCAAAAAAAAAAATGGTTCTATATTGAACCATTTTGGAGTTCCATATATGAAGCGGGGGATGGAACCATTTCTGGTTCTAAATAGAACCATTTCTTCTAAGAGTGTAGTTGCTCCAGAGGCGTGCGACCTCTGACATATATAGCAACTGTAAGTTGCTTTGGATAAAAGAATAAATGTAAATGTACTCTCTACAGGGGGACCCAGAATCAGCGCATAACAAGAGTCCAGAGCCCCAGTCCAACATGGGGGGCTTCCCCAGCAGCCGCCTCATTCGCAAAGACCCCCAGGCACAGAGGGCCCTCAACTTCCACCTGGCCCCCCCACATCCCAACTTCCCCCCTCACCACGGAAACAGCCAATTTCCTCAACAGTACGGGCTCCCCCGACCGCCCCTCCGAATGCAGGCCCCCATCCACCCTCAGGCCTCCTCCTTCCCCCCTTCGTTCTTCAGTGGGCCTCCAATGACACACCGCGGACTGCAGTCTCCAGTCCTGGAGGGGATGGAGGGTGGGGACGGCTCGATGGGAGCAGTTCCAGGTGGGGTGGCTGAGGATATGAAGGGTGTGGTGAGAGGCCTGCCCCCACAGATGCACCAGCAGCCCCTACGCCTCAACAGCTTTGGAGAAGAGAGTTTGGACTCTCTGTTGGGCGATACTTTGGGTATGTGTAAGCATGCTTCAAAAGGCCTTTGATTATGGTCTTTGATTTGATGTGCTTTACTGTCCTTTCCGACTGCTTTCTGTGTGAAAGTTTTGAATTTGCTCTGCCAAGGTTAAGCCATGTTCCCATCTTCAGGCTTCTCATAATTTCCACATTACTGTCCCCAAGAGTTTGAATTTACCAAGTAAAAAGCCTTTTCACAAAATTTTTTTGAAGAGAAACTAGTCCATCTGAGCTCCTTCAACAGAGTCTGAAGCACACAATAGCAACCCACTCAGAACTACTCTGAACACATTATCAACCACATAGAAATGTCCTACCAATCCCCAGAACACCTTCAAACCCACAGCAACATGATAAAAACAGTCTTGACGTCATGGCAGCCATAGACCAACAACTAATGGTGCTTTTCCATTACCAGTACCAACTCAACTCTGCAATGGAAAACGGAGCGAAAAGCGAGTTGAGCAGACAGTACCGCCACAAATAGTACCCGGTCGTCATAGCGACGCCTTTCGTTCCTCGTTGCCCCATCAAGCTCTTGCTGGATCCTCTCTTCTGCAACCAAACAAAGGAAAGTCTGCACCTCCTCGTTTGACCACGGCGTATTCTTCAGAGTTGCCATAATAATAGTATTTAGTTTAGTAACTATCTCTGGCCAAACTATTTAAAAATGGCGGGGTTATTCTGGATACTCCATCTGGCGTGTTTAATGTTGACGCTGTGATTGGTGACGATTCTCTCTGACCAATCAGCAGTCGGCATTGTTTTCACGTCACATTTTAATACCGGCTCAGCTCGCCTTAGCTTACTCAGAACCTCGCCGGAGGTGGTACAAAAAAAAAGTACCCAAAAGCAGGGACAGGTACAACTTTTACACAGTGGAAAACCAAACAAAGGCGAGCCGAGCCGAGTCGAGCTGGTACTGTGTAGTGGAAAAGCGCCAATAGAGATCTGCCATCCTTCCATCGAAAATATTTGGAAATATTTTAAACTTTGTGTTGTTTAGACTTGCCACTTTAATGGTTTGGGTCATCAGAATCCCTTGGAAAACTTCAGCTGAAAAGGTCGTGGTGAGATTTGGTGAACAGACCTTTTGTGTTTTTCCAGCTTGTCACTGGGCTTTCTCTGTTGTGTTGTCACAGATGGTCAGGCTTCCTCAGGGCTGGATGCTCTGGGCCAACAGCAGCAGCAGCAGGCTCGTGTGGGTCAGTGGGGTGAACATACTCCCTTCTTGCAGACCGGTGTGGCCCCCTTCCCCCTGGCGCAGCAGTTGGCACATCTCGGGCAGCCGGGTCTGCGGCTCCCACAGCAGCTCCTCCGAGCCGGATGGGGCCTAGGCCCTGCAGCAGAGGAGGATCCCAGGCCTGCCATGCCCAGGTTAGAAGACTCTTTGTCCTGCTGTTTAGTTGTTTTAAGAGTCAGACGAAACTAGGTTTCAGTACTCTGTAAAATTTCATAATATATACTGATAACTGGATGCTTCGAAGCCCCTAAAGGGACACAATGATGGAAAAGAATTTGAGATGGGAGGAAAAATGTAGCAACGTTGATAAAATTGACAGTGCTTTTGTATTAACTAGCCTCTCCCTATGGAGGATCCATTTCCCAATCTACAGATAAAGCGTTGTGAATTCGTTTCGCGTACCTACCCCGAAGTGATCAAATAAAACAAAGTTCTGTATCAAATTTATAGGCAAGACAAGTAGTTTGTTCAGGCGTGGTTTTGTAGGGAATTACATACCTGTGTACATATATTTAAACGCACATAACTATAGAATCAATTCTTAATGCGCATGTGAACGCCATCAGCGTTTATCACAGGTTCGTCTTTAAAGTCTGTTTAGAGACATTCATATACAATTTTACCTTACAGCTACTGTAAATCCGGCGTCTAGTTCATAAACACCAGAGAACTGGCCCCCGACTGAGCCTGGGTTCTCCCAAGGTTTTTTTTTCTCCATTGTGTCACCTGATGGAGTTTTAAGACACCATTGGGTCACCGGATGGAGTTTTTAGGACACCATTGGGTCACCTGATGGAGTTTTAGGACACCATTGGGTCACCGGATGGAGTTTTAGGACACCATTGGGTCACCTGATGGAGTTTTAGGACACCGTTGGGTCACCTGATGGAGTTTTAGGACACCATTGGGTCACCTGATGGAGTTTTAGGACACCGTTGGGTCACTTGATGGAGTTTTAGGACACCATTGGGTCACCTGATGGAGTTTTAGGACACCGTTGGGTCACCTGATGGAGTTTTAGGACACCATTGGGTCACCTGATGGAGTTTTAGGACACCATTGGGTCACCGGATGGAGTTTTAGGACACCATTGGGTCACCTGATGGAGTTTTAGGACACCGTTGGGTCACCTGATGGAGTTTTAGGACACCATTGGGTCACCTGATGGAGTTTTAGGACACCGTTGGGTCACCTGATGGAGTTTTAGGACACCATTGGGTCACCTGATGGAGTTTTAGGACACCGTTGGGTCACCTGATGGAGTTTTAGGACACCATTGGATCACCTGATGGAGTTTTAGGACACCATTGGGTCACCTGATGGAGTTTTAGGACACCATTGGGTCACCTGATGGAGTTTTAGGACACCATTGGGTCACCTGATGGAGTTTTAGGACACCATTGGGTCACCTGATGGAGTTTTAGAACACCATTGGGTCACCTGATGGAGTTTTAGGACACCATTGGGTCACCTGATGGAGTTTTAGAAGATTTGTGAGCAAACAAACGTTTTGCTAGTGGACGTAAGGTTTCTCGCAATAAAACAAATGTTTAACCAGCGAACGTTAGATTTCTTAAGAGAATGCCAAATGTTTGTGAATGAACACAGGGTTTCTTGGTTGTAGGCCAAAGTTTTGTGAGTTATTAAATAAGTTTTACGAGTGAATACACTTTCTCAGGGGAATGGGAAACTTTAGCGTGATGATTTTAAAGCTAGCTTAAGTCATTTCACAAAATAGCATTCTTCTGTTTTAAAAGGTTTACCATTACGTACTATTCCGACATTTTCTTTGCTTTTTTCATAATATATTAGGAAGTAGACAGGATATACTGTGCAGTAAGTAGTAAGCTAGTTCTCCTTTCTGAATATATGAGTTTTTTTCTTCCCTCTCCACCCAGATATCCTGGTCTGTTGCGTGAAATGCTCCCTCAAGAGCAGTATGAGCAGCG
The DNA here is from genome assembly GCF_988280905.1 of Pimephales promelas. Lineage (NCBI taxonomy): Eukaryota > Metazoa > Chordata > Actinopteri > Cypriniformes > Leuciscidae > Pimephales > Pimephales promelas. The sequence continues at coordinate 36,565,327 of NC_142771.1, read as the reverse complement.
GGAACCCGCCGAAATGCCTCCTCCTCAGTCTCGCCTCCTTCAGTACCGTCAAGTCCAGCCCAGAAGCCCCGGAGACCTGCCATCTCCCTCTTCCTCTACTTCAAATCACACTTCCGGGCCCAATCCTTTCCCAGCTCCGGTTCCGCCCTCCTACCCCGACACCAGCCGAGAGATGCCCATGGGCGGTCAGCCCTTCCAGCAGCACCAAGCCTTCAGTCAGGCCTCCTACTCCCTGCCACCCGAGCACACAGCGGGGCCTCTTCCGGTCAAGTACCTCCTCCAGGAGGCCCACTGGCCCCACCCTGGCCTACCCCAGAGCCACGTGCTGGGCCACGGCATGCCCTTTGGCCTGCAGGCGATGGCGCACAGGCAAGAGCAAGGCCCCCTCACGCAGCTGCAGCACCAGCAGCAGAAACAGCAGCTCCAGGCCCCGCAGAGCACCCTGCACAGCGTAGAAGAGGTAAGGGCTGCCTTTGGTCTGTTCTTGCACTTCATTCACTGCTGTTTGGGTGTGTATACTCGCATTGGCACATACTCTGTTCGTGACTCTCCTGCTCTCCTGGTCATTTGGTTGATTCCGCGAACAAAATGAACGAATTGACTCGGGGGGGGGGGGGGGGGGGGAAAGATGCGTTCATTTTAAGTCATTTGAAGTATACTTCAGCATTTAACATTTTGTCAGAACCTGTAGTACATTACATGTTATTGTGTTTAGTTCATGAATCATGATTCTCAATGTATCCAGACCCGTGCAGCTCTATTTATACACACTGAAGGACACATGGAAATGCATTGCACAGCATGAATGCATAATGTCGGCTATTAAAGCCCAGAATATTGCTTTAAAATTACTGATTACCCTTGGCATTTTTGGTAGACTTGTTAGGACTTATGCAACTTGTGTGATTTGGCATATAAATATAGGCTGAATAAAGAATAACAAATGCAAAAATTCAAATCTCGGCATTCAAGTGTACTTGTGATGTTTCAATCAAAGGGTTGGACAGAAATGCATCCAAATGAGAATCTGCATTAGTCTCTGCCTATTCTCACGCTCATTTCTGTCTCTCAGTATGAACCACGGGGCCCTGGGCGGCCTTTGTACCAGAGGAGGATCTCCTCCAGCTCCCCCCAGCCGTATCCGGACAGCCTGGATCCTCAAGACCACCCCACCCCCTCCTACAGATACCCCTCGGCAGACCTATGGCTAGGCAGCGGCGGGCCTGGCCCGAGCCCCGCTCCTCTCCACAACATTCCATGTAACGGAGCGAGCCACCTTGTCCCTCACAGGGAGGTTTTAGGTGCGTTTCATTGACCTTTGCATGTGTAGGATAGATTTGTGTGATGTGTTAAGAAATTCTCATCATCCTTATTTTTAAAGGAGCCGTATATAAGATTGTGGACAAAACTACGGAGCCCCCCCAGTCACACTTTGGCAAAAAAATAATAATTATAACCATCTTGTGGCCTCAAGATACTATCTCGTGGCCTCAAGATAGTCAAGATATCTTGAGGCCACGAGATAGTATCTTGAGGCCACGAGATAGTATCTTGAGGCCACGAGATAGTATCTTGAGGCCACGAGATAGTATCTTGAGGCCACGAGATAGTATCTTGAGGCCACGAGATAGTATCTTGAGGCCACGAGATAGTATCTTGAGGCCACGAGATAGTATCTTGAGGCCACGAGATAGTATCTTGAGGCCACGAGATAGTATCTTGAGGCCACGAGATAGTATCTTGAGGCCACGAGATAGTATCTTGAGGCCACGAGATAGTATCTTGAGGCCACGAGATAGTATCTTGAGGCCACGAGATAGTATCTTGAGGCCACGAGATAGTATCTTGAGGCCACGAGATAGTATCTTGAGGCCACGAGATAGTATCTTGAGGCCACGAGATAGTATCTTGAGGCCACGAGATAGTATCTTGAGGCCACGAGATAGTATCTTGAGGCCACGAGTTACTATCTTGAGGCCACGAGTTACTATCTTGAGGCCACGAGTTACTATCTTGAGGCCACGATTTACTATCTTGAGGCCACGAGTTAGTATCTTGAGGCCACGAGTTAGTATCTTGAGGCCACGAGTTAGTATCTTGAGGCCACGAGTTAGTAACTTGAGGCAACGAGTTAGTATCTTGAGGCCACGAGTTAGTATCTTGAGGCCACGAGTTACTATCTTGAGGCCACGAGATAGTATCTTGAGGCCACGAGTTACTATCTTGAGGCCACGAGTTACTATCTTGAGGCCACGAGTTACTATCTTGAGGCCACGAGATAGTATCTTGAGGCCAGGAGTTACTATCTTGAGGCCAGGAGTTACTATCTTGAGGCCACGAGTTACTATCTTGAGGCCACGAGTTACTATCTTGAGGCCACGAGTTACTATCTTGAGGCCACGAGTTACTATCTTGAGGCCACGAGTTACTATCTTGAGGCCACGATTTACTATCTTGAGGCCACGAGATAGTATCTTGAGGCCACGATTTACTATCTTGAGGCCACGAGATATTATCTTGAGGCCACGATTTACTATCTTGAGGCCACGAGTTACTATCTTGAGGCCACGAGTTACTATTTTGAGGCCACGAGTTACTATCTTGAGGCCACGAGTTACTATCCAGATCCAACATTTTGTTATCCGACAAGCTTATATCTGCAGCTGTGGTAACCAGAGCTAATATAGTATTTGAAATATAAGTATTTGAAATGAACATGATTTCCTTATGTCTAGTGACATATCAGGGCCATTTTATGATTATTTGAAATACATTTCTTACATACAGCTCCTTTAACTCGGCCATTTGTAACTTGAATGCGTGGAAGCTTTCAGTGTCCTTTGCTTTTTCAGTTTATTTAGCTTTTCAGACTTTCAAAACATTTAGTCACTTGAGAAATGTCTATACCAAACAAAATGCATGAAAACATGTATAATAATGAGCATTTATGTTTTAAAGTCCCCCTGTAATTAATCATTTTATCCCTTTAAACTCCTCACCAAAGTTACATATTTAAATTTGTCCTTGGAGAAAAAAGTTCTTCATGGCTTAAAATAGCTTGAATGTAACGAGTACCCATGTAGTGCTCACTCCCTCAGCTCAGAGATCCACTGGTTGATGATCACACATTGATCTGATTGGTCACAAGGTCATTTGTGACGTCAGAAACACCAGCGATTTCAAACCGTGTTTATGAGACTTTCTTTGGTTCACTGCAGTTTTAAGCAGAAAATACTCAGCAATGCTGTCGACTTATGAATTTACACATGGTGTGTCTTAAAGCATATTAAAAACACTACATAGACACATAAATAACATTTAAAAGCTTGATTTATACCACAGGGGGACTTAATAAGTGTTATAATTGACACTTGAGTCTTGACCTTGTGGTGTTGAAGTAATAACGACTTTCACGAATTGTTCCTCAGTTTCAAAGGCGATGAGCGCGGCGGATGAGCACGTCAAGGCCGAGTGTCTCCAGCAGTCTCCTCACCCCGCTAGCACCACGTCTCTCCAGCATCACGGACAGTTCCCACCCCTCATGCCCAGCAAGCAAACCCCACCAGACCCGGGAGGAGGAGGAGGGGGCAACACCAGCCCAGGGGGCCCCCAGGGGCCCGGCAACTCCAAGCCCCCGACCATGTCCTACGCCAGCGCCCTCCGAGCCCCTCCAAAGCCCCGCCCGCTGCCTGAGCAGGTCAAGAAGAACAGTGACCCCATCTCTCTGTTACAGGAGCTTAGCATAGGCAGTTCAAACAGTAGCAATGGCTATTACACGTATTTTAAGTAAGTCAATATATATGAACTATATACACCTGTTAAAAAGGAAAACGGTTGAAAAAAATAGAATAACAATCTTAAAAAAATTATATAAAAATGTCTTTTGATTTTGTGGGATAGTTAGACATTTTGCGTTTTATTATTTTTTACTTGCTTTAGTACTAGTTGGTTCTTTTACAGTTTGGCATCTGTGATTTTACAAACCGAATCAGCATATATATATATATATATATATATATATATATATATATATATATATATATATATATATATATATATATATATGTCATGAAACACCAAAACATTTGGGAAAAAAAAAAAAAAAAATCAGTAACAAAAAAAAGAAAAAAAGATTTATTGAAAAAAAAGATTTTTAAAAACACCATGAATTGGCTGACCACTCAGCTGCCTGTCTTTCCTGTAATTATGTCCGCTCTCTTTGCATCCACTCCCAGAAGTAAAACTTGTTGAAGTGATTTTTTTCCCAGCTGGCATTTTTTTATGATGTTCAGTTTCTTGGTGTGTTTTCTTGTGCTTGCAGCTGAGTGGTGAACTGACTCAGATTAAAAAAAAATAAAAAAATATTATTAAAAGTTGTATAGATGTAGACAAACTTTTCTCAAACCTGTACATATGAATAAATGAATACATGAGATGACAACTGTGTGCTTTATTATTTTATCACCACATCCACAAAAAAATATCAGATATCAAACCTTTTGATTGTCAAATAAAATTGGACATCAGAACTTTTATTTTTATTAAGTCTCCAAATATGAGGAAAGATGCCAAATGAGCAGAAAGTTGATTTCTCGAGAAGTCTGCTTGTTATTGGATGATGCAATGGAAATCAAAATGCTCATTTTATTATAGTAGTTCACTTAAAAAAAAAAAAAAAAAAAAACTTTTGCTGATAATTTACTCAACCCCATGTCAAACAAGATGTCAATTTCTTTCTTTCTTGAGTTTATTTAAAATAAATCAAGGTTTTTGATGAAAACATTCAAGGATTATTCTCCATATAATGGACTTCAATGGGAACCAAACGGTTCAAGGTCCAAAAGACAGTTTCAGTGCAAATTTTTCAAAGGGCTTTAAATGTTTCCAGACGATGAATAAGAGTCTTATCAAGCGAAATGATCGCTCATTAAAAAAAAAAAAATAACAAAGTTTAAGTTTTATAAGCTCAAAAGGTCACCTTGCTCTGTTCTGTCTGACTCTTCTGTTCGAACTCGTTCATCAAAATGAACGAATCATTTGACGAAACGAGTCAATTCGTTCATTTCGTTCGTTGAATGAACCAAATGACTCGAAAAAAGTTCGAACAGGAGAGTCATGAGCGCGCATCACAGAACAGCAAGGTGAGCATTTGAGCTTATAAAACTTAAACTTTGTTATTTTAATTTTTTTTAATGAGCGATCGTTTCGCTTGAAAAGATGTTATTCATCGTCTGGAATCGTTTAAAGCCCTTTGAACAGTTTGCACTGAAACTGTCTTTTGGACCTTGAACCGTTTGGTTCCCACTATAGTCCATTATATGGAGAAAAATCCTGGAATGTTTTCATCAAAATCCTTAATTTCTTTTCGACTGAAGAAAGAAAGACATGGACGTCTTGGATGACATGGGGGTGAGTAAATTATCAGCAAAAGTTTTTTTTTTTTAAGTGAACTACTTTAAGAAACAAAGAGAATTTTTTTCTGCTCACCTGATCAGGATATTTAAACTAATTAATCATTATAATGGTAAGCAAATAAACTGGTTGAAAAATGTAGAAATCAAACAAACTGGTCATTTTCAAGCTATTAAAGGGTTAGTTCAGCCAAAAAAATGTTAGGCCTAATTCTATTCATTCCCTCATGTCGTTCCATCCAAACCCCTCAGACTTTCTTTCATCTTTAGAACACAAATTAAGATATTTTTTGATGAATATCAAACAAGATCGTATGAATTGAGCGGTTTAAAAATTTTCTTTTTAAACTCGACCGCTTTATGAACTGATTACATTCAGGCTTGCTGTAAAACTTCCAGTGAAACGCAACTTGTTGGTGTGGATGTATCTTCGATTTTCTGAGTGAAATTTATCAGCATCAATAGTGTAATACTTGCTTCATAGTCCGAATATATTCAGTCAGGCCTAGCACTAATTTAGTTGTCGACACGTTAAACGAGGTGAACACGACAGCGCGCCGTGAGAAGTTTAGAAGAGCACACCAGTTTTCACACTTCCCCCCTCCGATGACCAACGACGAAAGAAATCATCAAATGGATCATCCATTTCTACACAAGGTATGTTGGTCTTTCTGTTAAAAAGTTGTGATACTAAAATGCGATTTATATTTTCCCAGTATCTCTAGCAGCTACTTCAGTTTATTTTCTTTATTGCTCGTTCCTTTGCTCAATGTTCCTTTGCTCAATGTAAGGTTCAGTCTTTTTAACACTGATTGGTCAATTATTTACGCGAGATATGATACATTAAGGTGTTCTGCAACATACCTTTCTGATGTTCAATGTTGTTAAATTCATTCTGTAACTAGTAAGAGAGGAATAGATGATCGTTTCATCATGGCTTGCTTGTCGCTTCTTCATTATGCTTTTTCTTTTTAAATATTACCTTTAATGCACTGTGTATTATGGCTGCCTGTCTGAGAATGTTGCCTTCGGTCTGCAAAGTTGTAAAGTTAAAGGCTAATAGTGTTCCAAAAGAAAGAATCGACTCTCTGAACATTTGTCAGAAATTCCAGTTTCACTTCCGTGACATTCATACGTACCTCGGTAACATTTGCACTAGTATAAACAACTAACGTTAGTAGCCTACTTTGACCCTCAAACATGGGTATAGCCTACATGAGGAGAAGAAGCTGTTTTCTGTAAAAGCAAATTCTCTTTGTTAAAGGGATAGTTCACTTTGAAATTATTTTTTGGGATGTTTTACCTCAAGGGTATATGTCTTTGTTATAGTTTTTACCTATAGTAACCTCAGCCACAAAGCGCCCATGCCCTCAGATCACTTGGACGTGTCTGTGGTTACAAGAGGTAAAAACGATATAAATACTGTTCGTTTTCTCACGCAAACTGCTCGTTTCGTGTCTTAGGCCATACATTTACGAGTCATTAAATCATGTTTAATTTGGACTTCTCTGTGCATGCTCTTTGAGGTGGTGACCATAGACCTCCATTATATTACAGACAAGAACGGTTTGACCTAAAAATATCAAAATTGAAACTACTAAGCTAAAACATACCAAAAATTATTTCAAAGTGAACTATCCCTTTAAAACTTCTAAAGGATGAGGATGTCAGTAGTTAAAATTACCACAGCGACACAACAGCCATCTAACCTTTTGATTTCTTCACCTGATTTCTTTTGTTTTGAATGTTCACCGGAAATGCCCGGGTGAAGTCGTCTTCATTGGCCGTCTGAATGCAACATCTACTTTAACTGTAGTTGTTGCAGAGGACTGGAAGAGTTGGGTTCGTGTTGTCGACATGTAGAGACGTTTTCTTTGCTGAAAAAAAAAATCCACTTTGATGCACTTCCAAAAGTCGTGGACTCGCGCTTGAGTCGATATGATAAAACCGACGCCATTACTGTTCGTATCTCTGTGTATCAAGCACTGAGGAAGATGAAAATTGAATACCTGTGTTAGGTGACTGTGTTCATTTTAAACAAATTCAATATCCTCAAGGATAAAGCTAAATCACAAAGATAACAAAATAAGCTCACTGAGTATGCTTGTAGTCCTATATGAATTTATATGAACATTTTGTGGATTTGTACAATCCTTGATAACATACAATACACATTTGATATCCTCGTCATCTTGGAAAATGGACCATATACAATCAAATGAGATTGAGAATATCTCTCCCTCTTAATTATGAATAAAATCTAACAATTGCAAGTAGTAAATCACATTTTGAAAGGCTATTGGCTATTTAAAAAAAAGATGATCTTCAGCATGTCCTGTTTCAATAGTAAAAACATCAACAAATACAATGTTTAACAGTCTTTCTTGAGGATCACTGAGATTCACTCACTCAAGAGCAGGAAGTTCAAGTGTGACATTACTAAAGGAATATATCACATCTTAAATGACCTGGGAATTATGAACCTGTACTTGATTACCTTACTTTAAAGTGCAATCTGCATTTCCTGAAACTGATCATACATCTCTGGATATCATTGCTGATCCAATATGCTTTTACATTCATCTATCAGCACATTTAATGTCACCGTTTCAGGAATGACAGATTGGAAACTTATAAATACATTCTAAGCTGTCATCTATTGCATAAGCATGAATGCAAATAAAAATGAATACAATAAAACATACAAAATTCACATTAGATGTGGGTCTTAAAGGGATAGTTCACCCAAAAATGTAAATTATGTCATCATTTACTCACCTTCAAATCATTACACGATTTCGCAAAATTTCGAAGAAAATTTCGAATTTCGAATTTTTCGAAGAAAGAAAAATTTCGCATTTTTTCGAAAAAAAAAAATTTTGGATGACCTATTCCTTGTAATAATTAGATGACTGTGTCAGTGCTTAGTTAAAAATATCAATGCATCACTATCATCATCTATAAATGCAATGCGTCAATGCATCTCATTGTCATTCACACTGCTAGTATGACTCCTGTGTCAGTTGCGTTGCGCTCTTACTCGGCGGTGCACGCTACACTAGTCTATGGAATCCGGGTCGGCGTCCATGCAGGTCTCCCAGGGGTTTCTGGGCATGTGTGGCATGGAGATGATGAGGAGGCTGAGGCCACTGAGGAAGAGGAGGGTGAAGGCGGCGCAGGCGCAAGCGAAGGACCATGAATAGTAGTACTCGATCCATATGGTCTCGTCGCTGTCGATCATGCGTTTGACCGACTGCCTCATGACCTCCACGGAGATGACGATACACAGGCCTGTGAGGATGAGGAAGGTTAAATGGAGAATCAAGAGGGTGGTTTAGAGGTGGGTGCCTGGGGGTTTTAAACTATTGATTCACCAGCACACCATCCTGCAAGTCCTTTATAAATGCTTTTGACCTGCTAGACACTTGCATGTACACAGTATAAGGAGTAGTTCACTTTTAAAAAAACTTTTGCTGATAATTTACTCGCCCCCATGTCATCCAAGATGTCCATGTCTTTCTTTCTTCAGTCGAAAAGAAATTAAGGTTTTTGATGAAAACATTCCAGGATTTTTCTCCATATAATGGACTTCAGTGGGAACCAAAAGACAGTTTCAGTGCAAACTTGTTCAAAGGGCTTTAAACGATTCCAGACGATGAATGAGGCTCTTATCAAGCGAAACGATCGCTCATTTAAAAAAAAAAGTTTAAGTTTCATAAGCTCAAATGCTCGCCTTGCTCTGTTCTGTGAGGAGCGTTCGTGACTCTCCTGTTCGAACTTTTTCCGAGTCATTTTGTTCAATTCGATCGTTGAATGAACCAAATGATTTGAAAAAAGTTTTGTTCATTTTTGCATTTGTGCTTATAAAACTTACCTTTGTTATTTATCTTTTAAATGAGCGATCGTTTCGCTTGATAAGACCCTTATTCATCGTCTGGAATTGTTTAAAGCCCTTTGAACAGTTTGCACTGAAACTGTCATTTGGACCTTGAACCGTTTGGTTCCCATTGAAGTCCATTATATGGAGAAAAATCCTGGAATATTTTCATCGAAAACCTTAATTTCTTTTCGACTGAAGAAAGAAAGACATGGGCATCTTGGATGACATGGGGGTGAGTAAATTATCAGCAAAAGTTTTTTTGCTGATAATATCTGTACCATGGTAGCCTACTAGAAGTCATGCAAATCATTATCAAAACACAAGAAAGTATGAACTCAGCTTAACATTGTGCTTACCTGCAAAAGCAAAGAACATGCCAGCTGGTCTCAGTAGGTAGTCTCTACCCTTCCCAAAAGCCCCCAGGAGGCAGAGACTGCCCAGCGTCATGAAGGCCAGACTGAAGATGGCGATGGCAGCAGCTGAGATGTTGTACTCTGACAGAAGACAATCACACAGTGAGTCTCAGTGTGGATCAAAGCAAGATCAAGCTTCAGTTATGCATTCAGGTGTAACTTTCAGAGCCCTCTATTTCGCGGACTTCTCACAAGATTTATCCTATCCCAGAACGGGACCGTTTCCATTGAACAAAGGTTAGGCCATGGCCTCCTCGCATATCGTCTCCTTAAAATCCTGTCAATGCACTGAAGTTGCCCCGCTTTTGTATATTAACATTGAACTTTTTTTTTATGTGCTGGCTTTGACGTCCCAGCTGAGGATAATTGCCATTGAGTCTGTTATTTATTTTAAACCTGACGTACATATCCCAGATAGCAAACTGACATTGAATCAACGTGGAAATATGACATCGAAACAACGTTGATCTGACATTGTTTTGCTCATCGAATTAACGTTGAACCAACGTCAGACGCGTCATTCTTTCAAAACTAACGGAAAATCAACTTGAAATCAACGTTGTTTCAACGTTATGAAAGCAAACCAATTTTCGATTTTCATTTAGCTTTGAAGAATGCCGCGTCTGACGTTGGTTCAACGTTAATTCGATGAGCAAAATCAACGTTGTTTCAATGTCATGAGAGACGTCGTTTCCACGTTGATTCAATGTCAGTTTGCTGTCTGGGATATGTATCACAATTAATAAATTTGTGCTATGCTAATCTGCTAGCATGCTGACTGAAAAAGAAAGACTTTAGTTTGACCAATTGTAGCTTTGGGTGCATTGTGATGTCTGATAGGTAATTAAAAATAATATTTATTTATTTGTTTCATGGTTAAGACTCAGCAATGTTGTCGGATTGTTGGAAGAGTTATTTTAGCGAGAAGTTTCAACACAAGCTAACTGTTTGTCCTTGTTTTTGGTAGGTTTATCAAGTTTACTTACAGTATATTTCTGTTTCGTTGTAATTAATGTCAATGTTTTAAATGCAGTTCCTTCACCAAAATAACTCGCATTCACCTCTCTAGACACCTTGTTCTCACAATCAAATCATTGAAGGATGACTTCATCTACCCTGCTAATTCAGTTTATATTGCTAATCAGCCTGACCTCTAGACTAATGTTGCGTTTAACATCATTAATTAGTAATACAGACAGATCAATAGTGTGAATGACTATTGACATTTTAGGATGTGGCTCAGGAACTGTGTGGCTTCACGTCTCGTCGCATTTAAGGCTTTATTCCTCTTTATAAAAGGGTTAATTCCAGTCCTTGACACTGATTGGTCAATAGCTGTGCTTTATCCATGATTAAACACGGCTATGACCGCCGTTGTGTTTATTTGAGCTTTCATGCATACTACACATTGGAGCGTTGTTGCTGTTCATGGTCAGGGACTATTTTTTTCTAGCGGAAGGAAGGCTTTTAGTGATTTTACTTCATGAAAGTTGCACTAATACGTTTTTTTTTTTTTTTACTTTAATATTTTTATTGTGTGGTAACCGTTTTATAAAAGCAATGAGGTACTCGAGGCAAGTGCTGTATCGTGAATAAGTAAAGGCTGAAGGGGTTCGTGCCTAACAACGCCCTTCAGCCGTGACTTATTCACGATACAGCACTTGCCTTGAGTACCTTATTGCTTACTAAACTCAATGACTGAGCTAGCGCTTGAAATAGCCAAGATGCACTTTGCTCAAGTAGGTGGAAAATGTAATGCCAGTGGCCATATTTGGTTGCCAGATTGCACTGCTTGTGCTTGTTGAACATTACCTGTGAGCGACAAAGATCTAGCAATAAGAAGAACAAGATATTATTAATTATATCTTGGGAAAGTTACTTGCTTATGTTCTCAGCTAACAAAAATATGTTCTGAAAACATTTTTGCTAACCCCAAATTCACCCCAAAATGAAAATCTGTCAGTAATTACTCGCCCTCATGTTGTTCCAACCCTGTAATGCCTGGTTCAGATTACACAATTTTGTTTGTCTGTTACGATAGCCACTGTGTCAGATTACGTGATTTTGACTCCTAAAATCTTGTCTTGTCGTGGAAAAGAAACATGTCAGACTACGCATTGCTTCCTGACCAGTCATCGCGTGCAGTCATCGGGAAGGCGAAACTAGTAGCGAGTGACTTCCGGAAACGAACGTAAACAAACAAAGGATGAAGCGGTGAGTGTTGTATTGGCTGTTCTTTGTTCAGAAAAAAAAAGTAAAAAAGAAAGAAAACCCGACAATGGACACGTTCCTGGATTGCTCGAAGGGCTGTCAATCCTCCGAAGAGAACTTGAGGTAAAATATTGTTTTCTTATATATTTTTACTTTTAGTTTTAACGTTAGCACCATCGTCTCTCTTTCGTTTCGCAATTTTTGAAAGTTGTGTTCGGACAAGCTTCTGTGCTCCTATTGGTCAATCTCATATGTGACAGAACTGTTGTGGATGACTGTTAAAAAAATTGAACAGGCTAGTCTTTTTTTCGTGATGTCATGAAGCATCGCAGACGCGGCGTAGGTTGTCGCACACTATGAAACACTATATGAGATGATGACGATCGAATCTTGCGTCCCGACGCCCGTTGTCGTTTACGAATCCCCACAACACCCTACGTCAAACGGATCATGCCAAAATTGTGTAATCTGAACCAGGCATAAGACTTTTGTTCATCTTCGGAACACAAATTAAGATATTTTTGATTAAATCTGAGAGCTGGATCACTCCTCTACGAAAACGTATTGCTTTCACTTTAGGAAACAAAATCTACTCTGTTTTTCTGAATTAACGTGTTAATTATCTCAGAATTACGAGATAGTTTTTCATTGAAAAAAGTTGTTGCTCTGTTTTTCTGAATTAACAAGTTAATTATCTCAGAGTTACGAGAATTTTTCATGGAAAAATTTTTTTTGCTCTGTTTTTCTGAATTAATGACCAATTAATTTTTTTCAACAAAAATATCTGATAATCCTGAGATAATTAACAGGATAATAAAGAAAAACAGAGCAAAAACTTTTTTCCATGAACAATTATCTCATAATTCTGAGATAAATAACTTGTTAATTAAAAAAAGTAGTAGATTTTTTTTTCTTCAAGTGCATATGCTATACACTTCCGTACTCCTCCATAGGCTTCATAGGATTGAAACTTGCTGGCCCCCCACACCCACTTGACGTACAACTCAAAAACGCCTGTTACACGTGAAGTCTCATGGCCCACTGAGTAGGAAATTAATAGTTGAAAAAAGTGGTTATTTTTTTTATTTTATTTTTTGCGTATATAAAAAGTATTTTCATCGCTAGAAAAACTTAAAGATAGAGCCACTGTAGTCACTCAGACTATTTTAACAATGTCTTTAACAATGTCTTTTTTACGATCCCAGCCTATGGAGGAGTGATCCAGCTCTCAGATTTCATCAAAAATATCTTAAATTGTGTTCCGAAGATGAACGAAGGTCTTACGAGGTTGGAACAACATGAGGGCGAATATGCTTTCCATTGGGGTGAAGGAGTTAAATTCAGTTTAATGTCCGCAGCGTGAACACAGTCCACTCCAGTCCAGAGGTGTGATATCACAGAGCGGATCATATGATCGAGTCACCGCAGACCAGAAAACATATCGAACACATTTTAATTCTGCACAGAATTCTATACTTTAAAGCGACATTAGGAGGAAACTGCGGCTTTACGCAGTTCAACAGCTCTGGCCAGGCTGTGATATAAATGAAACGCTATTGGCTTTTTTTTTTTTTAAAAAGAGGAGGAGCTACTCAATATATCCTGCCCATTCATCCTGTTTCAGTGGAAATAAAATCAACACATTGAATACTGCTGCGCATTTCAAGGCACTTAACCCTCTGATGGTCTTCGTTTAGGAGTCACGTCCTGAGCCTTCCCGGTCAGAAGTGACCGGACACCTAAGAATGAAACTTCCTCCATCCCAGTAAAAACCAATGCAATTTATTTTTGTTCTATAATATTTATTCTTTTTCATTTAGTATTTTGAGACAATTTGATTTAATTTATTAATATTTATGCAATATTTATGGTCTGTTTTTGCCATGGAAAAATATATATATTTTTCTATATATATTATTATTATTTTTTTTAATGCAGTATTTTAGTTTAATATAGAGTTTAGGCCTTCAGAAAAAAAAAAAAATGTTTTTTGAAGAAAATTAGCACCATCTGGTTAAAGTATAGAGAAAAAGCGTAGAACCACGGTGTTAGAGGCATGTGAGAAGCATGTGAATTCCCCAGCTGTTTATGAACACATTTATTTTTGTGTGGATTTGAATATATATTTGAAACAGTCTCAAAAATGATTTCTCATTTAATTTTAGATTTTTTTTTTGAATGGGGGTCATTTTTGACAGAAGACCAAAATTGTGACTATTTTTTTTTACGACCACTTAGCATGCTCGGATCATGAACTCAATTTTTTTGTGTGTTCACATCCCTAATGCCACAAATGTCACCAAGTTTCGTAACATTCAAATGAAGCTGTGATTTAAAAAAATTCAAAACAGATTTTTTGTAATCTGAATTTAATGGTGTGTATGTGTATAAAAGTGTGTTTGTATGTGTGTGTGAGTGAGTGGGTGTGAATTTTTTTAACTGCGGTAATACTTTCTTTTAAAAACGTGGCCGATTTGTAGATTGTTTTTGTAAATTTCCCATTCATTTCCTATGGGTCGGTCATTTTTGACCGAAGACCACGAGTGTGACTATTTTTTTTACGACCACTTAGCATGCTCGGATCATAACCTCTATTTTTTCTTGTATTCACATACCAAATGTCAGAAAAGTCACCAAGTGTCATAACCTTCCGATGAAGCTGTGATTTCTTAAAATTCAAAACAGAAAATTATTCGGTCAGAAGTGACCGAGGACCATCAGAGGGTTGAGTCTTTAAAGTTAATTAATGTTAATCGAAGAACACAAAGTTCAGAGAACATTCCCTGTTAGCACGGTTGCATTCCTAAGTTGTCATGAGTTTTCTAGGGTGTTCAGAGTGTTGCTATACTATCCTAAATCAAAATAAGTCTGTCCCCAAATCTCTTTAACATTCTGCTTTGGGTCACTCCTTCAATGCAAGTTCCAGGTTTTGTTTGACATTGATCAAGCAGAAATAAAAAGATGGCTTATACCTCTACTCAACAAGCTGTAAGATTTGAAGTGTTTTTATTGTCTGTTGTGTAATCGGTGCAGTGCAACAGTTCATTCAAATTCCTAGTTTACTTATCCCCTAATCTCTGCTTGGTTTTAAGTGAAAGCCTTTACAATATCCTCACGTGATTTCAAAGTCAGAGAACCTTACCTTTCTGAGTCTTTACTTCAAAAACTTCAGCCTCTTCCCCTGATGTGAAGTGTTTGAAGTATGAGCAGTTCTTGACTGCAAAACAAGATGAAAACAGTTATTGTAGCTGAGGGTTGCAGGTGCTGCCGTAGCCTGTCGTTACGATGCAGCCAAACTACCAATGAGTCTGCTTGACATTTCTCCATAGCCGGGTGCGCGAAAACAAGCCAGGCATTCGTGTGTGTCCATTGAATGGATTGGGAATTCTGAAGTATGTGCAGAGGGCATGTGATTACGATTACTTGCTGTATGACAGGATTCTGTAATAAGATGCACATGATTAGTTCATGTATGTGTTTGTTTGTTTTTTCGGCAAGGGGGGGAAATTAGCTGTACTTTGCTTCCTACCATTATTTCACCCTCCCAACACTTTTGGTTGCACAATTCCCTAATATTCGCCCCAAGAAATGAGCTTCTCACCAATGAGTTCATCAGGTTGCATCGCAAAATGAGGCCTCCGTCCCGCACGTCCCTGGGCAATGGGAAAGTCTCGTTAAATAAGAGTTCTTTCGGTAGGAACCTCTTCTTTAGATTAAACTCATAAAGCAACCTCAGCATCCCCTGTGCCGGGAGAAAGACATGAGATTGGGAACTGACAGAGGAGTTGTTTGTTACGCTGGACCAAATATCTCCACCACAAGTGGGGGGTGGGGGAGGCCTATCTGTAGGTTACCTAGCAACAGGCTGGTCTTAGCTTTATTAGTAAAGGCAGACTGACTGAGGCGAGAGAATGGGATGCATCGCGCTGTGCTGCTTTAGACTGTGATTTACTCAGCTTATTTGCCTATTCCCATCACAGGCCCTTAGCGCAAGCTGTTGTGGATGAGTTCATCTCTCAATGGGCGTCTCTCTGAGAGCTTTTGGCCATAATGTTTGCCTCCATGTGTAGGCTAATACACGTTTTGGGTCGTGGTCAGTTGCCTGGGGAAAAATAACCATGCTTTAGCATTTCAACACCCTCATCCCACAAACTGAGACTGGATTTTAATTGCGTTTCAAGCCGTTTCTTGTAATAGAGGGTTTCATGGAGATGCCTGTTTTCCAAGCCATTGAATGTCTCTTCATGTCCTCTTCTTCACCTGTCTTGCTTCAGTAGGCTTGTCAGCGTCCTTCATACATTTAGAGACACGCACTGACAGAACGATCATGAATCAGTTCCAAATAAAAGGGCAACTCTTTGACAAATCTGTAATTTTTTTCCCCCTGGCACCTATCCAACGTAAGACCTGTGCCACGCGACCTTGCTCTGCATGTAGGCAGATCTGTTTTTCAGCTTGATTGTACCTAAAGCTCAAAAAGAACAGAATGAGTCTTTTCAGTTCAGCAGCACCGCCGAGCAAAATGAGGAGCCGAAAATAGCAATTTGGGGCGTATCATTGACCTCGCAGGTTTGTTAATGGAAGCACTTATTTCAGGGAGGAGGTCGATTGCTGGGTTGCAGTGGCTGTCATTTTAGTTTTTTTTACATTTTGATTAAAGCTCACTCTATTTAGTGACTCATGCAAACAGACCATTGGGCTTGACAAGTTGCCTTAAGTGTGAGGCTTCCGAGCACCTTTAAAGGGTAACTAAACCCCTGGTCAGAGCCTGACTCCACCCACTGGCAATATTTGAAAATGCTGAAAAAGTGGGCAGACCCCAGCGGAGATAGAGGGGACGAAATAGATGCTAAAACACTCTATCCTGATCGTTTTCAATACTCCGAATTCCAATTCCTGACCCGCTACAGTGGTTTTGACGACAGAAGATGGTTTTTATACTGCCAAGGGCGTAGCTCGCGTGGTGAGCTGAAACGTGTGTACGTCACAAAGTGCGGAACATCCAATAGGAAAATTCAACTGCAGTAGCCACCGTTCAACCTGAAGAGGGCAGCACTAAGACGTTTTTACACCATATATTGTAGAAATAAAACACTTTATACACAAATGTCAAAAAAGTTACTCGAATCAATGACTGGTATTATTAAAGATCCATTCTTACAGATCATTAACTAAAAAAAGTTGGTTAAAATGTTTAGTTACTCTTTAAGGCCCGTACACACCGAGACGAATATCAGCGCGCGTTATTCGTCAGGGTTTTTCAACGTGTTTTTTGTGTTCACACCCAAGCGATTTTCGCTGACGATGAGCCGAGTGAACATGCAAATTCGTTCCCTGACATTAGATGGTGCCAATTTGCTCTGCAATACCACTCCATATAAGTTCTCCATATAAGTTCTCTTTTATCAAGATGTTTGTACTTCGCTGTCGCGTTTGTCATATACAGGGGTTGGACAATGAAACTGAAACACCTGATTTTACAACACAATAATTTGTTAGAATGGTGAGGGCCTCATTTTGCATCCAAATACAGCACCAATTGACAGATAGAAGTCCTTCACAGTGACCAGAGGGATTATGAGCCGTTCCTCTTCCAGAACAGTGTCCAGGTCACTATATGATGCTGGTGGACTCGCTCCTCCAAAACACCTCAATAATATTCAGATCTGGTGACTGTCAGACCATGGGAGATGTTCAACGTCACTTTCATCTTCATCAAACCCTTCTGTCACAAGTCTTGCTGTGTGTGTTGGTGCATGATCATGCTGATACACGGTTTGAGCATCAGGTACTCATGAATCTCCAGAAGGGTTTGGTAGTCCTCAGCAGTGTCGTGTCCATCAAATACAATCAGGATTGTCATGATATTGGAGCTCAAACCATCACTGATCCATCCGTGCTTCACTCTGAAGATTGGCCGCCAGGCATATAGATGTGAAACCTCCAACATTGGCCAGTGTTTCAGTTTCATTGTCCAACCCTTGTAGTTCTTTATGTTCTAACACCAACGAGACCAGCAGCTCTACATTCATCTTGCCTCGCATCTTCCTCGTCGTATTTCTTCCTGGCTGTGTAGACGGCGACGCTACTTGGCGTATATCTTTTTCGCCGTTGCATATGTGTGCTCGGCAAGACCGTTTTGTGTTTGAGCGCCCCCAAGTTGTGTTTTACTGTAACTTCAGAAGCTCCAAACACGTGAGCAAAACTAGCTCAAACTAAAAAAACGAATGACGCTTTTACACGTGGCGTTTTACGCGTACTCACATTGGCGCCCTTTGTTTATTCACGAGGCGTTAAACGTCACGCTCACGAAATTCGTCCTGGTGTGAACAGGCATTTAGGTGGCTGTGCTGTTTTTATCCCAGGAAATATGGAGCAGTAGCTCAAGAAAACAGAGGTGTCCTCTTTTGTCAACTTGAGTGACCGTTAGATTCTGGGTCAATGTGAGAGGAGGAGGAGGACACATTTAAAGCAGCTAACCCGCTAATGGTGCTTATGTATTTGGGTCACACAAGGGAAGTGACTTCCTCCGGGGCCTCCGGGCCTTTGCAGAAGTTTGGCGGACCAACAGAAAAAACACCTGCCATACAAAAGTACCATATGAATAGTTAATCGAAAAATTTAAATTGTCATTCCCTTCTTATTGGTCAAAGATACTGTCTGTCTTAAGTGGAAAACGAAAGAAGATTCACAGTGGGCCTTCGCATAATTAACTCCACTGGAAAGATCAAGAGATATTTTAACAGACCTGAGTGTTGAATGAGTGTGAAATGCTAGATTCCCTTGAAGAACTTGATGAGTCTCGCCAACACTGACAATTCTTCTTTTCCCTCTGTGAGGAGCAAGTCTGGGAGTGAAGCCAAGAATCACTGAGCAAGCAGGAATATAATTGCTTAAATGCTATGTTTTTGGCTCATGGCTTCTTCTGTGCAGTTCAAGAGGCTATCCAAATCTAACCATTCCCCAGGCAATGGTGTTTGCAGTACTAGTGTGAACTGGGCCACACCTTGTCTCATGGGACGTCACTTAGAACGGCTGCTCTCTGTAAGGTGTCTGTGGAGCCTCAAGGTTAGGTGCTTTCTAACCTTTTCCAGCACAAAGTCTCCCACTAGGCCAGGAATATCAACAAGTGTCTCCCAAGACTGCAAGCCACCACCTGATTGAACTGCGTATCTCCTAATGTGTCTAAAAGTGAGAGCTTCAGGGTTTGGTTTGAGCAAAGTCTGTGCAGTCCCCGACTAAAAAATTCAGCATTGCTGGTAGGGTTGGGTATCGTTTGAATTTGAACGATTCTGATTCCGATTCCTTGTTTCGATTCCGGTTCCCAACGATTCTCGATTCCGATTCCGATTCTTTTAAGAGGCAGGGTCAAAAAAGTTTAGCAAACCTTGCTAACCAACGGTGTTTCTGAAGGAAATACTCCTTCTGTCACAAATACTCCTTTTGTCACAAATTTTGCATTTTGCCGAGATTTCGTTAGTTTTAGAAAAGTGAAGCCACACTTTGGACCGCCGACGTAAGCTACTCATGTTCGACTCGCGCGGTTATGCCAACACTTCCGGTAGACGCTTCTTCGTTGGTGTTGTTCAGCGGTTTCTTCTTCCGCTCGGCGGACTGTGAATATCGAAACTAGGAATCGAAATTTTAACTTTTGAACGATTCTGGGAAAAATGAAAAGTTAGTCCCGGTTCCAATCGATACTCGATTCTCGATACCCAACCCTAATTGCTGGTCAGCAGCATAAGGTCTGTTTTGCATGCTGGTGCCAGCAAGGGATGGTGCTTGCTAGTTTGCTGGCCACCAGCACAGGAAGTGGTAGTGCTGGTGGACCAGATACTCCAGTACAGCTTTGTTTGATAACAGCATGACTATGCTGGTCCACCTGCTAGACCAACACTGTACTAGCGTAAACCAGCTAGGACCAGCATGGAATTCATGCTGGTTTATGTTAGATTTTCCAGTAGGGAGTGTCATGAAAAAATGTTTGACAAACCACAGATTTGGTTAATTTTGACTGCCGAGCTCTAAAATTAAAGTTAGTAATAATAATAATAATTCGTTACATTTATATAGCGCTTTTTCTGGGACCTCAAAGCGCTTCACATAGAGGGGGGGGGGGGGGGATCTCCTCAACCACCACCAATGTGCAGCATCCACCTGGATGATGCGATGGCAGCCATATTGCGCCAGAACGCTCACCACACACCAGCTTATTGGTGGAGAAGAGACAATTAGTATATAGGGATGATTAGGAGGCCATGATGGACAGAGGCCAAGGGGCAAATTTGGCCAGGATGCCGGGGTTACACCCCTACTCTTTTTCAAAGGACATCCTAGTTTAGATTTTTGATGAAATAATGGCTAGTTCTTTATGTGTTATTGATAGTCTTGCCTAGGCAGATTTTTGACTATGGGCATAAGGTCTAGTACACACTGCAGCTTATCCCAGAACCACCCACTGTTCATGTTTTTACATGAAGTTTAGTGGTGTGGTATAATAGGGGGCTACATTTGAAATATCCCTGAGAGTAAAGCGCAATAGGTGTAGTTAAGGATATCTTATTTACTTGCTACTAAGTCTTGACCTTTAAAAGATCTCAGCTCAAAGCAACTAGCTAAGCGAGCAAACCTTTGACTTCTTCCTGGGGATAATTCTGGAAAGATTTGATTCCCAGTAAAGCCAGACAACCAGATTGGAGCTTGCTGCTTTAAGAAAGCTGTTTCCATTTTGTGTAAAATACACATTAGATAAGTGGTTATCAGGTCCATAAATGGTCCAATGGCATTTAAGGCTGATGCTACATGCTGGACGGCGAGATGTAGTGCCCTATAATAGTAAGTTGTCAACACGTCTAAGATAAGTAACTATGATGGATCAGCCCGCTCTCATCCCAAGGCGTCATATACGACGCTTTTGCCAATGCGTAGACATCCAACACACATGGCACCCTTTAGCGTCAATATGAGAGGCGGATATATATGGGGCAGAAGGCGCCTCCTAGTGGTCTAACCCTAAACCTACCCCAGACCTAAACCTACCCATACTCTATGCTTGTTATATTGACGCTAAAGGGTGCCATGTGCGTTGGATGTGAAAAAGCGCTGTATATGACGCCTTGGGATGAGAATGTGTTGGATGGATACACGATTGAAACTGCAGGCCGCTGTCCTTCTGCCATCCATAGTTGATGTGAAATCTTGGGGCATTGCTTAAGGATGAGATTCTCTCCAGACATTCACAAGAGCACATGGTGGGAGTGTGATAAATAGAGGATGCTGGTCTTACTGCCCCCTGCATAAAATAGGACCCAATTACCTATTCATTCCACTTGTTTCTATTGTTTCAGAGCCCTCTCTTCCTTAAATCCATCCACTCCAACCTCACTAATCAATTTTTGTTATATCTGTCAATATTCTATCATCTGTATTTCACAAGTATGTTTGCAGAGCACAGTTGACGGTTAAAGGATTAGTTCACTTTTGAAAAAACTTTTGCTGATAATTTACTCGCCCCCATGTCATCCAAGATGTCCATGTCTTTCTTTCCTCAGTCGAAAAAAAATTAAGGTTTTTGATGAAAACATTCCAGGATTTTTCTCCATATAATGGACTTCAATGGGAACCAGACGGTCCAAGGTCCAAACGACAGTTAATAACAGTTTCAGATGCAGCTTCAAATGTCTTTAAACGATATCAGACGATGAATAAGGGTCTTATCATGCGAAACGATCGGTTATTTCAATGCTTATTCCAAAAATGTAACTTTTCTAAGGACAAATGCTAGCCTTGCTCTATTCCGTGAGGCGCGTTTGTAACGTCACGTAATACGTAATTACGTTCAAAAGGTCACGGGCAACGTAGCCGGAAGTACAGAATCAAAATCGTCCGACATCGTTGTTTTACCTTTTAATTCATTTTTTGTAAACGGCGTTTGAGTTTGTTTGCACGGTCAACCTATGCGTTCAACTTGTAAACACTGACTCTGTACTTTCGGCTACGTCGCCCGTGACCTTTTGAACGTAATTACGTATTACGTGACGTTACAAACGCGCCTCAGAGAATAGAGCAAGGCTAGCATTTGTCCTTAGAAAAGTTACATTTTTGGAATAAGTTTTGAAATAACCGATCGTTTCGCATGATAAGACCCTTATTCATCGTCTGGTGTCGTTTAAAGACATTTGAAGCTGCATCTGAAACTGTTATTAACTGTCTTTTGGACCTTGGACCGTTTGGTTCCCATGTAAGTGCATTATATGGAAAAAAATCCTGGAATGTTTTCATCAAAAACCTTAATTTCTTTTCGACTGATGAAAGAAAGACATGGACATCTTGGATGACATGGGGGTGAGTAAATTATCAGCAAAAGCTTTTTCAAAAGTGAACTACTCCTTTAATTGTCAGGAACGGAAGGTTTCAAGGCAGCTATTCAATGAATGCACACAGTCTTCATCAGTCTTTACTGTCATTTGAGGGAATTGCATTTACTTTTTCATACTCTTTTCTTCTTCTCCTCAATCTGTTTGACCTCATGAGCTAGGGCTCAGGAATGAAATGAGGCTGATCCGTCCCTAGAGCAGCGTAATGAACAGTCGGGTTATTTCTCGTCTCCCACGGGTAGATACAGATACAGCTCATATGCCTTCCATTAATCCAAAACCACACATCGGCTCCTAAATCTTCTTAACCTATCTATTATAGCCTTAAACAACCTAATGACATCATAAACAGCCAATCGGCACCTGTTCGATTCATTAGACATCTGACCTCACTCAGCAATTCAAAATGGTGCTATTAAAATATTGTACCCTTCATTTGAAGACCAGACTCCCGCCCATATTGCGCGTTAATGTTTAATGTAGCTCTTAGACTTTTCACCTTGAACTTTCTTGCCCTGCATGTAAGATGAAAGTAGGCTTGGCTTCTTTAAAACTTAAGACAAATGAGGTGCTCTTCCAAAAACTTCATAAGTAAGACAGATCCATGCCTTTGGGCTACATCGACTGGACGTGTGCTAATAGCGTTCATGAGAAATAACTCACAGTAGATGTGAGCTTCCTTACCTCCTGGCAGGCTGATAGGGCCACAGCCTTTGCCCTCAGGGTCTTCCTCCACAATGAAGATACTCTTTTTACACAGTCTCCAGAGTCCAAAGTGGGCCGCTTCGCAGGTGGTGTTGAGCTGCTCCACCCTGGGACTCAGAACCGCCCAATGGTCCGTCACCACTGCCGCCAACATGGACGAGATGCCCACCAGGATAACCAGGAAGGTGATCTTCACCTTGGTCTTCTGGTCCTCTAGCATGGTGAACGTTGAAGGTAAGTGAGCTTTGAGTTTAAAAGTGCCTCTGCTCTTGAAGTGATGCTTTGGTTTAGTTGATCTCTTCACTCCAGCTCGCTGTCCACAAATCTCTGCTTCTGCTTGGAAAAAGAAAAAGAGGTCAGATAATAGTGCCCTAGTTTCCTCTCTCTCTCTCTCTCTCTCTCTCTCTTTCTCTCCCTCCCTGTAAGACAGTCATTGAGTTTGGTGGGCTGTGCCTTTAAACCTGCCCTTAAAAAACGTTTATTAGCTAATATTGTAAATCCTGCAGCTTAACCTGTAGCATTGAACAAAGCTGTTTTGATACGCCATAGAGGACATGTCGGAGTTTGGGTAACTTCTTAGACCATGTGCACATGGGACATGTGATCACTTACATAATAATCAATGGAACTGTCTAGAAGAACCAGATGATAGACACCATGTGTCTATTTTTGAGCTTCCCCATCTGTCTGAAATTATTAAATAATATTCTATGCAGTATGTGATTTTGTGATGGACTGGCCATTCATCCGGGGTATTTCCCTTCCTTTGGTCCAAGACGCTGGAGCAGCAACGCCAAAGTTCATGCTGCTTTGGATGGATGGAATGATGTGATTTTTAAATTTTATTTTATATATTTATTTTGGTTTGAATTATATTCAGTATGTATTTAACCCTCTGATGACCACTTTTTGTTGTTGTTGTTTCAACTAAATTTCCAACTTAAATTGATGATAAATCCTGAATTCTTTCAAGCACATACTTAAAGGGGTAGTTCACTTTTGCTGATCATTTATTCACCCCAGTGTCATCCAAGATGTCCATGTCTTTCTTTCTTCAGTTGAAAAGAAATGAAGATTTTTGATAAACATTCCAGGATTTTTCTCCATATAATGGACTTCAATGGGAACCAAACGGTTCAAGGTCCAAAAGACAGTTTCAGTGCAAACTGCAAACTGTTCAAAGGGCTTTAGACAACTCCAGACGATGAATAAGGGTCTTATCAAGCGAAACGATCGCTTGATAAAGAAAAATAAATATAAAACCCTTATTCATCATCTGGAATCATTTAAAGCCCAAATTTAATTTATTTTCGACTGAAGAAAGAATGACATGGACATCTTGGATGACACGGGGGTGAGTAAATTATCAACAAAAGTTTTTTAAAAGTGAACGACTCCTTTAAGTTTGGTGTCTTTTTAAAGAAGACACTTGGCAGATTGAGTGCTGAAGTGAAAAATCCACAAAAATACTATTTTGAAATTTTATATGAAATATATATTTTCCTAAAACTTTTTTTACTCTAAAACGTCGAGAAAATCAAAGTCATAAATCTAATCAAGTTGTGTTCCAAATTCCAAAAAATGAGCTTTCTGTCAGATTTAGTTTGGCCGCAGTACCACTCGTCTCCACCGGGTGAAATTAATTTCCCGTTCATTTCCAATGCCGTCATTTTTGACCACAAGGAGCACAAGTGTGACTATTATTTTTTCAGGACCATTTAACCTTTTCGAATCATGTCCATGGTTTGTTTTCGCAAATGCCAAAACCTTTAAGTTTCACCATTCCAGTGAAGTTAAACAAATCGAAAAAACAAAAACGTATACAAAGGCAATTTGTATACCTGTGGATTTCAGTTGAATATAGAATAGGATTTTTATTGTTGTTGCTGAAGAAGCTCACGGATAATTCATCTGTTATAGTCAACATTTTGAGATGACAAAGACACACTTAAATAAATAGTTATGGTGCGATGCATTGGCCCAGACATTTAACATCTTAGATGTCTTGAATTTCATTTTCATCTTGCATGATTGAATGTTGATGGCTTGTTGTGTTTATCTGTCTTGTGCCCTGCTTTTCCAAATCAGTTTAATTATTTCCTGTGCTACTGTTGCTTGATTCACTGGATCCAAGAGGCTCATGGGAAATTTCCTTTTATTAGTAGATGATCTACTTTCCCCCATCAGTGAGTGTGAGAGGCTGTAACTATACCTGGATATCAAAATGGATTTCAGTTTTAGGAAGAGACTAGACTCTAGTCTCTTATTGTTAGCATTTATTTTAAACATTGCATTAGAATTTTACTATTATCTAGGTTTCTTACTTAATATAAAGAGCTATTGGTGTCACTTGCAATGTCAAGCATCTCTAGCTTTGTTTTCATCCTCCTATTTTTATGCACATTTTGGAAAAAATTCTGGCAAGATTCGCATAAATTCTGAAGATGCATATTAAAAACATATATGCTCAATTGAGGCAGTTAAACAAGAATTTTTACTAAAAAACAAGACATACACATATAATGGTAACACATTTACTGAATAAATTCGCTCCTGCATCAGTCATTCAGGAATTTTTAAAAGTGAAGAACTGCTTATTTCATAACAATAGTGAGTATTTACATCTACTGTACATCAATGGGCAGCTTTTCTATCCCAGCTATATCGTTCTGGTGAAATTCGTATCCTTTTTTTGTTGTTTTCCATGTTAAAGGTCATGATTGCATGGCTACGGAAGCGCATTTCTGCCACATAAGAAAAAAAATCATGATTATGACACACTAAGTCAAAATGATCTCATTAAAAGTCAATTATGAGATAAAAAGTTGAAGTTATGACATACGTAGTCCAAATTATGACTTAAAAAGTCTAAATTGACAAAAAGTTGAAAGTCTAAATTTACACAAAGTTGAAATTATGACTTAAAAGTCGAAATTAGGGCATACTAAATCAAAATTATAAGTTAAAAGTCATAATTATGTCAAAATGTATCTCGTAATTTCCACATTTTATCTCATTATTATGATGTTTTGGGATATCTCAATTATAGTGTAAGTTTTGACTTAATTTCATAATTTGTCATAATTTAGATTTTTTTATCTTATAATTGACATTTTAAGTCAGTTATAAGTAAATATAATTTTGACATATTACTCATAATTGACTTCAAAGTTGACTTTATGAGATAAGAGGTCAAACTTGATGTTGTAATTTTGACTTTTCAGCGTACAATTAAGATTTAGAATGTCATACTTTCAACATTTTATATAAATTTAGACATATAACTCATAATTTTGACTTTTGTCATAATCGTGAAAATTATGACATTCGAAGTTGACTTTATGAGATAAAAGTTCAAAATTGATGCAATTTTGACGTCATTTCATAATTTGCCATTCCGATTTTTTTAATCTTATAATTGACATTTTAAGTAAATTATAAGTAAATATAATTTTGACATAATACTCATAATTGACTTCAAAGTTGACTTTATGAGATAAAAGGTCAAAATTGATGTTGTAATTTTGACTTTTCAGCGTACAATTAAGATTTAGAATCTCATACTTTCAACATTTTATATAAAATTTTTTGACTTAAGTCATAATTTTAACTTTTTATCTCACAATTCTGACAGTCTCATAATTTCTGCATTTTGACAATTTCAATTTAAGTCATAATTTCATTTTAATGTGTCATAATTTTGACTCTTTATCTCATAATTCTGACATCATAATTTCAACATTTTACAGTATGTAATTACCAGAGTATGATTTTATTTTCTTATGTGGTGGAAATGGGCTTCTATATTATGACTGTATGTTCATTTACAGCGATTCTCAAAATAACTCCACCTTACAAATACCGCTTATAAATACACTCATATTTCCTGGAGTTATGACTGTATTGATGCTGTTTTCATTCACCTCCACTTATGATGTCTAAATTATACAGTGGACCACCACATTTATGCCAGTTGTTTCCCAGCCTAAAGTGTTAAACAGTGAAAATGGGTTATGTACTCACCCTAATTAGATAGTCATTTCTGTCCTACCTGTGAGCGACAAATCATGGAATGGGTTGTGTTAAAAATGGGTTGCTAAATACTGAGCAGTTACACAAATGATGTGTTACCTTGCTTTATGTCTGCAGGTGACATTTAAAAATAGAGAAGCAGGCGTTTTGAGAAGTGATGATGATAGTGAAGCATTTGTTTAGGAGTAAAATTTAGATTTGAAACCAAAATAATTATGTCTAAATGTATATTTTGGATAGTATTCATGTAAACTATGTCAGTTATGTCTTAAACAAGAGGTTTAGGGGTGGGTTTAGGGATCAGGGGTGGAGCTGGGTAGGTTTAGGGGTGGGTTTAGGGATCAGGGGGTGGAGCTGGGTAAGTTTAGGGGTGGGTTTAGGGATCAGGGGGTGGAGCTGGGTAGGTTTAGGGGTGGGTTTAGGGATCAGGGGTGGAGCTGGGTAAGTTTAGGGGTGGGTTTAGGGATCAGGGGGTGGAGCTGGGTAAGTTTAGGGGTGGGTTTAGGGATCAGGGGGTGGAGCTGGGTAGGTTTAGGGGTGGGTTTAGGGATCAGGGGTGGAGCTGGGTAGGTTTAGGAGTGGGTGTAGTGATCAGGGGGTGGAGCTGGGTAGGTTTAGGGGTGGGTTTAGGGATCAGGGGGTGGAGCTGGGTAGGTTTAGGGGTGGGTGTAGTGATCAGGGGGTGGAGATGGGTAGGTTTAGGAGTGGGGTTAGGGATCAGGGGGTGGAGCTGGGTAGGTTTAGGGGTGGGTTTAGGGATCAGGGGGTGGAGCTGGGTAGGTTTAGGAGTGGGTGTAGTGATCAGGGGGTGGAGCTGGGTAGGTTTAGGGGTGGGTGTAGTGATCAGGGGGTGGAGATGGGTAGGTTTAGGGGTGGGTTTAGGGATCAGGGGGTGGAGCTGGGTAGGTTTAGGGGTGGGTGTAGTGATCAGGGGGTGGAGATGGGTAGGTTTAGGAGTGGGGTTAGGGATCAGGGGGTGGAGCTGGGTAGGTTTAGGGGTGGGTTTAGGGATCAGGGGGTGGAGCTGGGTAGGTTTAGGAGTGGGTGTAGTGATCAGGGGGTGGAGCTGGGTAGGTTTAGGGGTGGGTGTAGTGATCAGGGGGTGGAGCTGGGTAAGTTTAGGGGTGGGTTTAGGGATCAGGGGGTGGAGCTGGGTAGGTTTAGGGGTGGGTTTAGGGATCAGGGGTGGAGCTGGGTAGGTTTAGGAGTGGGTGTAGTGATCAGGGGGTGGAGCTGGGTAGGTTTAGGGGTGGGTTTAGGGATCAAGGGGTGGAGCTGGGTAGGTTTAGGGGTGGGGTTAGGGATCAGGGGGTGGAGCTGGGTAGGTTTAGGTCTATGTAAGGTGGGGGGAGTCGGATCTGGATCCGACTCCTCCCTGTGGATTTCATGTCCTGCAGTGAGGACTATCTCGATTAAAGTGCTAAAATAATAAATTAAATTAAAGTGCTGTAAGAAAAGGCTATAAATCTCCACCTCCAGCATCCTCACTCGCAATATAGCCTATACTAGTCGAGACTCTTCTTTATGTGTACAGCCCTGCTGAAAAATCCAGCTAAAACCAGCCTAAGATGGTCAGGCTGGTTTTGGCTGGTCTCCCAGCCTGGTCATAGTTGGTTTATCAGGCTGGTTTTAGAGGGGTTTTGAACACTTTTTTTGGCTGGTCAGGCTGGTTTTGGCTGGTCAGTCTGGCAGGTCTTAGCTGCATTTTTCAGCAGGGAGATGTGACGTAATGACTCAGTATAGCGTATACTAGCCGTAGTTTTTATTTCAAATATACTTTTAAGTGTCGAAGTACTCGAAAAGTGCACATCTAAATCAATTAAGCAACTTCTTTTTCACAAGGATTTGAAATCTGCTCTCTGGCAGAAGAAAGATGCTTTTTTTCGCATCTACCAGGAGCTGCTAACAGGGCCATGCTAGCCGGCTAAACCTCAACCTCTGGTGAATCAACACCTTTTACTGTGAATATAGGATCGACGCTCTTTGATCCTGGTAGAGTTTTATCACACAGACCCTGATGTTTGAAAGTCAAAAGCAACAGCTTAACTGCAGATGAGACATCTCGCGCAGTCTCTCACAATCAACGTCAACACAGCGTGACACCGTCGCACAGCACAGCTGGAAACTGGTTGATACGGCGGACACACATCACTGAACACGTCGCAGGTACACGACTGTCACAACGCGGAATCAATCTCATCTAGTCGCGAGCGTTTCATTAGCCTCCTTTGAATTCACATAAATGTCTAACAACTTGATTCTTTTAAATGCTTTAGCTTCCTAATGGAAAGACAATGGTGATTGGTTTCAGATTATATGCAGCGATGCTGAAGGAGGAGCTGAATAGACTGTATGCTTTTCGTAATGACAGGCAATATTATTCAAGCTAAATTAGATTACTCAAGCCCTCAGGGCCATCTCCATAAAGGTCACTGGAAATTGAACGGTCGCATACCGAATCGGTTTGTACCATTCAGCTTTAATCTGTGCCACAGACACGATGGGCAGAACATGGACATTTCTTAATACCGAGTAAACAAATGAAGAAGAACATTAGAGGGGATAGAAACAAACACTCATTGGCATGGCACTCAAGTCATGGATGGGCTTGCTAGATTGTACCATCAGAGAATGTTGAAGAATATTCGTGTAATATAGGTATAATATAAAGGGTGTTTGCAGGAGGACAAACAAAGACAGATGAACAAAGTTCTCGACGAATTTTTAAGTCCGCCAAGTCAAGTCACTCTGCTGATCATAGGAATATTCAGCATCAAACAGTATTCATATCGAACAGTTTTTACCTCTTGTAACCACAGCCGCGTCCAAGTGATCTGAGGGCATGGGGCTTTGTGACTGTGGTAACGAGGTTAAAACGATATAAATAATGTTCGTTTTCTCACACAAACCGCTCGTTTCGTGTCTTAGGCCACCAATGTGTGCTTACATTTGCGAGTCATTAAATCATGTTTAATTTGGACTTCTCTGTGCATGCTCTTTGAGGTCGTGACCATAGACCTTCATTATATGACTGACAGACAAGAACGGTTTGACCTAAAAATATCAAAATTGAAACTACTGTGGAAACAAAGACACCTACATCTTGGAAACACCAACTAAACCTGATTGTGACTTAGACTTTTATACGACTATTATGCTTGTATCAGCAATTTCAGCAACTAAAAAAAGAAAAACTTTTCATGCGTTTTAGGGGTTCGTTTACATGACAACGGCGTTTTGGGTGCCTGAAAACACAAACTTTGGAAAACGGGTTTCAAAGTGCAAGTTTTTGAAAACGGTCTGCGTGTAAACCAAAAAAAAAAACGAATCTCTGAAGATGATGATGTCACGTGTGCATTACGTGTTCAGTCTATAGTGTTTCGTTGCCATCTAATGGCCTGGCAGAATACAGTGCTTTCAGTTGTTTTCGCAGATCCATGTGAATGGGGATCGTTTCGACAATGGTGTCGTCTGTACGTGGAAAACTCAAAGGAAAAACTTCTCCGTTTTAAGCATATCATTGTAAACGTATCCTAAGAGTGAAGACAGGGATAGCTATAACTATATAGTGAACTAAACAATGTAATTAATAGAACACAGCTGGCACAAATGAACTAATAATGACGTGACCGTAACTAACCCAGACAGCAAACTGACATTGAATCAATGTGGAAACGACATCTCTCATGACATTGAAACAACGTTGATTTGCTCATCGAATTAACGTTGAACTAACGTCAGACGCGGCATTCTTCAAAGCTAAATGAAAATCGAAAATTGGTTTGCTTTCATAACGTTGAAACAACGCGTTGATTTCAAGTTGATTTTCCGTTAGTTTTGAAAGAATGACGCATCTGACGTTGGTTCAACGTTAATTCGATGAGCAAAACAATGTCAGATCAACGTTGTTTCGATGTCATATTTCCACGTTGATTCAATGTCAGTTTGCTATCTGGGTATTGAGTTGCGGGAAATCAAAGGAAGTCATGAACTGAAGAAATACAAACTAAAAGTCCTTAAACTGAATTAAACTATGACGCTTGGTATGGCGTTTTACCGCCCCACATTAATTTAGTAATAATATTCTGTTCGAAAGACATGCTCTGTAAAAAGTAGTAACTTGCAACTGTTACCTTGTGATTTGACCCATAAAAATGGATTGGTTGGCAAAATGTATTTAGGTTGATTTTCCGATGTTGACGTGGATAAAACCAGTTAATTTAGATCTTACCATTTTTTCAGTGTGCCATTTATTGATTGCCAAGTAAAAGCAGCAAGTATGATCTCTTAGAAAAGTAATAGCACACCTCTCTTTTACATGCCATATAATACTGTATTATTTGTTTGTAAATGGTGCAGGAAGGGAATTGATGTTCTTCACCTTCTATTTAAGTGGTCGTTTTCTTTCATTTATCTTGTCCTTAATTTGAAAATAAATGAACAACCTGCCTGTCTTTAGCATATTCCCTTACTAGAGAGAAAAGAGGAATGCACAATTCATACCATCGATTCAAACCATTCATACATGTCACTGCAAGGCCAGACTCACTATTTATACTAAAGTGCAAGAAAACCTTCATTTATTTCATTTACATGTCAAAACAGTTCAGAGACAGGAAGCTAGTGTCACTGGATTGTATCAGAAAATGTTCAAAATGCTGACATTTTGGCCAGTATTTACATTTAACATGACTTTTCTCAATTTGTTTCATCCTCCAAGTGTTTCAGCTTTATTCATAGAGCATAAAGATATTAATTCTGTAATTATTTACTTACCCTCGTTTCATTGGAACTCAAAATGTGAATTTGTTCAAAAGATTTTCCATAAGGAAAGGAAATGAGGATTTTATTTTATGTTTCTGGCAGCTTTTAATCCATTTTCCCATTACGAAATCCATATTTGGCGGCCATTTTGAAAAATGCCCGCCATGACCCCCAGGGGTCAAATTTCAAGCGCCTACGGTCCTAAATCTGATCAGACCCCCTTTGTGAGCCTTCCTACCAAATTTGATGCTTTTATCGCAAAGTGATCAATTTTTGCACTTAACTGCCCCACTATAAGGAAAGTGAATGAGGACTGTCAAACTCCAAAAAGATGTTTGCTTGACTCATTCATTGAACTGATTCAGTCCTCAAGTGACTCAATGCATTTGGAGCGACAAATAATGGCAGAAATTACATTTTAATTTCCTTTTAACACATACTTAGGTTGGGCATGGCTGAAGCACATAGCCTATTCAAGTCACATAATCTAACCTTCATATGTCAGGCTTTCGAAGCATGTTAAATGCGTTGAATGCCAAAGCACAACAGTCACATAACAAAGCAAATATGCATGAGTGAGACACCATACCTCAATTTAATTTATTTATGTGAGCAAAGATATGTTGGCTTTGTCCTTGATACAGAGAAATACTGAGAACAACATGAGCAAATCAATAAAACCAGAAGGACAAAATGCCTTCCTTGATGAACAGAGAGAACATTACAGGTATTTATAGTGAGTGATGCTTGGCAGTGAGGCATCCTGTAGTCATCCTGTTAATAATACTGTTAGAAGCACACAAAGTCAATGGGTTAGAGAAAAACATGCAAACATTTACATCTACCCACCACACACACCATTCTACAAAGAGCCATGGCTCAAAAGCTTGTGTCAAAATGGCTTTACTAAGAAAAGGTAGCTGTAAATGCTTCGATTTAGTGAAACACCTACCAGATATGTACATCTTTTTGCAACCTCTCCTTTTGTGAGGAAACACTCTTAGCAACATGGATTTGACCACTCTCACACGGATAATGCAGTCTTCTGGGACCTTAGAAGGAAAAAGCGCTAGACTTTTCACTAAGGATGCGAGATTGGAGAGGAAAACCGGCAGTAACAAAGAAGAGAGATTAGGTTATATTGTCGACTCAAAGAGAAATCCAGGCATAAGGCTCTGGTGAGGCTAAGACACTTCGAATGGTCTTCTTAAGGGCTGGATTGGCCACACTGATGTCTTTCACACTGCTCAACCATAGTGAGATGCTTCTCAGGGCTGACCGGCTCAAAACTTGTCCTTTATCTCCATATGTCTGACATCTCTCAGCACTTCTTTTATCAGTGGACTCAAACAAAGTCAGATCCCCAAAGGTGCCCCATTCAGAGACGGCACAGCCATCGCGAGAAGGAGTGGCTGTATTTAACCCACATTCAGGCAGAGACCAAGCTTTAAGTAGAGGTGAAACCCCTTGATGGAGATGAAGGCCGAGGAATTATATCACTCTTTGACAGATTCACAATGGAAAGCCACGACACTGGCTGGTTAACTACTGACACTTGGCATTCAGAATTCAAAGTGATGTATAAAACTTGAGGCCTTGAATACTTCTTCCCTGTGGAAAAGACCATCAGAGCAGGTCACCGTCATATTTTTTGGATGCTGGTGCTTAGCAAAGGACACCGGAGTCTAAACCAGTTTCTAAACTAGCTTGACATCAAAACGGACCTATTTTCTTTCTGATCCTTCATTGTCTTTGTAATCTTTTAAAAATGCAGCTGTTTTTCTTTTTAGCTGATGTCAAAGTCAATGTTTCACCCAGAAATGCATTAAATGACAGAAGTAAAATGGGTTGTGAATGCCTTTTTTAATGCTGACTTTAAAGGGATACTCCACTTTTTTGGAAATAGGCTCATTTTACAACTCCCCCAGAGTTAAACAGTTGAGTTTTACCGTTTTCTAATCCATTCAGCCGATTTTCTGATATTTAGAAGAATATCAGTAACCAGATAGTTTCTGGTCTCATTGGAAGTCTATAGGACCAGAAACTATCTGGTTACTGATATTCTTCTAAATATCAGAAAATCGGTTTCGAAAATTATAAAACTCAACTGTTTAACTCTGAGGTAAACTGTAATGAGCCTATTTCCAAAAAAAAGTGGAGTATCCCTTACCCAGCAAGACTTTCTTGGTCACGTTTTGCTGATAAACAGCATGTCTAAGGCCCTGTTTACTCCTGGTATTACTATTAAGATGTGTTTAGGTTGATCAGATCACAAGTGGACAATGCTAAATAAACGTGGTCTAAAACGTTTTGAGCTTGTCCCCTTTCGACCACTTCCAGAGGTAGTCAAAAATGCATTGGACCAGATTGCTTTCGTAGTTCATGTAGTCATGTAGTCGAACATGTGTTCAAACAGCCACAAACGACCGTCTACTGATATAACACTTAAACGTTATGGGAAGTGCGCTAGCCAGACGGGATTTAAACTTTGTTGGCTGAAGACCAAGTTTGGTTTGAAGACGAAAAACTTACAAAGCACAACCCAGACAGCAAACTGACATTGAATCAACGTGGAAACGACGTCTCTCATGACATTGAAACAACGTTGATTTTGCTCATCGAATTAACGTTGAACCAACGTCAGACGCGGCATTCTTCAAAGCTAAATGAAAATCGAAAATTGGTTTGCTTTCATAACGTTGAAACAACGCGTTGATTTCAAGTTGATTTTCCGTTAGTTTTGAAAGAATGACGCGTCTGACGTTGGTTCAACGTTAATTCGATGAGCAAAACAATGTCAGATCAACGTTGTTTCAATGTCATATTTCCACGTTGATTCAATGTCAGTTTGCTATCTGGGAATGTTCTCTCATCATTCCTGATTTCTAACACACTTTCACAGCATTCGGAAACGAAAGCAGTCGCACTTGTGTTTTTCCGTTGTCTCCCAGCGTGTTCAATTGCGGGAACTTATTTCGTCCGTTAGATCGAAAGATCTGAAAAAGCCCATACATTTACCCACCCATAGACCCTCCTCTCGAAGAAATTGGGAATCAAGAAGTAGTTGAAAGTTGACAAATGAGACGGATTAAAACATCTGGTGTAAACGGGAATGCGTCTCCCTCGTCTACTTGTGATCCAATGGACTAAAACGCATCTTAATACCAGGTGTAAACAGGGCCTAAGTGTTTCCACTAGATAGGAAAGCATTATGAAAACATTAGGAAGACCATTATGAAAATCAAAGCTGCTCTTTTCAGTAGGGGGTTATACAGTTGACTCTGCCAAGATGATAGGCACACTGAATAGAGCTAGACAACTGTGGCTACAAACATATGACACAAACAAGGGCGTTCAATATTCAACTTAAGTCTGTACTGAACACATAATGGCTTTAACTGTGAGTCTACTTTAGCACCATCTCATAAAGTGAGAGTCATTATCATGTTGGTAAACATTGAGAGTATGGCACTGTACCGATATTTACTCTCAATTACGGAAACGGACTGGCTTACACAAAGGTAATATCTGAAGCACTGCACCTTATGGTCAAAAGTTTATCCATTTTACATTTGCGTGTCTTGCCCTTTGATGAGAGATGGGTCTCTCTGAGAGTTCATGTTTATATGTGAGGAACAATATAACAAGAAAAACAAATTAGCGCATTTGCAGTGATTGTTGAACGTCGAGATCAAATCCTTTCTTCTTTTACACAGTGCTTCTCCTTCACCGATGACAGACGTCATTGGTCGACCAGCTTCATCAATGAGTATCGCTTTCTCTGGCACCTGCCACAGACCACTGAGCCTCACTGGCTATCCATTCAGTATGGCCATAACTTGATCTCTTCCGTTCTAGTGTGCCCTCATACAGGTGTTGTCCTCCTGTTGATACCATCATTAAGGTCTTTGGGAAAGCAGTTGTGCACTTGGAGGAATCCAGAATCGTGGTCAGGGCTGTAGGAGCTGTCCGTTCCTGACTTAAGCGGATCTCTTGTCAATGTGTACATGTTGATCTCTCCTACAGGAACCGAGCTTATCATCTTCATGCCCACGGGTGACGCCTCACGGGATGCTTCTGTGGAGCGAGAACTGGAGTGTGAGTGCCGTCGGCGGTAGCGAAAGCTGGGTATGCGGGAATACGGCGAAGAGGACAGGGTAGCCTTGATGAACTCTCGGTGTGCTTTGAACCGGACTTCTTTGCTCTTCTCAATGTAGATACTAACAGCTAGAACGGCAACCGCCTCAGCCACAATGAAGGAGAGCGCTCCGAAATAGAACGACCAACCGTAGTAATACAAGCTCTTTTTGTCTTCGTCACGATTGTCACTGGGGTCACCGGCGTTGCTGGAGATGTAGACAATTATACCGATGATGTTGCTCAAACCTGCCAGACACAAAACAGAGCCAGGCATAAGCAAAATGCCTTGAAAAGCAATATAACAGATTTATGGCTTAACTTAATATGTTACATTTGGCTGATTGGGATACATCAACCGCACCGCCATATTTGAAAGGTTAACACTGCAGGTTGAGCTCATCAGAAGTAGTCACTGCTCAACCTGACAAAAATGCTACAACATTGTGGAGCTTACGGTTGTACGAACTGATGATACAGACTCTAGACAAAATGGGAAAACTTTGCACAGGGGAGAATACTAATACTAATTGCAACAGACTTCAAATATCTAATCAACTGCATGTGTTTATGTCAAGGGGTCAAGGTTTGGCTGGGTAACTCGGGGGTAGCCAGCCCTGCTCCAGTACTGCTGGTTCAGGTGTGTATGATTAGGGTTGGCGCTAAACTCAGCAGGAAGGAAGCTCTCCAGATGAAGGGTTGACTATCCATGCTGTACCCCTGGTCCTACTTGAACCGCTCAGAATGTGATACAAACCAGCATACTAAACACTGCAGCCTCTAGAATCAGTTGCTAGTGCACCTCTTTGGGCCAGCGAAGTGAGGTTTACCTGTACAGCTCTTACTGAGCATCACTCCCATCCAGAACCATCACTCCCATCCAGGTCACAGCACCAATGTAACTGTTCCTACTTGCATCACTCTGAGCAGGATGTGCATCAGCCATAGTGGTGGGCACGCTAACAAAGACGGCAAAGACTGCAGCATCTAGTGCACCTCTCGAGACCAGGGGAGTGAGGTTTACCTGCACATCTCTTACTATCTGGCCTCATTACACTCACCCCCTAAGCATCACTCCCATCCAGTTCACAGCACCAATGTAACTGATCCTACTTGCATCACTGTGAGCGAGATGTGAACCAGCATCAGCCATAGTGATGGGCACGCTAACAAAGACGGCAAAGACTGCAGCATCTAGTGCGCCTCTCGAGACCAGGGGAGTGAAGTTTACCTGCACATCTCTTACAATCTGGCCTCATTAATCTCACCCCCTTAGCATCACTCCCATCCAGTTCACAGCACCAATGTAACTGATCCTACTTGCATCACTGTGAGCGAGATGTGAACCAGCATCAGCCATAGTGGTGGGCATGCTAACAAAGACGGCAAAGACTGCAGCATCTAGTGCACCTCTCGAGACCAGGGGAGTGAAGTTTACCTGCACATCTCTTACAATCTGGCCTCATTAATCTCACCCCCTTAGCATCACTCCCATCCAGTTCACAGCACCAATGTAACTGGTCCTACTTGCATCACTGTGAGCGAGATGTGAACCAGCATCAGCCATAGTGGTGGGCATGCTAACAAAGACGGCAAAGACTGCAGCATCTAGTGCACCTCTCGAGACCAGGGGAGTGAGGTTTACCTGCACATCTCTTACTATCTGGCCTCATTAATCTCACCCCCTAAACATCACTCCCATCCAGTTCACAGCACCAATGTAACTGGTCCTACTTGCATCACTGTGAGCGAGATGTAAACCAGCATCAGCCATAGTGGTGGGCATGCTAACAAAGATGGTAAAGACTGCAGCATCTAGTGCGCCTCTCGAGACCAGGGGAGTGAAGTTTACCTGCACATCTCTTACAATCTGGCCTCATTAATCTCACCCCCTAAGCATCACTCCCATCCAGTTCACAGCACCAATGTAACTGGTCCTACTTGCATCACTGTGAGCGAGATGTAAACCAGCATCAGCCATAGTGGTGGGCATGCTAACAAAGATGGTAAAGACTGCAGCATCTAGTGCGCCTCTCGAGACCAGGGGAGTGAAGTTTACCTGCACATCTCTTACTATCTGGCCTCATTAATCTCACCCCCTAAGCATCACTCCCATCCAGTTCACAGCACCAATGTAACTGGTCCTACTTGCATCACTGTGAGCGAGATGTAAACCAGCATCAGCCATAGTGATGGACACGCTAACAAAGACGGCAAAGACTGCAGCATCTAGTGCGCCTCTCGAGACCAGGGGAGTGAGGTTTACCTGCACAGCTCTTACTATCTGGCCTCATTACGCTCACCCCCTAAACATCACATCCATCCAGTTCACGGCAGCAACTGGTCCTACTTGCATCACTCTGAGCCGGATGTGAACCAGCATCAGCCATAGTGGTGGGCACGCTAACAAAGACGGTAAAGACTGCAGCAACTAGTGCACCTCTCGAGACCAGGGGAGTGAGGTATACCTGCACAGCTCTTACTATCTGGCCTTATTACACTCACCCCCCTTAACACACCCATTCAGTTCACGGCACCAATATAACAGGCCCTACTTGCATCACTCTGAGTGGGATGTGAACCAACATCAGCCATAGTGGTGGATGGTAACAAAGGTAGTAAAGACTGCAGCACTTCTTAGCTATTCTCCGTTACCTTAGCATGGTCCAATTAGCCCCTGCTGGTAGATGTTGTAACTTCAACCTCTGGCTAAAAAAAGCTGAGATGAACGGGGATGCTAACAGATAGCTTTCTCCAGGCATTATAAACCTCATTGGTTTACATATAGATCTTGACCTTTCCAATATGGCAGACACGATGATGTATTGTGGTAATTAGTATCAGTTGCTAATGCAAGACCTAACAAGACACACTATTCTGTAAGTAAACCCTATCTAGCCTAGCATTGCTTTTACTTAAGTATTTAACACAATTACTGTTTAGATAAAGAGTCTTTTCATCCTGTATTGGGTTATGAAACTATACAAGGAAGGCACTTTTTGTATAAGCTATATCTGCCCACTAAATTCAGTTAAGTAACAGGTAAAAAAAAAAGTGGAGGAGTTGGAGTTGTTGCCCACCTCATTTCCAGTGAACCTGCCAGTAACATCAGTGATAAGTTGGAATATCAGAGCATGGATATTGGCCTATATTATATTACAAATATATTCAGTGAACAAAGTGTATTATAGTAATGGTGCTAAAAATGTCTAGTCAATTGAAAAGCCCCTGTGTGCCTGTTAGCAGGTGGTCATTAGCAAGGTTTACCTGCTGCCACAAACAGTATCCCTGCGCAGAGTAATATGTTGTTCCACTTGATGTAGATGCGTCCCACCCCAACACACAGCCCTCCCAGCAACAGCAGAATGGTACTGAGGATAGGGAACACACTGGAGGCACGCACAATACCTGTTCACACACACACATAAACACAGCTTTTACTTAAGAAAGATATCAAAAAGTGCATGATAAGAATTTCAACACAGAGAATGTCACTCACGCAAGAGATACTCAGAGCTGTCTGTGTCATAATCATTATCATCTGGGAAATGATTTATTCGGTAACAACTTCCTTCGTTGATACCTAAAAAAATATGAAACCAGTCAAGATTAGTTGTGAGGACATGCAAATAAATGCAAGTCACCAAGCAAAAGTTAGAACACTGGTCAGCAGAACAAACTATCTTCTATTCCCCCTTTTTTGAAGACATCCTCCATATGGTAGCAAATACTTTTCCGGAGAGTTACACCACAAAGTATATGATTTCCAGTATGATCAAGTACAAGCCAATTATTTGAGCTTCGAGCCAATCATAAAATGCCTTATTAAATTGCCTGATTTAGGATGTAAATGCAATTCATCTATAGTATGATTTTGAGACTAATATCTAGCTATATTTTTCAGCATCACATGCATGAGCATCACATTTTTCAAAAAGGTCTCTATTCCATTCATCAGCACTGCAGCTCTATCTGGATATATTGTGTGGCGTCTTGTGTTTTTAAAAGCAAAACGCATTCCAGTAATCGTCCCCTTACGCCTGTCACTCGGAAATCAAAACATGTTGTCAAATCGGACAGACAGTGAAACTAAAGCGCTTCTTAAATGGGTGAACGAAGAAAGCGGCATAGCGTTTAAAAGGAATTTCTGATGAGTGACAACAGAGAGTTTACTGTTATTTTGGTTCTGATGTATGAATGGTATCTGAATGGTAAAAGAAAGATGGAAAGATATGAACTAATTGCCCAAATGGCCTTGGTGAGTTTCAGAAGCAAGCTTTATGATTTTCTCTGAAACAACTTTCTCTGGAAGACCAAGAATGTGTATTAAGAAATTAAAATTCATTTTTGATGACATTTTGACTTTAAAGTGCCCCTATTATGCTATAGTAAAGGTTCCTAATGTTGTTTTTGAGTTCTCCTACAATTGGTTTACATGCATCCGAAGACGAACATTACTTACATTTTTTAATAATATAAATTTCAGCATCAGCTCTTTTTTCTCACAGAGTCTGATACGGCTTAATCAAGGACTCAGTCTCTCCAAACCCCTCATTTTCGAGAGCCTACTCTGCTCTGATTGGTCAGATGACCCAGTCTGTTGTGATTGGTCTACTCTACTTGGATTGGTCAGATGACCCAGTCTGTTGTGATTGGTCTACTCTGCTCTGATTGGTCAGATGACCCAGTCTGTTGTGATTGGTCTACTCTGCTCTGATTGGTCAGGTGACCCAGTCTGTTGTGATTGGTCAACTCTGTTCTGATTGGTCAGATTACCCAGTCTGCTCTGATTGGTCAGATGACCCAGTCTGTTGTGATTTGTTTACTCTGCTCTGATTGGTCAGATGACCCAGTCTGTTGTGATTGGTCTACTCTGCTCTGATTGTTCAGATGGCCCAGTCTGTTGTGATTGGTCTGCTCTACTCTGATTGGTCAAATGACCCAGTCTGTTGTGATTGGTCTACTCTGCTCTGATTGTTCAGATGACCCAGTCTGTTGTGATTGGTCTGCTCTACTCTGATTGGTCAAATGACCCAGTCTGTTGTGATTTGTTTACTCTGCTCTGATTGGTCAGATGACCCAGTCTGTTGTGATTGGTCTACTCTGCTCTGATTGTTCAGATGGCCCAGTCTGTTGTGATTGGTCTGCTCTACTCTGATTGGTCAAATGACCCAGTCTGTTGTGATTGGTCTACTCTGCTCTGATTGTTCAGATGACCCAGTCTGTTGTGATTGGTCTACTCTGCTCTGATTGTTCAGATGACCCAGTCTGTTGTGATTGGTCTGCTCTGCTCTGATTGTTCAGATGGCCCAGTCTGTTGTGATTGGTCTACTCTGCTCTGATTGGTCAGATGACCCAGTCTGTTGTGATTGATCTACTCTACTCTGATTGGTCAAATGACCCAGTCTGTTGTGATTGGTCTACTCTGCTCGGATTGGTCAGATGACCCAGTCTGTTGTGATTGGTCTACTCTGCTCTGATTGGTCAGATGACCCAGTCTGTTGTGATTGGTCTACTCTGCTCTGATTGGTCAGATGACCCAGTCTGTTGTGATTGGTCTACTCTGCTCTGATTGGTCAGATGACCCAGTCTGTTGTGATTGGTCTACTCTGCTCGGATTGGTCAGATGACCCAGTCTGTTGTGATTTATCTACTCTACTCTGATGGGTCAGATGACCCAGTCTGTTGTGATTGGTCTACTCTGCTCGGATTGGTCAGATGACCCAGTCTGTTGTGATTGGTCTACTCTGCTCGGATTGGTCAGATGACCCAGTCTGTTGTGATTGGTCTACTCTGCTCTGATTGGTCAGATGACCCAGTCTGTTGTGATTGGTCTACTCTGCTCTGATTGGTCAGATGACCCGGT
This sequence comes from Pimephales promelas, assembly GCF_988280905.1. Taxonomy (NCBI): domain Eukaryota; kingdom Metazoa; phylum Chordata; class Actinopteri; order Cypriniformes; family Leuciscidae; genus Pimephales; species Pimephales promelas. The sequence goes on along the minus strand of NC_142771.1, from coordinate 36,523,532 downwards.
TTGTTGTGATTGGTCTACTCTGCTCTGATTGGTCAGATGACCCAGTCTGTTGTGATTGGTCTACTCAGCTCGGATTGGTCAGATGACCCAGGCTGTTGTGATTGGTCTACTCTGGTCTGATGACCCAGTCTGTTGTGATTGGTCTACTCTGCTCTGATTGGTCAGATGGCCCAGTCTGTTGTGATTGGTCTACTCTGATTGGTCAGATGACCCCGTCTGTTGTGATTGGTCAACTCTAATGGCTCAGATGGCTCAGTCTGTTCTGATTGGTCTACTCTAATGTCGGCAACACAAACCAAACTCTTTCAGTTTCAACTACAACTGCAGTATTTAAGGGTAAATGCAGACATTCCCAGGCAGTCAATGAAGACAACTGGCTGCCATTATGCAAATGTGTTTCAAACAATTTATAACAGGAAGTGGGACTGGAATTACTGACGACTTATTTCAGACAGTTCAGAATCGCTTCTTTCTTTTAGGAGACAATAACTTCATTTGACATCACAAACAGCTATATTACACACTGCATGAAAGGCAATATTCGAAAAAGCTACTTTAAGCGAGGAGATATGTGTTCATTAGGTCTTGGTATACATCATAAATTGTAACATATCAAACCTCCCTGTCTCTGCCTGTCTCCATGTGGAGTCTACCCCCTGTGACACAGCTTTTGTGTGACCCAGCATGCCATTAATTGGGTCTAGAGTTTAAAAAAGGAGCAAAATAATTAGAATTAAATAGGTCTGAGAAAATGGGGCATGTGTTTCTAGTCAAGTCATTGTAAAAAAAAAAAGAGACCTCAGTTAAAAAAAAAGCCTTCATATAAAAAAATATATATTTGAAACCCTAAACATTATGCTACATATGCTGCCTATATACAGTTGCAAAAAATAATACCCAGCCTATTATAAAATGCCAACTTCCAGCTTTGCAGCAACTTTATTTTCATTTCTTTAGCAAATGCCTCTCATTTAGAGACCACTTTTCACCACCTAATCAATTCTCAATGTGTAGTCACACTCAACATTGCATGAAATATCATGTTTCACTCTGATATATGTCACATTATGCAAGTAAAATAGGACGCAAAGGCAATTTCTTGCTGCCTCTAAAAACATGGTTTCTTACGAAATAAAACAGTATTTCAGTATAAGACTTTTTAACCATCAGAATATGTGTATAGGGTGTATCTATATCAGAATAAAATATCAGAATAAACTTTACTGTGTGTAATAATATCCATAAACAATAGGATACTGTCCAATAACTGAATTTATGGAGGATGCACAGATATTTATTACATTTTTATTAGAACTATTATAGATAACTGATATGGTATGAGATATAAATCTATACTTTTTAATCTGTTAGGAAAAAAAACAATGCATTATAATATTTGATATTTTTTCTCTGTACATTGAACGTCAGATAGTAATACTGAATGTAGTCATATTGTCATAGAAATATTGTACATCTTTCAATGTATTGTACACAATTTATTTGATTGCAAGGCTTTAAATATCTCTCATCATTCATATCTTCAGCCATATTTTTATAATTTTACAAAAAATAGAAAGTATTTGGAATTTGCATGAGCAAAACCTGATGATCATGATCTCCTGCATGATTTGAGAATGATCCAAAGAGCATCTGGTCCTCCAAAGAAAGCAAGACAATCGGACCTTTTGTACAGTTTAAATGCTTCATGCCACGAATTTGCTTATTTGGACCTAGAAATAGTGGCAAATCTAATCATCCGTTATTGGAAAAAAATCATCCATTTTTCATTCTTCAAAATCCTTGCTGTTTCTTTCCAGGTTTAAAGGGGTCCTATTATGTCTTGATTTTATTTTTGGGGTGTACTAGAATATGTTTTAATGTTTGATTGTTCAAAAAACGCATTATTTTTCACATATTTTACATTATTACGGCTCCTCTATCCCCAGTTCCGACATTTGAAATGTGCTGTGATTGGTTCGATGTGTGTGTTGTGTTTGGCAGCACCTAGTGTGTGTTTGGGAAATGTCCCGCAAGCTCTTCTCAGATGCAAATATTAAGGCTGGCGTCAATTTCAATCCAATTCCAGCCCGATTCAGACCCTGACAATGTTAACGAACAAAAGGATCATGCAGAACGGACTTTGCATGCACTGATTTCACAGGACGTTCCAGAGGGGTCTGTTTTTGTGTTTTTCTAATAGATATGAATGATGTTAACCATAATCATATTTGTCAGAAAACTATGGTAATACAAACAGTAATCGATCATTAAATCTTACAAAAGCAAGAGCTTACAAAAGCTGAAGTAAACTGCATCAATTCCTTTACATCATAGCTATCATAGCAACTACATAAAACGTATAATTGTGACTGTTAATAGAAAACACAACTACAAATAATAAGACATGCTTACAAGTTCTATTCCATAAATGGGAACGGCTGTCTCTCAGAAGAAGCTTTTGTGCGTATCGCCTGCATTGTACTCAATTTTTCAAATTTCTCAAGTTTTCCTCCGAAATTTTTGCACGTTAAAAAAAAATAAATACGACCTCATGTTATGTCAATCACGCTTGCACACTGCCTCCGAAACTTTCGTCCATCATAAAAAAAAAATCGAATTCGATCGGTTCGATTTTCTGCGTTTTTCGCATCCGTAGCGAGCAGTTTGAATGGAGTTTGAATGGTATTTTGACAATTCAGAGCCACCGAATTACGAATACAAAAAAAACGCATACGAAAATTTCGGACTCAGTGTGCAATGGCCTTAAAACGTGACAAAAGCTGAGGTTATAATGTTTAGGAATGGTGTTAAAAACACATTTTAACCTCTCTAAGTTCATCAGCTTTAGGACAAACTTTTACCGGGGTGTAAAAACAGCAACACTCATCATTGTAGCGCAGCTTGCATATTCTGTGGGCGGGGATTATTTAAATGAGGAACATTTTCACTTCAAAAGATTGGGAAAAATCACGTTGTAGTCCAAACGATATTTTGGACGATACACAATACATAAAATTAGAGCCCGACCGATAAAGGATTTTGAAGGCCGATACCGATACAAATATTTTTGGGTTTTAAAATCCGATATTCCGATATATCAGCCGATATTTTATTTATTTTTTTTTATTAAATATTGTTGGATTTCACACACGTGTAAAAGAAAAGCTGACTTTTCTGCACAAGATACGTTTGATACTTTTTCTCTATGTCTAAATGTTCACTCCTCGCAAGTCTAACTTACATTTTACAATGCAGGGACTGTAACTAGAGATATGCTAGTTATAAATGCAGTAATAATTACTTTATTTAGGCAGACAAAGTTCATTGTGGTTTCCAAGCTCATTAATGTTAACGTTAGCGGTCTTCCACTGATGATAGTGGCATTAGCTAGCTTTGTGGTTAGCTAGTCTATGATGAGCCATAATTTAGCAATAGATAACATCATACTGCAAATTGTAAAACATACATTTTCAATATAACAGGCCAAGGAGAGATGATTGAAGCGTGTTTCGTCCGTTTTTATTTTATTATTTAAATATTAATTTATCGGCCATTATAACTGCCGATACCGATATTTTGGAATATGCCTAATATCGTCCGGCCGATATATCGGTCTGGCTCTACATAAAATATTTTCCCTTTGGAGTGGACTTTGAGCTTTGTATCCTTGCAGATTTTTTTATGCTCAAAACAGCAACTTCAAGGAAAGTATAATAGGAAAATAATATGACAGTGACAAACTTTCTTAGTCTTGTACATTATAACTTCTCTCAGTGCGTACAGTCAACCAGAGGAGCTTAAGTTTAGAGCCGCTGGTTTATAGGGGCTGTTTATTGGCCCAGTGACTGAAGCGCATCCAGCCTCATAAAGACAAAATAAGGAACCTCGCCTGACTGACACGGAGACGCATCGGAGAGTAAAAAACGAGCGCCTGGTCCCTGAGGCCTGCCTGGAGGTAACAATTCTCATCGCTGAGCATGTCTTCTCCATGGCAACCTCAGGTCTGATCCGATTTCCATAATGTCTCCAAGGATGCCTTTGACATCTTCACTGTGGTTTAATACAGCAGCCGGCATCACACTACTTGGCCTCCTGCCTCGCGGACCCACATCCCCACTGGATGAGGAAACAGCTGCCACATTCCACGTCTTCAACCGCCTCCAGCATTTTCTCGTAATTGTGAATCGGCGCAGGACAGATAATCGTCCGCCTTGTCGAGAACCAATCGCTGCTTTGGTTGCTATAGGGCAGTGTGCTCTGTCAATATGGAGAACCGCGTCGTCCTTATTTGTAGTGTTTGTTAAATAGATAGTTCAATTTGAAATTAATTTTTGGTATGTTTTATCTTACCTCAAGGGCATCCAAGATGTAGGTGTCTTTGTTTCCACAGTAGTTTCAATTTTGATATTTTTAGGTCAAACCGTTCTTGTCTGTCAGTCATATAATGGAGGTCTATGGTCACCACCTCAAAGAGCATGCACAGAGAAGTCCAAATTAAACATGATTTAATGACTCGTAAATGTAAGTACACATTGATGGCCTAAGACACGAAACGAGCGGTTTGTGTGAGAAAACCAACAGTATTTATATCGTTTTTACATCTTGTAACCACAGCAACGTCCAAGTGATCTGAGGTAAAAACGATATAAATACTGTTCGTTTTCTCACACAAACCGCTCGTTTCGTGTCTTAGGCCATCAATGTGTACTTACATTTACGAGTCATTCAATCATGTTTAATTTGGACTTCTCTGTGCATGCTCTTTGAGGTGGTGACCATAGACCTCCATTATATTACAGACAAGAACGGTTTGACCTAAAAATATCAAAACTGAAAATACCGTGGAAACAAAGAGGCCTACATCTTAAATGCTCTTGAGGTAAGATAAAACATATCAAAAATTAATTTCAAAGTGAACTATCACTTTAATGCGAGTATCAGTAATATCATTGCTAATGCATTTTTCTAAATGTCATGACATTTGTTAACAAACAAGTATTCATTACTTCAATAATAAATCAACCTTTTTTGAAATACATTGCCTGTGATAACATCACTCTAAATTGAAATGGACTCAAGCTGCTTTGAAATGACGTGTATTGTGAAAAGTGCTACACAAATATATTTGAATAGAATAGACAAAAGGAATGACTAAACACAAAGCTGCTTCTGTTGGAGTATTTTGCAGCTGTGCTGTATTAGTGTGACACATCACCTTTTATTTGAGGTTTATTCAGGAAAGGTAACCGGAGAGAGCGGCGGTCCCGCCCCTGGCACGTGCTCAGCGCTGTTCAGCGTGGATCGTGGCGGAAGTCAAACCCGACGGATAATTAGAGACTCTGTGGCCTTTCAGACACCGCATTTAATTACAGATATATTGCGCATGCTGGGAATGGCAAAAGTTCTCTTACAATACACACTAATCTCACAAACAGAAGAATGATAACCATAGTCAAGTAACTGTAGGCCTATAGGCTACTCAAGGTATGGGGTTTTATTTAATTTAATTTATGGCACAGTTCATGTGTTTATTTTATTATATTTAACTTTAATAGACCTCAAGATAATTTTTTATTTTATTTATGGCACAGTTCAGGTGTTTATTTTATTTTATTCAACTTTAATAAACCTCAAGATAATTTTTATTAAAAAAATATATGACATAGTTCAGGGGTTTATTTTATTTGATTGAAGCTTGAATAAATATATTATTTTGTTTATTTTATTTTCTTAAACCTCAAGATAATATTTTATTTTATTTTTTATTTTATTCATGGCACGGTTCATGTGTTTATTTTATTTGATTCAACTTGGATAAATCTCAAGATAATGATTTATTTTAATGTATTATTTTTTTATGGCACAGTTCAGGTGTTTATTTTATTTTATTAAACTTTAATAAACCTCAATATTTTATTTTATTTTATCAATGGCACAGTTCAGGTGTTTATTTTATTTGATAATATTTTATTTTATTTATGGAAAATTTCAAGTATTTATTCTATTTTTGATAAAACCTCAAGATAATATTTTTTAATGACACAGTTCAGGTGTTTATTTACTTTATTCAACTTTTTCATTTCAAATTTTGGTTAGTTAAAAAGTAATTTATTTTACTGTATTTGTATTTAATTATTTTATTTACATTTGAATTCAGGCGACATTATCATTCGAGATTTCTAAAAAGATAAAGTATTGAGTTGGCGCTGCTCATGATGTCCTTGTGTAGCCTATGACCGCATGCATGACGTCATCAGTCCGACTGTCTGAGTCAAAGCTCGGGAAAAACCTGACACCAAATTATATGTGTGTTATTAAACATCTGTCTGTCTTTTTCTTTTCTATGGACAATTATAAGAAGCAACAGATTCATCTATTTTTAAACAATTGGCCACGTTACCATAGTGATTTCAGACATATTGTTTCCAAGCAACAGCATCAAATGAAAGAAAGAGAATCTGTGGACTGATTGTGCCTTTCTGTCCATTCAAGAAACCCACTGGTGTCAACCGAGAGAAATGGTGGGGGAATTTTCACTCCCTTCCAAGTCAACGTCAACTTATGTTAACTTGAGCGAGATCCAAGCCCGATGAAAGAGTTTGGATGAGCGCGGTTGACAGATCCTGTGGATGGAAGGCTGAGCTCTTTCATTTAGATATCATCTTTGCCTCAGATGCTCCTCCTAAAATGGGGGCTTTTAAATAGACAAAAATCTATTAAAAATTGGTCTTGGATTTATTTGATGAGAAATATTTGAGCTCAGATTTGGTATCTTGACAAATCTGAGCACAGTTGAGAAACTTTTTATTGGAATTTTCCATTTGTTTCTTATCTAAAAGCCTGTTTATGAAGGGGAAAAAGGGAACTTCAGGGTAGGTTCGACTTATTTCGCACACACACACTTAAAGGGATAGTTCACCCAAAAATTTGAAGTGCTGTCATGATTTCCTCACCCTCATGTCCTTCCAATCCTGTAAGATGTTTGTTCATCTTGGGAACACAAATGAAGATATTTTAATTTTTAAGATTTTTTATCTGAGAGATTTCTGTCGCTCCATTAAAGGAGTAGTTCACTTTTAAAAAAAACTTTTGCTGATAATTTACTCACCCCCGATGTCATCCAGGATTTTTCTCCATATAATGGACTTCAATGGGAACCAAACGGTTCAAGGTCCAAATGAGAGTTTCAGTGCAAACTGTTCAAAGGGCTTTAAACGACACCAGACGACGAATAAGGTTCTTATCAAGCGAAACGATAGTCAATTTAAAAAAATAATAACAAAGTTTAAGTTTTATAAGCTCAAATGATCGCCTCGAGTTTGAACAGGAGAGTCACAAACGCGCATCACAGAACAGAGCAAAGCGAGCATTTAAGGTTATAAAACTTAAACTTTGTTATTATTTTTTTTTAATGAGCGATCGTTTCGCTTGATAAGACCCTTATTCATCGTCTGGGATCGTTTAAAGCCCTTTGAACAGTTTGCACTGAAACTGTCTTTTGGACCTTGAACCGTTTGGTTAAAAATCCTGGAATGTTTTCATCAAACATTTCTTTTCAACTGAAGAAAGAAAGACATGGACATCTTGGATTACATGGGGGTGAGTAAATTATCAGCAAAGGTTTTTTTTTTTTTTTTAAAGTGACTCGTATACACAAGCCCCAGAAAGCTAGTAAAGTCATCATTAAAGTATGAGACTCCAATGGTTTAACCAAGTGACTCGAGTGCTTTATTTGCGAAAAAAAAAAAAAAACCACACAATTTACCACATAACCTCAGATGCGCGTTCACGCAACAGTGTCCGCTGTCATGCGCCGCGCTGCTCTAATGAACGCGTGTTGGCGATTAATATTTTGAGGTAAATTATGTTTTCTTTACACAAAGAAACCTCGAATCGCTTCATAAAGAGTCACATGGATTACTTTAATGATGTCTTTACTTGCTTTCGGGGGTTTGAAAGTGGTAGTTGCGTAGACTGTCAATCAATGGACCGAACAGAATTCGCTCTTAAAAAGATCTTTATTTGTGTTCCCAAAATGAAAAAAAGCCTTACAGGTTTGGTACGGCATGAGGGTGAGCAATTAATGGCAGAATTTTTATTTGTGGGTGAACTTGTCGTCGATAACAAAGCATCTGACTGTAAGAAACCAACTGTTTTGTTTTGAGTTGACTTGTAGAAAAAGAACAAAAGCCAATAGTTGTCTGAAGACAAAGGCAGAACAATGAACTTAGTTTTCCCTCTTTTTAAAACTCAAGTGTAAGAAAGGATGTGTGAAGCACATGATACCCTCTATACAGCAGATCCTCCAGAGCCCGGAGTGTGTGAGATCTCCGCGGACCTTCTTGGGTTGCGTCTGCGTGTCGTCCGTGCTGATGTTGGTGGCGTTACATATATATGCCCGAGAATAAAGCCAGTAGTCGGTCCCGATAGCGATGCTCATCAAACTAAACGCCACAAAAGCCCCGACGGTGGCCAGCAGCATCTGATTCCCACGGTCACACCACGCCATGGCCACTCATAATACTAATAGCAAGGGTAATAATCCACTCCGCGTCATGTTTGGACTCGCGCTCGCGCCGCTTTGTTCAGTCAGTCGCTGTGATCAGGAAACTTGAGCGCGTCTCATCCACATGTTGCTGTTGATATAGTGAGCAGCTCTCAGCTCACATATGGTATTTGTATTATGGTATTCTAGCCTTTATTGGGAGTTTTGGTCATCACCTTGTCCATTTCCCATAATCAAATCCCTCTTTTGTAAACTCAGATGGCTTTGATTTGGGATTGCGATCTTCAAACCACACCTTCAGTCACACTAACCAATGAGAAACACACATGGTCTGGAGAATAAGATGATGCTCTCGCTTCTCTTAGTGATCATGATTTTTTTTAATGCTGCATTAAATGAGTAAACAGAGTAAAGATACAGAGGCAGGTAGTCTACATAAAGTGATGCTTTTTTGTGACTTCAAATAAATAGATTGAAACAAATAATTAAGCAAGCCTGATGTAATTTCATCATATTTCTTGACGAATATTGGAGCAAGAGCTGAATAAACTTGATTTACAAAACGGAAAGTTCTGATCCCGGACTGTGATTGATCAATACAGACTTCCAGATAAAATCCACCTGTTCCAAAATAGTTTTAGTTTATGTGAAATATAAACTTCTTAATTGTAACATGTAGCAACAACTTTAGAAATGAATAATAAAAAAATAAATAACACTCACTTTCAGATGAAGTAAATATGTTAGGCTATATTCTATATGAAATCGTTTCTGGAATAAAATATAATATTTATAGAATAATAGGCTCCAGGATCTCTGCAACCTTACATAGAACAAGTGTTTTGGAAAATGGATGAAGAATAGAATAGAATAGAGTAGAATAGAAAATGAGCAGGACCCCCATATCAGCCCAGTACATTGATGGAGAATGTGTCTCAGAACAGAATACAATAAAATAGAATAGAATTCATATTGTATAATATGCTTTGAGCATCCCTGCAAACCTGCATAGGACAGGCAGTTGATGGAGAATATTGATGGAGAATAATGAATAGAATAGGATAGGCTCAAGCATAAGCTTTAGCATCCCTGCAAACAGGCAGCAGAATTGAAATAATATTGTATTATAGGCTCCAGAATCTATTGATGGAGAATAGAATAGAATAGAATAGAATAGAATAGAATAGAAAACAAGAAGGACCCCCATATGAGTGTGTGATCATCAGCCCAGTACATTGATGGAGAATGTGTCTCAGAACAGAATACAATAAAATAGAATAGAATTCATATTGTATAATATGCTTTGAGCTTCCCTGCAAACCTGCATAGGACAGGCAGTTGATGGAGAATATTGATGGAGAATAATGAATAGAATAGAATAGGATAGGCTCAAGCATAAGCTTTAGCATCCCTGCAAACAGGCAGCAGAATTGAAATGATATTGTATTATAGGCTCCAGAATCTATTGATGGAGAATAGAATAGAATAGAATAGAATAGAATAGAATAGAATAGAATAGAATAGAAAATAAGAAGGACCCCCATATGAGTGTGTGATCATCAGCCCAGTACATTGATGGAGAATGTGTCTCAGAACAGAATACAATAAAATAGAATAGAATTCATATTGTATGCTTGGAGTAAACCTGCATAGGACAGGCGGTTTGTAAAATTGTTGGAGAATAATGAATAGAATTGAATAGAATTAATATAGTATAATAGGCTATGGCAAAACTGAAAACCTACATAGGACAGACGGTTTAGGATATAGAATAAAATAAAATTGAAAAGAAGATAATCTGGTAATAAACTCCAGCATCCCTGCAACCCTAGGCGGATAGAATAGAATGGATAGGCTCAAGCATAAGCTTTAGCATCCCTGCAAACAGGCAGCAGAATTTAAATAATATTGTACTATAGACTCCAGAATCTATTGATGGAGAATAGAATAGAATAGAATAGAATAGAATAGAATAGAATAGAATAGAATAGAATAGAATAGAATAGAATAGAATAAAAAAAATAAGCAGGTCCCCCATATGAGTGTGTGATCATCAGCCCAGTACATTGATGGAGAATGTGTCTCAGAACAGAATACAATAAAATATAATAGAATTCATATTGTATAATATGCTTGGAGCATCCCTGCAAACCTGCATAGGACAGGCAGTTTGTAAAATTGATGGAGAATAATGAATAGAATAGAATAGAAAAATGAGAAGGACCCCCATATGAGTGTGTGATCATCAGCCCAGTACATTGATGGAGAATGTGTCTCAGAACAGAATACAATAAAATAGAATAGAATTAATATTGTATAATATGCTTGGAGTAAACCTGCATAGGACAGGCGGTTTGTAAAATTGATGGAGAATAATGAATAGAATAGAATAGAATTAATATAGTATAATAGGCTATGGCAAAACTGAAAACCTACATAGGACAGGTGGTTTAGGATATAGAATAAAATAAAATTGAAAAGAAGATAGAATAATCTGGTAATAAGCTCCAGCATCCCTGCAACCCTAGGCAGATAGAATAGAATAGGATATGCTCAAGCATAAGCTTTAGCATCCCTGCAAACAGGCAGCAGAATTGAAATAATATTGTATTATAGACTCCAGAATCTATTGATGGAGAATAGAATAGAATAGAATAGAATAGAATAGAATAGAATAGAATAGAATAGAAAAATAAGCAGGTCCCCCATATGAGTGTGTGATCAGCCCATTACATCGATGAAGAATGTGTCTCAGAACAGAATACAATAAAATAGAATAGAATTCATATTGTATAATATACTTGGAGCATCCCTGCAAACCTGCATAGGACAGGCGGTTTGTAAAATTGATGGAGAATAGAGAATAGAATAGAATTAATATAGTATAATAGGAGAGAGATCCAATTATATTAACTAATATTTGCCAAAGAATCAATTTAAGAAATAATCCAATGCATTTATTTTAAAAGTATAGTATAATATTTGCTAATAATAATATATTGTATTTCCTGATATTGATGAGTGTGGCAAAGGAGTTTTCATACCAAATATGATTTCATCATCCAAGACAAACATTTTGAAAAATGGATTGATGGATGGTTTCAGTAGTTACTAGAGTACAGTTAGAACATTAACTATTAGTGTTATATAAACATCAGACACAGATATCTATTGGGCCTGAAATATATTGTGTTTTTACACAGTGTTAAGTTGATTATTTCTGAAATGTGTGACTGATTACAGATTACACCACTAAAACTGTTACCAGTATCGCAGTGATGGCTTCATGTTGTGATACCATGGTACTTTAACAGAAACCGTGGTACTGAATGTGTTCTATAGTTATGAGCTATTTACATGGTTCTCTAAAGTATTCCCAAGAATTATATAGTACATGTTACACATGCCATGGTTCTTATTTGATTAGTGGTTTACCATCATAGAAGCAAACCAATAATAACCATTGTCCAGCAGCAACATGCTCTGATGAAACTGTCCTCTGAATCTTCTGAGCTCTGAAAAATCCAATAGATTCTTATTGGGAGACATTAAAAAGCGATTGTTTACTGAGTTTGCGTCAAGTACCTGATAAATCTGTTCTCCTTCAATCTAGTCCAGCCAGACCCTCAGAGCAAAACAATTAATCATTCTCTCCTGGGAAACAGACATTACGTCAACGAATGGTTGTTTGTTAGCTTAACACGCTTTACACAAAAATTGCACTATTGAACATGGAAGCCATTAAATCCATTAGCAATATGAATGTTTCTCAGGGAACCCATCAGAATATAGACACAGAGGTGCGGCTTTGCTGTAGTCTTTTTTTGTTATTTATAGTCTAATAAGAATAGTTCAGGTGGATAGAATGAGCAGGACCCCCGGATGAGTGTGTGATCAGCCCAGTGGTTCGATGGAGAATGTGGCTGAGCACTCAGAGCACGCTGAATGCAGACACACTGATTGAGTTGGTCGAGATGAACACAGGCCTTCATTAATAGGAAGCAAATGGAAAGGATCTATTCACAGCGAGCGGCTTCCCAACACTCTGTTCAACACAGAGAAAAATACATTCAAAAATAGGTTTACATGATGTTTCTGAATACCATTGAGTTTTTATACTCTTCGATGTAGAATCACTTAATTGATTAGAACAATCTAATCAATCTAATCTACTGTCTAATCAATAGCTGGAATATAGAATAGAATAGAGTAGAATATGGATGTAGAATAGAATACAATAGAATAGAAGAGGTACCAGCATCTCTGCAACCTTACATATGACAAGTGGTTTGGAAAATGGATGTAGAATAGAATAGAACAGAATACAATCCAATACAATACAATAGATTAGAATAGAATAGGTTCCATCACCTCTGCAAACTTCCATTGAATAGAAGAATAGAATAGAATAGAATAGAATAGAATAGGACCGAACAGAATAGAGTAGAATAGAATAGAATAATAGGCTCCAGCTTCTCTGCAACCTTACATTGGACAAGCAGTTTGGAAAATGGAGAATAGAATAGAATAGTCTCCAGCATCTCCGCAACCAGGACAAGTGGTTTGGAAAATGGATGTAGAATAGAATAGAATAGAATAGAATAGAATAGAATAGGCTCCAACATCTCTGCAACCTTACATAGGACAATCAGTTTGGAAAATGGAGAATAGAATAGAATAGAATAGAAAATAGAATAATAATAGGCTCCATCATCTCTGCAATCTTACATAGGACAAGCAGTTTGGAAAATGGAGAATAGAATAGAATAGAATAGAATAATAATAGGCTCTGACATCTCTGCAACCTTACATAGGACAAGCAGTTTGGAATAGAATAGAATAGAAAAGAATAGAATAAAATAGAATAGAATATAGTATAAAATAGAATAATAATAGGCTCCAACATCTCTGCAACCTTACATAGGACAAACAGTTTGGAAAATGGAGAATAGAATAGAATAGAATAGAATATAGAATAAAATAGAGTAATAATAGGCTCCAGCAACTCTGCAAACTTACATAGGACAAGTGGTTTGGAAAACGGAGAATAGAATAGAATATAGTATAAAATAGAGTAATACTAGGCTCCAACATCTCTGCAACCTTACATAGGACAAGTGGTTTAGAAAATGGAGAATAGAATAGAGCAGAATAGAATAGAATAGAATAGAATAGAATAGAATAGAATAGAATAGAATAGAATAGAATAATGATAAGCTCCAGCATCTCTGGAACCTTACATATGACAAGCGGTTTGGGAAATGGATGTAGATTAGAATAGAACAGAATACAACCGTACATGGGACAAGTGGTTTGGAGAATAGAATAGAATAGAATAGAATAGAATAGAATAGAATAGAATAGAATAGAAGGTCTCTGCAACCTTATATAAGAAAAGTGGTTTGGAAAATGGATGTAGATTAGAATAGAACAGAATACAACCGTACATAGGACAAGTGGTTTGGAGAATAGAATAGAATAGAATAGAATAGAATAGAATAGAATAGAATAGAATAGAATAGAATAGAATAGAATAGAAGGTCTCTGCAACCTTATATAAGAAAAGTGGTTTGGAAAATGTATGTGGAATAGAATAGAATAGAATAGAATAGAATAAAATAGAATAGAATAGAATAATAGGCTCCTCTGCAACCTTACATAGGACAAGCAGTTTGGAAAATGAATAATATATTTAATATTATATAATATAATACTAGATTTGCGCCAGCCCATACACAACTGACAACCAGAGGGTTATTGTGTGAAGGTGATGTTTGTGATAGCCAGGGTCCCAGGGAATTGTTAAGGGGTGGTGCATGGTATTTAGCAAGTTGATACACAGTTGCTAAGGTGTTCTGGTGGTTGCTAAGCAATTGCTCACTGGCCCAAATCAACAACAACAACAACAACAACAAAAGGGGCCCATCCCCAAGTCTCTATGCTCTACTTTTTTCTAGATATGACACACGTGTAAGTCCACGGGAGTATGTGCTGAAACTTTATTACGATAGTCCACTTTAGACATCCTAAAACACCTAACCTTAACCTAAGAGTCTACCAATACTCCAATCACTGCTAATTGACAAAGTTACTTCTAGTTAGTAGAATGTCTAAAGTGGACTATTGAAATAAAGTGTAACCAAATATTTTGGTTGTGATCACTTAGAAAAGCAATAGCACACTTCTACTCAAAATGAGTAGAACTCAACATTTGAGCTGTCATTCGTGTGTGTATAACAAACGGTGTGGGAAGAGTTACACATTGTAGTTTAATACTAATAAAAATTGTCCAAAGCCAAGTACAAGCAATAGTAATAATCATTCGAATGAATAGATGAGTGACAACACAAACTCTTGTGAAATGTCATTGCCTGAACACAGCATATAGCCACAGACAAACCCCACGTGTCTTCACAGCTTTATGCTGATGTATGCCGTGTAAATGAAAGCACTCGAGATTATGTTGCCAGCTTGTGACTGTGGTAACCGAAGAGCGGTGGGTGAGAAACAAGCCAGGAAATGTGATGTTAACACCAATTAAAACTGCAGGTTGAGCATGATGCTCTGAGAGGAGAAGGTCTGACCAGCCGGTCACGGACTCTGACCTTTACACAGCACTGTTTTCGAAAAAGAAGCATATTTCTCCTTGACTGTGTATGAAGGTTAGATCTGACAGCCAGCCTTTTACAGAATGTTAGCTGTCACAAAAACTGGTGTAGGCTACACAACTGTCTTTGAAAAGTCTTTGAAAGATGTCTCTGCTCTCACTAAGTGTGCATTTATTTGATCAAAAATACATTGAAAGCAGCTATATTACTGTAAGCGTGTTGGCCATTTATTTACACTACAAGGCGTTTTGAGGCTCTGAAAACGCAAGTTTTGTTCCTCGTTGAAACGACAAAACCGCGAGTTTGTGATGACGCCATGTGTTTTTACGTACAGGCGCGTGACCGGTGTTTCTTTACAAACGTGACATTATCGTCACCCAGTGGCCCGGCACGAATAATACAGCGTTTTAAATCGTTTTCACGGATCCAAAAAATAGTTTTTGGCTACATCGTTGTTGTGTAAACGCACTTTTAATCTCAAACTTTTGTACAGCAGTGTAAATACATAAAACATACAGCCTCTAAAACGGTTTGGCACAGTCATTGAACGTCACTGCGAGCATAACAAAATAATGCAACGAGTGTCCAAAACGAGCTCGAACACTTTTGTATCTGCTGTATTAGGCTAAATATGAACATATTTCATCAAAATGTTATTTAAGTGGATATCTTACTGTCTCTGACAATACAGACCGTTGCTATGCAACAAAAATATATTTCATTGGCTTTATACTGTGCTCTGCACAAGGACAAAGTTCAATCTAATTTAATAATGTTTTGTTATTATGGTGCTGATCAGTAAAAGAAATGTTAAAATCGAGATTATATGAAGAGTTCAGATGCAAAAGCCTCTAAGTGCCATTTGAAATTTTCTTCTTTAATGATGATTTTTATCAAACTTGTATATTTAAGTTCAGTAATTTCACTTAAATGGCAATGATAATTACCTATTAATTGTTATTTAAGTGAAATTACTGAACTTAAAGTTTGATAAAAATCATCATTAAAGAAGAAAATTTCAAATGGCATTTAGAGGCTTTTGCATCTGAACTCTTCATATGTTATATTGTGTTACAATTTTAGCTATGCTACAAAAATATTGCAGTCATGTAATCATTCATAGCCTACATATTATATATAATTATTTAAACAATGGATCAAAAAGTGGCTTGTTGACAGATTTTTCATGTAAAGTTGCAAAATGGTTGATGGTTTCCAGAATTTGGAATTTTACAGAATAAGGACACATTCTCTTAAAGGAGTAGTTCACTTTTAAAAAAAACTTTTGCTGATAATTTACTCACCCCCATGTCATCCAAGATGTCCATGTCATTCTTTCTTCAGTCGAAGAGAAATTAAGGTTTTTGATGAAAACATTCCAGCATTTTTCTCCATGTAATGGACTTAATTGAGAACCAAACGGTTCAAGGTCCAAATGAGAGTTTCAGTACAAAAAATTCCAGATGATTAATAAGGGTCTCATTAAGCGAAACGATCAGTCATTTAAAAAATAAATAAATAAATTTAAGTTTTATAAGCTCAAATGCTCGCCTTGCTCTGTTCTGTGATGCGCGTTCGTGACTCTCCTGTTCGAACTCGTTCATCAAAATGAACGAATCTTTTTTCGAGTCATTTCGTTCATTCAACGAACAAAATGAACAAATTGACTCGGAAAAAGATTCATTACAACGATTCGAAACAAAGACACCTGCTGTGTCCGAAATCTCCACTCAAACCACTACTCCCTACCCTCTATGTAGAGCAGTAGGGAGTAGAGCACTATAATAGTGAGCTCACCAGCATTATAGAAACACCACTTTCAGACACTACTCGATCGTCTCTCGGCGCCGTTGATTAGCCCACATCATCTGTCAGCTGGTGCCGAGCCGGCTCTGGGCTAAAAAGATTTTTTTAAATAAATACACATTATATTGAGCTTATTTCTCCAAAATTTAAAAACTAAAAGTCATTTCTGGCCGTTTCTGTTATAATGCGCTACTCCACATGATTATAACTTTTATGATCAGCAATGCATGATGGTATGTAGGGCTTGGGTTAGTGACCATCGGTTGTAGGCTACTTTTCAAAATGCATTCTGGGATATATTGAGTGGACTATAGGGTATAATAATCATCACTATACATTCGGACAGCCCTACAAAATGGCGAGCTCACTATATAGTCCACTATATAGTGAGTGAGTAGGTGATTTCGGACACAGCAACCTACACCTTGGATGCCCTTAGGTAAGCTAATCAAAACTGAATTTCAAATTGAACTACCCCATTAAACAGTGTTAGTTGAAGCTCTAGAATTTTCTTGGAAAAATAGAATAGAATAGAACAGAACAGAATAGAATAGAATATGGGGTGGGAAATATAACAAGCTGCTTCATTCCGCTCCTTTCAGACATATTGCAATTATTGCTTATAACACTTTTTTATATTTTATTTTTTGTCAGAAAGAAAGAAACATACCCTTACAAAGTGTTTCCCTAAAGCTACTGTAGGTATTTTCTCAACACGAAAGAGAAGATTAAAATTCAGCTATATTGACTCTAGGCATCCTGGAATCTTTAACCTCTTTAGCTTGTAGCCTAAACGCCAAAGAAACAAATATTCCTATATTAAAATCACCATGAACTTCCCCTCCCTCTTGCAGCTCTTCTCTTCTGTTTACTGGCGCGAGAGCAGGGGAACCTGTCACTCACATGAGATCATCCAATAGCGAAGCACACCTTCATCCAACCATCCAATCAAAACCACGTGAACAAAATCAAGCCACGCCCTACATCTGTTCTCGTCCGAGAAGCCGTTTCACTCTGATAGGGAAGAAAAGACGATTGTAACTTCGTTTCATGCCGACTTTAAGGGGAGAACGGGATTTTACAACTAAAATGTAACAGGTCTGTATGGAGAAAATAATGTTTAACGTTTTTTGTTTTGTTATTATCTGCTGTAAAGGCCAGGGTCATTCTGTACGACACATGGCAAGTTCCTGGATCAACTTTAATATCAACCAACCAGCATATTGTGCTTAGGGATTTATTATTCTTATCAACCCGAAAGTATGTGGTTGTATAGTCTGGGTTCAAGTATGTAGAGATGTCGATTCAGGAGCCCAATCATACATCATATTTTTAAACCTCTCGCATTGATAACGTGTAATTTGATTTGTATAATGTGTGAATATTTTCCTCTGTGAGTGGAGGAAAGATCTGAGAGCTGTGAAATTACAATTATTATGCCTGAAGGGAAACTGACGGCTGGATTGAGTTGAGTATTTCACTGCCATCCACAGGTTACATGAAGTATTGCAGGCTCTTTGATTGGGCCGTTCTGGTTATAATACATCATATAGCCGTTTTGACAATTATTTCAAATACCAATCACACACACATATATATTTTACTACCGGTTTTGCCTAATCAATTGACGTTACCACATCTGAAAGCTACACTATCAGACAAAAGTTGGTGCATTATATTGTGAAACATGACAATTTTAAATAACTGTTTTGCATTTGAATAGATTGTAAAATGTCATTTGTTCCAGTGATTAAAGCTGCATTTTCAGCATCATCACTCCAGTCTTCAGTGTCACATGACCCTTCAGAAATCACTCTGATATGATGATGGCATTCTTATGAAACATTTCTGATTATTATCAGTGTTGAAAACAGTTGTGCTGCTTAGTTGTGTGGAAATCGGTGAAAAAAACAACAACATTTATTTGAAATACAACTTTAGAAACTGTTTAATGCCTTTACTGTCACTTATGGTTGATGTCCTTGCTAAATAAAATTGTCAATCCTTTTTATAAAAAAAAAAAAAAATCTTGCTTAGCCCAAAGAGTAGGGTTGGGTATCGAGAATCGAGTATCGATTGGAACCGGGACTAACTTTTCATTTTTCCCCAGAATCGTTCAAAAGTTACAATTTCGATTCCTAGTTTCGATATTCACAATCCGCCGAGCGGAAGAAGAAACCGCTGAACAACACCAAAGAAGAAGCGTCTACCGGAAGTGTTGGCATAACCGCGCGAGTCGAACATGAGTAGCTTACGTCGGTGGTCCAAAGTGTGGCTTCACTTTTCTAAAAATATCGAAATCTCGGCAAAATGCTAAATTTGTGACAAAAGGAGTATTTGTGACAGGAGTATTTCCTTCAGAAAGGCCGTTTGTTTAGCAAGGTTAGATAAACTTTTTTGACCCTGCGTCTTAAAAGAATCGGAATCGAGAATCGTTAGGAACCGGAATCGAAACAAGGAATCGGAATTGGAATCAGAATCATTCAAATTCGAACGATACCCAACCCTACCAAAGAGTGTATTTTGCTTATAAAGAACACCATAAATAGAAACATTAATGAAACTGCCACTAATTCTCAGAGAAACATGACAGCAATCGTTCTACTTCACATACGGCTGTGTTCAATATAAAAAAGAAAGAAATCAATCCATAAACACCGACCCGTAGTAAAAAGGTTTAACAGGTTTGATCGCATACCTGCCATTTAAAACGCTCCCTTTCACACAACACGCAACAGAAACACACACTATCTTTAAAGCGGTTTATTAGGCACAAGGCGGGAGGGAGTTTTACAGTACAGAGTGTTTGACCAGGCCTGGGATCAGATCCAGATCCACTCAACATGACATCATTACCACACGTCATCCTACAGACCCTGAGCTCAGGACACACCAGCCTCTCGGATGGAAGTGTTCATTTACGTTTGGTTATTGATGATGTCACATTTCACTTCCCTTTTTTTCTTTTCCTCATGACATGATTGACAGTGGCGTTCCTCGTTTGGACCTCACTGATCTCTCGCTCACTGCAGTAACGGATACACGCAGTTGAAGTGGCCCAGGTTCTGGCAGGACTTGAGCCAGCGCTGTACGTTAGCGGGAGCCGAGCCGCTCTCGCCGGTCTGCAGGACGCAGCAGGCGCACACCACGTCGGCCAGGGAGAACCTCTCGCCCAGGAGCCACGGAAAGCGTCCCAAAGCCCCGTTTAGTGCCCTCAGCACGGCCGCCCGCTCCTTGTTGCCCCCCTCGGCCAGCTGGAACACCGCCGTGTCGATCCAGCTGTCCATCTGTGTGGCGGAAACCGGGTCCTGGGGCTCGGCGCCCAAAAGACGGAAGAGGAAGCGCGCCACGTTGGCCTCGCCCTCGATCGGGCACATGTTCTGTGTGCTGAACTTCATCTGCAGCTTCGACACTGAAACCACACAACGATTAACCAACATTTTATCCAGCTTATGGGTAATATACAAGTAAGCAAATATCATTTTTGGTTACACTTTATTTTAAGGTGACGTAGACTTAGTCAAACACGTACTGGGTAATGGTAATTAAAGGGATAGTTCACTTTGACATCAATTTTTGGTATGTTTTATCTTACCTCAAGGGCATCCAAGATGTAGGTGTCTTTGTTTCCGCAGTAGTTTCAATTTTGATATTTTTAAGTCAAACCGTTTGTCTGTCAGTCATATAATGGAGGTCTATGGTCACCACCTCAAAGAGCATGCACAGAGAAGTCCAAATTAAACATGATTTAATGACTCGTAAATGTAAGTACACATTGATGGACTAAGACACGAAACGAGCGGTTTGTGTGAGAAAACGAACAGTATTTATATCGTTTTTACCTCTTGTAACCACAGAGCCGCCTTGGCCCTCAGATCACTTGGACGTGGCTGTGGTTACAAGATGTAAAAACGATATAAATACTGTTCGTTTTCTCACACAAACCGCTCGTTTCGTGTCTTAGGCCATCAATGTGTACTTACATTTACGAGTCATTAAATCATGTTTAATTTGGAGTTCTCTGTGCATGCTCTTTGAGGTGGTGACCATAGACCTCCATTATATTACTGACAGACAAGAACGGATTGACCGAAAAATATAAAAATTGAAAATACTGTGGAAACAAAGACACCTACATCTTGGATGCCCTTGAGGTAAAGTAAAACATAAAAAATTAATTTCAAAGTGAACTATCCCTTTAAATAACAAATGAGACCTTAAATGTAAAGAGCAATATTTCACAGTATTGTAGTGTTTTTGTCCTTGGTGAACGTTAGGGACTTCTGTCAAAAACATTAACCCTCCCAAACCTTTGACTTGTATTGTACTTTTTTTATTATTATTAAATCGAAATCACACCGACAGTAGGTTTCCATGACAGCAAGTCAGTCTAAATGAATGAGATTTTCACTTCCAGAAGAAACACATGATGGAAACCCACTGTAATATGTAGGACGGTGCCTTCGAGATGCCCCATGAAATTTAATGCTGAAAAGTTCATCACACCGGACACCGGCAAGCACACTTTCAAAACGATTCTTTTTGCCTTCAATGTGTCAGTGACATCTCTTATGTAACGCTCTCACCATCTTTCCATATGAGAGTGAAGCCCAGCTGGAAGCGCTGGCGTGCGTAGCTGTCTGTGTGTCGCGGGCCCAGGCAGGACATGAGCGGCGGCGGGACGCTGGGCACGGAGGAGTGCAGGTGCACACTGGACAGCACCTGGTACCGCTGGCACAGCAGACCGTGAAGCACCAGCAGCGACAGAGGAGGACGGGCCGGGTGGGCGTTGATCACGATGTCCCTCAGCGCGCCCAGATCCTGCGGGACAGCGAGGAACGGGTCAGTTCTGCACGCTTCAATACTTATAAAATGTCAATCTATTTAAAACCGACTCTAAATGTAAACGTATCACTCGTTTGTCACAGGATTTTCATTAACATTAACTACAGAATCAATCGCACATTTAATACAAGTGTAGCAAACAAACACAACCGGGTTAACTGGATTGGCATGTTTAGACTGGCGTGTTTAGGCATGCTTGAGGAAAACATCGGTTTGAACCATCCAAATGTAACTTAACAAAATGTCCTGGCTCTTCCAAGCTGTGTAATGGCAGTGAATGGCTGTTTGTGTTTTGAAGTCCATAAAAGTTCAAGTGTTACTCTTTTGGCGTAAGTCGACTTGCGTACGGCCGTCTGGCGGAAGCTAGTTATTTTAGTCGATGAAGTTTTAAATATGGATATTTTTCTTAAACAATCGCATCGCTTCGCTACAGAAGGCCTTTATTAACCCCCATCTGTATGGAGCACTTATCATGGAGAGATGCACTTTTATCATGGAGAGATGCACTTTTATCATGGAGAGATGCACTTTTATCATGGAGAGATGCACTTTTATAATGGATAGATGCACTTTTATCATGGAGAGATGCACTTTTATCATGGAGAGATGCACTTTTATGATGGATAGATGCACTTTTATGATGGATAGATGCACTTTTATCATATATAGATTGACTTTTATGATGGATAGATGGACTTTTATGATGGATAGATGCACTTTAATGATGGATAGATGCACTTTAATGATGGATAGATGCACTTTTATGATGGATAGATGGACTTTTATGATGGATCGATGCACTTTTAAGATGGATAGATGCACTTTTAAGATGGATAGATGCACTTTTAAGATGGATAGATGCACTTTTATCATATATAGATGGACTTTTATGATGGATAGATACACTTTTATGATGGATAGATGGACTTTTATGATGGATAGATGGACTTTTAAGATGGATAGATGCACTTTTATCATGATAGATGCACTTTTATCATAGATAGATGCACTTTTATCATGGATAGATGCACTTTTTTGGTGGATAGATGCACTTTTATCATGGATAGATGCACTTTTATGGTGGATAGATGCACTTTTATCATAGAGAGAGGGACTTTTATCATCGATAGAAGCACTTTTATAGATTGACTTTTATCATGGATAGATGCACTTTTATCATAGAGAGAGGGACTTTTATCATGGATAGATGCACTTTTATCATGATAGATTCACTTTTATCATGCATAGATGCACTTTTATCATAGAGATAGGGACTTTTATCATGGATAGATGCACTTTTATCATAGAGAGAGGGACTTTTATCATGTATAGATGTACTTTTATCATGGATAGATGGACTTTTATCATATATAGATGTACTTTTAGGATGGATAGATGCACTTTTAGGATGGATAGATGCACTTTTAGGATGCACTTTTAGGATGGATAGATGCACTTTTATCATCGATAGAAGCACTTTTAGGATGGATAGATGCACTTTTATCATGGATAGATGCACTTTTATCATGGATAGATGCACTTTTAGGATGGATAAATGCACTTTTAGGATGGATAGATGCACTTTTATCATCGATAGAAGCATTTTTAGGATGGATAGATGCACATTTATCATAGATAGATGCACTTTTATGTTGGATAGATGCACTTTTATGATGGACAGATAGACTTTTATAATGGACAGATGCACTTTTATGATGGATAGATGCACATTTATCATAGATAGATGCACTTTTATGATGGATGGATGGATGGATGCACTGTTATCATGGATGGACGCACTTTTATCATGGTAGATGCACTTTATAATGGATAGATGCACTTTTATGGACTTCAAAACAGAAACGGCCATTATAAAGCTTGGAAGGGCCAGGACATTTTTTAATATAACTCTGATTGTATTCGTCTAATAGAAGAATGTCCTATGCACCTAGGATGACTTGAGGATGAATAAATCATAGGCTAATTTTCATTTTTGGGGGAACTATCCCTTTAAGGTAAATAATAAAAAAATGCCTAATGGCGCATGTAAGGCTGACCTTGCCAAGTAGGGAGTCAAGATCAGCAGTTCCTCTGAACACAGACTCGACAGGTGCGTGAGAGAGTGTGGTGGCGTCCAGGTCCGCATCAGGAGTGGTCACGGTCTTCGTGAGCCCGTCCACTGTCGCTTTGAGCTCATACAGTCTCCTCAGGATTTCATCCTGACGGTCCTCCAGCGCCTTCACAGCCGGATCCACCTCCCCATTCTGAAATACATACACGAGGAGAGATGGTTTACATTGATCCCCTCTCAAATATACTATTACGCACTACAAAACAACATTTGGCTGCATTAAAGCAAGTGCAAATGGATCCTAACATATATACACTACCAATCAAAAGTTTTGGATCAGTACGTTTTTTAATGTTTTTTAAAAGAAGTCTCTTCTGCTCACCAAGGCTGAATTTATTTGAGTAAAATACAAAAAAACTGTAATATTGTTATATATTATTTATGACCATTTCAAATAAATGTTTTCTATTTTAATATATTTTATAATGTAATTTATTCCTGTGATCAAAGCTGAATTTTCAGCATCATTACTCCAGTCTTGTCAGTGTCACATGATCCATCAGAAATCACTCTAATATGTGGATTTGATGCTCAAAAACATTCATTATTATTATCATCAATGCTGAAAACAGAGTTGTGTGCAATGTTTATTTTTTTATTTTTTTTTTCGGGATTCTTTGATGAATAGAAAGTTCAAAAGAACAGCATATTTGAAATATAATATTTGTAACACTGTCTTTACTATAACGTTTGATCAATTAATTCATCCTTGATTAATTAAAATACTGATTTCTTTTATTTCTTTCCCCCCAAGAAATAAAATAAAAATTCTTCCTGACTCTCAAACTTTTGAACGGTAGTGTTTATGATATAAAAGCTTTGTTTTTCAGATAAATGCTGTTCTTTTGAAATTTCTAATCATCAAATAATCCTGAAATTAAAAAATGTAAATAAATAACTGCTTTCAATATTGATAATAATGTTTCTTAAAGGGGTAGTTCACTTTGAAATTAATTTTTGGTATGTTTTAGCTTACCTCAAGGGCATCCAAGATGTAGGTGTCTTTGTTTCCACAGTACCTTCAATTTGATATTTTTAGGTAAATCCATTCTTGTCTGTCAGTCATATAATGCAGCTCTATGGTCACCACCTCAAAGAGCATGCACAGAGAAGTCCAAATTAAACATGATTTAATGACTCATAAATGTAAGTACACATTGATGGCCTGAGACACGAAACGAGCGGTTTGTGTGAGAAAACGAACAGTGTTTATACTCGTTTCGTGTCTTAGGCCATCAAAGTTTATTTACGAGTCATTAAATCATTTTTAATTTGGACTTCTCTGTGCATGCTCTTTGAGGTGGTGACCATAGACCTGCATTGAATGCCCTAGAGAAAAGCTAAAACATACCAAACATTTTTTTTTCAAAGTGAACTCTCTCTTTAAGCATCAAATCAGCTTTGATCACAGGAATAAATTACACTTTACTATATATTAACATATAAAACAGCTGTTTTAAAATGCAATAATATTTCACAATATTGCTGTTCTTTTTTATCTATATTAAAAAAAATGCAGCTAGTTGAGCAGAAGAGACTTCTTTTAAAAACATTAAAAATCTTACCAATCCAAAACTTTTGACTGGTAGAGTCAGGGACGTAGAATTTACTAGGGTCGTGTCCCTACCAATATTCAGTGATACTGATATATCCCTAGCAATAATTTCGATCAAAACTTAAAATATATTTTTATATTTGATGTCCCCATCCCCACCAAATTCAAAATTGAAACATATGCCACTGGGTAGAGTATAGCTAGATCAATTTACCATTTCATCCTCATATTGTCTAGTATGCTCCATCTCCTTCCTTAAGTGTCTCAGTGTGGTGTTGTTAATTAAACCGAAAGTGCAATTTCAGAAAATTATAATTTGGAGGGCCAACCTCTCATTCCAGAGCA
This sequence comes from Pimephales promelas, assembly GCF_988280905.1. Lineage (NCBI taxonomy): Eukaryota > Metazoa > Chordata > Actinopteri > Cypriniformes > Leuciscidae > Pimephales > Pimephales promelas. The sequence goes on along the minus strand of NC_142771.1, from coordinate 36,497,736 downwards.
CAAAACACTGCAGCTGTCAATCATACATGTGTGTATTAGATTAGACAGAGTTGCAATATCAGTCTGTCTGATGCAACAGCTGTGTATCATACGCATTTTCATCATTTAGTGCTGGTGTGTGTGTGTGTGTGTGTGTGTGTGTGTCAACTGAATGGTGAATTGATCGTTAATGTGATTACGTTACCTGAAGCGCGTGCTCGCTGCAGTTCATTCCCTGCGCGTGGACATTCGGTAACTTGTACATGCACGTCGGCAAATCAATCTTTATGTTACCGGGACTGACGGGCTTTACCTGGTACATAGGCATGATGACGGGTAACCAACGCACTCCAGCGCCAAAATAAAAGCACGGGATCCAGATGTGTTTGTTTTTAGACGGCGTTTGTCCGTCTAGCAGCCAGCTAACAGTAGCCGAGTGGAGAGAAGAGGCCGTCGCACGTCATTTCCGTTGAAGGTGAAAGCACGCGGTGACGACAGAGGCTGAAATCTGCTTTGTTTTTGAACATTTTGTTTTTAGGATTTCTTAAAATAATTGTTAGATATCAGAGGTCTTTGAGACAGACTTGATTTAGTTAATTCAGAACTGGTTGATTTTGAAATTATGTAGACTTGTTCCAAAATAGCCTATATATGCTAGTATAATTATTTATATTATACGATATTGTATTATATTATATTATATTATATATATTATACACTCAGCTAAAGGATTATTAGGAACACCTGTTCAATTTCTCAATTATCTAATTATCTATGCAATTATCTAATCAACCAATCACATGGCAGTTGCTTGAATGCATTTAGGGGTGTGGTCCTGGTCAAGACAATCTCCTGAACTCCAAACTGAATGTCAGGATGGGGTAGAAAGGTGATTTAAGTCCTTTTGAGTGTGGCATGGTTGTTGGTGCCAGACGGGCCGGTCTGAGTATTTCACAATTTGCCCAGTTACTGGGATTTTCACACACAACCATTTCTAGGGTTTACAAAGAATGGTGTGAAAAGGGAAAAACGTCCAGTATGCGGCAGTCCTGTGGGCGAAAATGCCTTGTTGATGCTAGAGGTCAGAGGAGAATGGGCCGACTGATTCAAGCTGATAGAAGAGCAACTTTGACTGAAATAACCACTCGTTACAACCGAGGTATGCAGCAAAGCATTTGTGAAGCCACAACACGCTCAACCTTGAGGCGGATGGGCTACAACAGCAGAAGACCCCACCGGGTACCACTCATCTCCACTGCAAATAGGAAAAAGAGGCTACAATTTGCAAGAGCTCACCAAAATTGGACAGTTGAAGACTGGAAAAATGTTGCCTGGTCTGATGAGTCTCGATTTCTGTTGAGACATTCAGATGGTAGAGTCAGAATTTGGCGTAAACAGAATGAGAACATGGATCCATCATGCCTTGTTACCACTGTTCAGCTGGTGGTGGTGGTGTAATGGTGTGGGGGATGTTTTCTTGGCACACTTTAGGCCCCTTATTGCCAATTGGGCATCGTTTCCTATACCTGAGCATTGTTTCTGACCATGTCCATCCCTTTATGTCCACCATGGCCCCATCCTCTGATGGCTACTTTCAGCAGGATAATGCACCATGTCACAAAGCTCGAATCATTTCATATTGGCTTCTTTTTCATGTATTGTACTGGCTTAGCCAGAGGCTATTTTTCATCCATAGTCCCCCAGACAGGACTAAGCTACACAGACAATACCTATGTTCACATACAATAAATGCAAATTCTTGAACATGACATGAGTTGACTGTACTAAAATGGCCCCCACAGTCACCAGATCTCAACCCAATACAGCATCTTTGGGATGTGGTGGAACGGGAGCTTCGTGCCCTGGATGTGCATCCCACAAATCTCCATCAACTGCAAGATGCTATCCTATCAATATGGGCCAACATTTCTAAAGAATGCTTTCAGCACCTTGTTGAATCAATGCCACGTAGAATTAAGGGAATTCTGAAGGCGAAACACAGTATTAGTGTGGTGTTCCTAATAATCCTTTAGGTGAGTGTATTTTATAATGTTAAAATAGGGTCCATCAGCTGTCTGGTTAGTGTCCAGCAGAGGGCAGCCAGCTACAACAAATGAGACCTCAGGAAAATTCAGAGCAGCATATTGACATTAATGTATAACACACTTCAACTCTTCATAGTTTAGACACCTTACAAATATTGTTTTTATTTATCAATTAAAGTAACCTTATATAGTTGCACCTTATATTAGGCTATATACAAGCCACTGAATTGCCTGGAAAAGACAAGAAAGACATTTAACTTAGCCTATATTTTTGTAAGTTATCAGTGATGTTTGAAACCAGTCTTTACCCAGTACATGCAAGCAACTGTGTAAACATTGTGGACATTTACTGGTCAAAAGGTGTGGGAACCCCGATCTCTATACTGCTTTAATCACAGCTTGAGTTTTCGCAGTCATAAACACACAGACTGGGATGTGTTCAGTCATGTGTGTGACTATGGTTCCCAGAGACTTAGCATTGCTCCCTGCTGTGTGTGTTATTGTTCAAAGTGTGTGTGTGTGTTCTTTCATCCGCTCAGGGACTGTGTTCTGTCAGCACACCTGTGATCTGTTCTGCCACCCAAGCCCTGCGTTTGCTCATTTATCGATGAGTCTGCTGATCTGTGTGTGATGTGCGTGAGGAACCGTGTTTGCGAGTTGTTGATGATAACCTCAGGAGGATAAAGTAAACCTGCACATCTGGTTTAACACATTCAAGTGTTTACACTGTATATACAGTACCTGTACCTAATCTGACTTAAAGGGATAAGTCACTGTGAAATACATTTTTAGTATGTTTTATCTTACCTCAAGGGCATCCAAGATGTAGGTGTCTTTGTTTCCACAGTATTTTCAATTTTGATATTTTTAAGTCAAACCGTTTGTCTGTCAGTCATATAATGGAGGTCTATGGTCACCACCTCAAAGAGCATGCACAGAGAAGTCCAAATTAAACATGATTTAATGACTCGTAAATGTAAGTACACATTGATGGCCTAAGACACGAAACGAGCGGTTTGTGTGAGAAAACGAACTCTTCTGTCTGCGCAAGCACCGGAAATTCAACGTTGTCTGTTGATATATCGAAATCGCCTTCTATTGTGATTTCCTGTATATCTAAAAATGTTTAGATCTTCATAGTGAAGGATAACACTTCCGAAATCTCTGTGTAAACAATGAGTGAGGTACACGTGCAAGAGAACACTTCCAGCGCTTGCGCAGACCACAGATCAGTTGGACGTGGCTGTGGTTATAAGAGGTAAAAACGATATAAATACTGTTCGTTTTCTCACACAAACCGCTCGTTTCGTGTCTTAGGCCATCAATGTGTACTTACGTTTACGAGTCATTAAATCATGTTTAATTTGGACTTCTCTGTGCATGCTCTTTGAGGTGGTGACCATAGACCTCCATTATATGCCTGACAGACAAGAACGGTTTGACCTAAAATAGAAAATACTGCGGAAACAAAGACACCTACATCTTGGATGCCCCTGAGGTAAGATAAAACATACCAAAAATTAATAGACCATCCAGCTTTATACTGAGTAAATACAGTAAAGATAGACAACTAATAAATGAATAATTAAAGGGATAGTTCACCAAAAATGAAAATGCTGTCATCAGTTAATCACCTTCATGTCGTTCCAAACCCGTAAGACTTTTGTTCATCTTCGGAACTCAAATTAAGATGTTTTTAATGAAATCTAAGAGATTTTTGTCCCTCCAATGACAGTCTACACAACTTTGACTCTTCTTGTAAAACTAATCTGAGGTTCATTCTCGTGTTACGCATCACGTTTGAGCTTCTACAAGAACCAATGAGGTTCATTCTCGTGTTGCGCAGCATGTTTGAGCTTCACCAAGAGGTTTGTTCTCGCGCTTCAAGCAGGTTCGGTTGAGCTTCTGTTTATGTCCTTTGAATGAATAAAAGCCTAAATGAAATCTGTTCATCATATAAAGAGATCGTGTCTCTTCAGAAAATGTGGACAAAACTGCTCAATTCAGATGGATTAGTTTTCTCTCTTTATGACATTTTTAAAGTGTCAAAGTGGTAGTTGCACAGCTGTCAATGGAGAGAACAGAACTTACTCAGATTTCAGATTTTTATACAGAATGTGAACGAAAGTTTTACGGATTTGGAATGACATTAGGGTGAGCAATTAATGGCATGCTGTGTTAAGCAGATAAAAGCGGTCCCCTGTTCCCTGTCGGTTCAAGGGAGCATCTCAAACACCACCGTCTCACTGTCAGCAGATAGGAGTCAGACTGAACGAGAGAGAGACATTTAATTAAAACGCACAATTGAGTTTGGTGTCCCGACAGCTTGTTACGCTTTAATAATTCACTGTCCGGTGAAGTCCTGGAGATGTGACGGGTATATGTTGTGTAGAACCCTGTTAGGTAATGAGAAGATCTGGTGGCCAACGGTCGAAACTGAGCCACAGCTGAAACCCAACAGTGACTCCTGTGATCATAGAAACTGGAGCGGAGAGGGGAAATGGATGCGAGAACGCCTGCGTTTCGCGTTGGGATTTGACAGGGCCTGAAATCCACAGGCTAGCGGAGTGACGCTGATAAACAGAACTCCTGGAGCTGGGACTGATCACATGTGCCAAGATAATGCAAAGACTTGTTGTTTAAAGGGGTAGTTCACCCAAAAATTGTAATTAGCCCATGATTTACTCGCCCTGCAGTCATTCTAGGTGTATCTGACTTTCTTCTCTCAGACGAATGCAATCAGAGTTACATTAATGTCCTGGCTCTCCCAAGCTTTATAATGGCTGTGTCCATTTTGAAGTCCATTAAAGTGCATCTATCCATGATAAATGTGCATGTGTATCCTTGATAAAATGTCTTCTTTCCATGATGAAAGTGCATATCCATCATAGAAGCGCATCTATCCATGATAAAAGTGTATCTCCCCATCATAAATGCGCATCTCTTGCATGATAAAAGTGCATCTCATTGTGATAAAAGTGCATCTATCCATCATAAAAGTGCATCTCTCTGTGATAAAAGTGCATTTCTCCATCCTAAAAGTGAATCTATCACGATAAAAGTGCATCTATCCATGATAAAAGTGAATCTATCATGATAAAAGTGCATCTATCCATGATAAAAGTCCATCTATCCATAATAAAAGTGCATCTGTCATGATAGAAGTGCATCTATACATAATAAAAGTGCATCCATCATGATAAAAGTGCATCTATACATGATAAAAGTCCCTCTCTCTTTGATAAAAGTGCATCTATCCATCATAAAAGTGCATCTCTCTGTGATAAAAGTGCATCTATCCATGATAAAAGTGAATCTATCATGATAAAAGTGCATCTATCCATGATAAAAGTCCATCTATCCATGATAAAAGTGCATCTATCATGATAAAAGTGCATCTATACATGATAAAAGTGCATCTATACATGATAAAAGTCCCCCTCTCTGTGATAAAAGTGCATCTATCCACCATAAAAGTGCATCTATCCATGATAGAAGTGCATCTATCATGATAAAAGTGCATCTATACATGATAAAAGTCCCTCTCTCTATGATAAAAGTGCATCTATCCATTATAAAAGTGCATCTCTCTGTGATAAAAGTGCATCTATCCATGATAAAAGTGCATCTATCGATGATAAAAGTCCCTCTCTCTCTATGATAAAAGTGCATCTATCCATGATAAAAGTGCATCTATCCATGATAAAAGTCAATCTATAAAAGTGCTTCTATCGATGATAAAAGTCCCTCTCTCTATGATAAAAGTCCCTCTCTCTATCATAAAAGTGCATCTATCCATGATAAAAGTGCTTCTATCATGATAAAAGTACATCTATACATGATAAAAGTCCCTCTCTCTATGATAAAAGTGCATCTATCCATGATAAAAGTCCCTCTCTCTATGATAAAAGTGCATCTATCCATGATTATATGTGCACTCATCATGGATAGATGCACTTTTATGATGGATAGATGACCTTTTATCGCTTTTATGGACTTAAAATCAGAAAGAGAGGGGCTGGCACACTGTTTAATATTGTCTGATATTGAATGGACAGCTTATTCACAGTCGCTGAGTCGTACCGAATCCATATCTTACTGAATCTTCAATATGTCATCTGTGCTACGTGCATTTGGATGACTATATTGCCAACGCAAGGTTTTTTTTTTGTTATCAAATGAAGTGTTCCCAGACATTTGAATGGTCTTTTATTGCCAAATGAGGCATTCCTCAAAATTTGAATGCCTGAAGAACCTGAAGATAATCTGGAACAGCCACAACCCACAGGTCATGACATGAGCCAAGCAAGAGGAAATATACAACAAAATAACAAACTTCTTGACATATCTGAATCATTTTAGTAGTTTGTACAGAAAAAAAACAGTATCAGTCATTATTATGGATAATAAGTTATTAATGTGGAAATTATCAATATAATTAATATCGATTTCCTTAATAAGTATTTTTAAGTGTACTTTTTTCCACAAGGGAAACATAAAGCACAAGCACAATTATTAAAGGGGTGATGAACTGAGAAATCAAATTTTCCTTGAGCTTTTGACATCCAAGAGGTCATCATATATTATAAGAATATCCTGTAAGTTTCAGAACTGAAAACGTCCTTGTTAGTCCAATAAAAGCTTTTATTGACACAGCCTCTAAAAACGTCTCGTTTTTAAAAGTGGGAAACTATGACGTCGAAGGGGTTAAAACACCACCCCCGCAGAAGAAGATCAACACCTACTTCAACCAAGTGGTCCTCGATGCAGAGCCAAATGGGAGGAGCTGGAGCTCTAGCTCCTCCCCTCGCTGGAGCTCCAGTTCCTCCCCTCGCTGGAGCTCCAGCTTCACCGCGCACGCGCAGGTTAACTTCCGAGCACTCGGCATGATTTCAAAAGCAACATATTTCAGCGCCAGCTTGATTTTTATTGAACACAAATAAATAAATAAAAACTCTGTTAGTTAGCAAGAGTTGGCTCTGCATCGAGCACCATCTCATTTTATGTGGCGTGAGAGTCACACACCACCCGAAATCCGATCGTTCAGACTGAGACATATGTCCCGGTATTTGAATAGGATTTTAAACCACATATGGATGTAGCTTGCCTTGAAACGGATTTCATGTGCTTTTCTGGGCTGACAATCTGAACGTATGTCGGGATAAGAAATAGAAGGAAGAATTGCAGTATGGGCTAGCTCTCTTAATTTTTTTTATTTTTGTAGTTCTTTAAAGCACTTAGTCAGTGGCAGTTATAAAATGTGCTGTATAAATAAAATCAACTTGAACTTGAATCTTATCTACCAGATGGAGTACTATGTAAAAAAAAAAAATTGGTTGAGTTCTGAAGAGAAATGGTATGTGTTATATGAAGTGTGTACTTCAATGTACTTCTTATTATAGGCTACCATTAAAATGTGAAGCGGATGCATAATCTCAGCACATTTGTTATCTTGTTTTTCCTCTAGACTAGTGTGGGAAGTCACACAGCTGGTTTTAGAGTACTGGACTGCTTGTTTCCATTTCATTAAAATAGCTTAATGCATAGCCTATAACATGAAGGTTGAGTCTATCCAATACAGTCAATTGTACACTTTAATTTACAATATATATATAAAAAATACAACTGGCCTATTGGAGTAGCTTATGCTTTTACATTAACGTACAAAAAGGGCAGATTAGGTAACCTGGTCTTATTTTTTATTTAATGAATTAATCAGATGATGTATTTACACAATCTTTTTTTAGATTAATTTACAACAAATAACTCGCGTTACTGCGGTGGACAAAATAAACGTGCACACATTGCCTTTGTCTAGTAATTTACATAATCATATAGCAGACGCTTTTGTCCAAAGCGGCTTTAAAAGTGAGGAAAACAACGAAACTGTTCATCGTAATTAAGAGAAAATAATACATAGATACAAAGTTTTCAACAGTTTTTAGAAACACGCACAGATAGTGTGAGCAGTGTTTACGCGTTTGTCACAGAAACGATAAATCATTGTATAATTTATCATAATCATGACAAATCTTAGAGTAAAATATAATATTATGTTTGCCAGCACCTTGCGCATCAAAACAAACTTGTCCTTTCATCACAGGTGAAACTCGCACCAACATTAACAGGCTTGATAGCGCGTTATGTTCTGTCCACTAGTTCCAGCGAGGGTGAGCTAGAGCTCTAGCTCTTCCCATTGGAAGCTGCAGCGAAGCCCCGCCCACTAAATTTAGCGAGGTGGAGCTGGAGCTCCAGAAAAGGGGGAGCTTGAGCTCTAGCTCCTCCCATTTGGCTCTGCATTGAGCACCATCTCACTTCAACACGGCCGGTTTAGCCCCGCCCACCGATTCGCGCATTACACGCATAGCTAAGTAGCCTAACCTACCTCGTGATGACAAACCGGATCGATCTAACCAGCAATACAGAATATTGTGCAGTGCCTGTTTGTGGATGAAGACAGTCGCTGCATAAGCTTCCTCTGGATTCCAATATGACTTCATGGATAAACTTTATTTTTAATGACGTTCCAGCTGATGAGGTAAAACATCGTCGTCTGTTCGCTTCGTTTCACTGAGGATTGTTTTGTAAACAAGACTGGATTTGTAGACGATTAAGAGTAAAGAATGTGCTGTGCCGTCTATATTGGATCTGACAGGAATTGTGCAACACACGGACTCTGGGTCGAACATGTATGGGCGAATCCGGTTGCCATTTGACAACATTGGACGTTTTCCCCCACGTACACCGACGGGTGAGTTAAACTCATTAAAATATGCAAAACTGTTATCCACTCACAGCAGTGGGCGTTTATTTCCAAGTCTTTAGTGGGACACGCCCATAAAAACCGACCGTTTTTCAGGAAGGCTCACAACTTGGGTACAAAATAGCCTATTACTTATTCATTTTGATGTTGAATGCAAAAACCAAGCGAACGTCTTATGTTGACCTCAGACAACAATATAACATTTTAAAAGCCAGTTCATGACCCCTTTAATAAATCATGCTTTTTTATAATTACTTCTATTTTCTTTGAAATATTGTTCAAGTTACTGCTTTTCATCACTTTATTATAAGCATTTATGATCAACTAAAGTATACTTTAATGTCATTTCTATTGTTTGTATTTAAAAGTTTTTCTAATCATACATTTGTAATGATGAAGCTTCAATTTAGTACATTTATAATATCGAATAATAACACTACAGTTTAACATTATAATTATGTTTTATTAGTATGTAATGCTGTTGTTTTCCAAGTAAAATGATGTCACTTCCTGACAGCAACACAGTGCCGACCCAGATCCGGCCCACATCTGGTACACGTTGAATCCACCTGTACCAGGTGTGGGCCGGATCTAGGCCGATGCTACATTTTGCTTTCTGGGACGCGTAACATGACCTGCATGAGAGGGCTGACCCGTATCACAGCTGATGTCATTCTCAACCTTAGGCTGAGATTTCTCATAATGTATAAGTGCCGGTTTTGTAACACTACGCAGAGATTAAACAATAGCAGCTGACTCGCTGACCAGAAGCCCACGCTGCATAATGCATGAGAATCCAGCCAACCGTTCTCTTCCACAACACTTAAAACTTTTATGACACGCACGCTCTTTCAGGACTCAGGCGAGCCCAAATTGAATCGGATCTGAATAATAGCACGGCCTGCAGCAGGTGATCCCCTTTATCCGAATCTGTAATTATTGTTTTCCATACTTCATACACCATCTAGCCGAAACAAACGCCCTAGAGCTAACTTGCCGGTAATGCCGTGTTATCACAGCGGATGAGGTGCCCATTAAAGATTCAGAGACCTTTAATAAGTAAGACGACCCTGACACTTCTTCCTCGGTATGAGTTTTTGGTGACAATGAAGCGAGGTGCATCAATTATTGACCAGCGAGAGACACGCTGGAACCAGCCCGTGGATCTCCGGCTTTCATCCCACCAGACCAGTTAATCGCCACGAAATTTGGCCGGCATTACTTATTTACTTCAATCTTTTGCTTGCCTTAATGAGACGATCTCATCAAATCTTGCTGCGAAGCCCTGCTAGAGTTACAGAGAGATAATCCCACCCGTTCTTGCGGTTTCTTCGCGGCCCCCATGCATGACTGAGATGTCAAGTGTTCAGGCCACGTCTGTTGATAACATGCAGTCGATACTGTTCACCGTAGCTTCAGTTAATTACACGGGATTATCATTAAATGTGCATTATATCTCGTTGAACTGGTGGGTGCGGTCATTCATTATTTATTAGACGCTAGTCCCGAGAAAAATGGCGTTCGTCAGCTCTAGTTTGTATCCCAGCCTCACACAGAGACTTCAGATGCCCCAACACCTATATGAAGAGACGACTCAACGCCAGCGATATGTTATGCCCTTAATATTACATGATTAACTAAATGTATTTTTCCATGTACTTCTTTCTGTAAAGCTGCTTTGAAACAATATGTATTGTGAAAAGCTCTATACAAATAAACTTGAATTGAATTAGATGCTTTGGGATGGAGGTGAAAAGCTGCAGGACGCTTTAAAACATGACATTTGGCCTTTTTTTTGTTTACCCCCCTGCTGAGATATATAGGCTAATACCATACCTAGATTCAAGTTGACTGCATATTTAATATAATGTAAGGGAATCATTTGTATCATGAGAGAATATCAAAAAGTGTTTAAAGTTGATGGTGTTTGAGTAAGTGTGCTTGGGATGCCCAAAGATAATATCTGAAAACAAATCTTAAAATGTAACTAAACCCTAAACCAACTTTTTTTAGTTAATGATCTGTGAGAATGGATCTTTATTAACCCCTTAACGCCTAACTTTACTTCACTGTATTTCTATTAAATCCTAATCTAATTATGACAAATTATATATTTTTGGAAAGGTCTAAGACTTCTAATTAAATATGCGACCCCTGTTTTGTGTTAAAAAATTATGTAGGAAGAGTAATTAATGAATTTATGACAAGAGTGCACCTAAAAAAATCTGCATCATAACAGGAGGTCTGACCTTTGTCACAAAAAGTTGATGCACCCACTTTTAATCATTGAAACTTCTGTTTTTATGCTAAAAGTTCATAATAAAACATATAATCTAGTATTTTTCAATAAAAAATAAAAAGTATAGTATAACATTATCCTCTAAAAATTATAATATATATATGTATATATTATCCTCTAAAATATAATAATATTTTTTATCGCCTTTTTATTATATCACATATTTTAGTAGTTATCATAAATTAGGTATCATTTGAAAGCTTATAAACTCAGAATTCATCCTGTGAAAACCATTTTATAATTGAACGTTGCGTTACCATAGAAACGGTACTTATTTTATGAGGCTCCTCCCCTTTTGGGCATCCTTATATTACATAATTTATGATCAAAACCTTTTCTAATCTTGACAAAACACATATTGTCAGAAAGGTCTGAGTCTCAAGGTTCCAAATTTTGTGACAAAATTGATATTTGGACAGAAATCTATTAATTTGTTAAGGCAGAATGTGTACAACTAAATTCAATGGAATTCAATGGCACCCGGTGGCTATTTTTGGTACTACGCCTAAACAAAATCTCATGGGAACTTCAATTTTTGTGATATTAACTTCAAATTTGGAACATAACTTGGTTAAATTTATGACTTTGATTTTATAGTAATTTTAGAGTAAAAATATTTTGTAAAATATATATTTTATATAAAATAAAAAATACATAGTACAGTATATTTGATTTACTGTGAATTAAAACTTCCATAACTTTTTCATACTTTCATTTTTTGAAGTCTGTTGTGATTGGTCTGCTCTACTCTGATTGGTCAGATGACCCAGTCTGTTGTGATTGATCTGCTCTACTCTGATTGGTCAGATGACCCAGTCTGTTGTGATTGGTCTACTCTGCTCTGATTGGTCAGATGACCCAGTCAGCTGTGATTGGTCAGATGGCCCAGTCTGTTGTGATTGGTCTGCTCTGCTCTGATTGGTCAGATGTCCCAGTCTGTTGTGATTGGTCTACTCTGCTCTGATTGGTCAGATGACCCAGTCTGTTGTGATTGGTCTACTCTGCTCTGATTGGTCAGATGTCCCAGTCTGTTGTGATTGGTCTACTCTGCTCTGATTGGTCAAATGACCCAGTCTGTTGTGATTGGTCTACTCTGCTCTGATTGGTCAGATGACCCAGTCTGTTGTGATTGGTCTACTCTGCTCTGATTGGTCAGATGTCCCAGTCTGTTGTGATTGGTCTACTCTGCTCTGATTGGTCAGATGACCCAGTCTGTTGTGATTGGTCTACTCTGCTCTGATTGGTCAGATGTCCCAGTCTGTTGTGATTGGTCTACTCTGCTCTGATTGGTCAGATGACCCAGTCTGTTGTGATTAGGGATGTCCCGATCCGATCCACGGCATCGGTATCGCGCCGATACCGGCCCAGAACGCTAGATCGGAGATCGGAGGGGAGAAAAAAATATGAGCGATATCCAGTTTAGCGGCGCAGCCTGTCACGTGATGATTGTTGTGTTTACGCACACGCGCGCAGAGAATCACTCTCGCTTTGCGTGTCAAGAGCGAAACTGGCGCGCGTAAAGTTTGAAGCGAAATTTACGCGCGTCAGAATCAAAATCCGTTGGCGGTCATTGTTTTTATGTCGACCGAGCATTCATCAAGAGAGTTACCGCTCTGTATTTACTCTGGATAGTAGAACAGCGGCGTGGGGATCATCGTCGCCGTATATTTGTGTCCACCGGACCCTTCGGAGCCGAACCGTTTGGCGAGTTTCACCATTTGCTCGCTCCAGGAGCTGCGCTGGATGACGGCCGCTGTCAGCGGTACTTCCGCCTGTCACGCGCCCAGTTTGATGACCTGTTGTCCCGCATCTGAGCGAGGATCACCCTCGCCCGGCCCCTCATCCATCTAATCTAGCTGTCATTTATTTTTGTTTTGATAATAAATAGAGCCAGCCTTCAAAAGTTATTAACCTGTCCTGTGATTTTTTTTCTCTCTCTCACGTCCAGACACGAATTTATGCACATATGTTGATTGTCTTTACAACATAATACTATTTCTAGATATGGAATGAATAACATTCAATACAAAATGAACATGTCTCCATATAGAAATAATGTTTTAAGTGATGAAACATTTGCTTTGTTGTGCATAATCCCACCATGCATTTAGTCATATTAACAAAATAATTTATTGAAGCATCCAGACACTTCACCACGTGAGCAAGCAGCTAGGCTCCTGATTGGTTAACGCGGCGCGAATTCACGCCAAAGTTCAGCCAACTTGACGCGCGAATGAGGCGTATTCGCGTCTTCCGCGCCGCGCTCCACGCCTCATTCGCGCCGCAGGAATTTTTCTTGCATTGACTTAACATTGAAATCATTCGCGCCTGACGCCCTATTCGCGTCCGGTGTGAACGTAGCATTAGTGCGTCGAAGTTGTGATAGCGCTGTCGGCTAACGCGAAATGCTACTATTTACATTCCATGGATGTTTATTCATATATACAATTGTTTTGGACTAAAAACTTCTTCAAATTGGATTGTATGGACGCTTTACAGTGAAACCAAACCATTTTTGTTGGAATGTGGACTAACAGATGGCTAATTGGTGAGTTTCTTCCAGTTTGTTTTGGCTGTTGGTGGTCTGACAAAGAGACAGATTGTGCCCGCTGTGTTGATTGTATCTTAAAATGGTTTACGTCGTTCGAATCACGAGTTTCTCAGCTTTCCAAAGATATGTATTATGTTTACTTTTGTGTTTGTTTTGTTTTGTCTTTCACAAAGTTAAACCTATAAACCACCCTGTGGGCCGTATACGGCACGTCGGACCACGAAAAAAAAAATATCGGACTAATATCGGTATCGGCAAAAGCCAAAGGTGCGGCATCGGTATCGGTATCGGAAGTGAAAAAGTGGTATCGGGACATCCCTAGTTGTGATTGGTCTACTCTGCTCTGATTGGTCAGATGACCCAGTCCGATTGACAGGAGCACAAAAATCAAACCCAGAATTTGAATGTAATGCAAAGCATTAAAAGTTGACCACCTGTAGGTCTATCAGTTCTATTAGACATCATTTTATGTTGTAAGGTGAGAAAGCTGAGAAAGACTAACTGCTAAAAAACAAATGGTGGCTAAAAACATTACATGCTTGCGACCATTCAAACCATTCAAATGGCTTTTTGCCTTGATTGTTCTTCTTCCTGTTCTCACTCAGGAGCTTGAGACTGTACAATAGTAATATTGCACTGTCACAACTGTCCTGTTCAACTGCCCTTGTCACATGATCCTATTCTACTGTCCAAAGAGTCAGCCTGGACCTGGCATCTCCGATTTCCTTCCTGTTTACAAGTCATGCTTTCTGATCCTTTAGGGGTCATAGATCTATTGTATCCTTGAATAGTGGTATCCATGACTGTATATCCCAGCAGTGCTGCAAACACCTCATTCACAGCTCTTACGTCTTTGTCAATTCTCTGCTCATTAATATTCACTTGACATTGTTTATTTATTAATGTAACTTTTTTTCAGTTCATAAACATGGCATTTTCTTTGACAATGGATCATTCCAATTTGACAAAAGATGCATTTAGTCAACGCAAATAGTGTTCTACTCAGGATTTAATCGGGGATATTTAGGAGATGATCATCAGATAAATAATAAAATATCAAAACAGCCGCATTAAATGTTCAGGCAATATTTTTAAAACAGTGGAAATTACTTTTCTCTACTTTTCTTTTTTTTTTTTTTTAAGTATTTATTACATGCTTCAGCAGTGGGCGGGACAAACACACAAGCGGTAATGCGATTGGCTGAACGCACATATTGTGATTAATATTCATGAGCCTGCCTCACATTAATCAGACAGGAACTGAGCTTCCACTGACAATATGCAATCAACCTGAGGGAAAATGTGAACAAATAGAGAAGCCATCTCAGACTTTTGTAAGTTAATGTTGTAAAAGCATAGATGCAAATTTTAATATGTTCTTAATTTTCTGAAACCTAAAATGACAAATGGGACACACTATGATCGTGCAGGCAAATCCTGATTTTGTTGAGTTAGACCAACTGATATAATATGCCAACATATTTCAACTTCAAAAACTGCTTTAACCCCTTAACTGTCACCGTCCCGGTACCGGGACGCTTTACTTCACTATATTTCTATTAAATTCTAATCTAATTATGACAAATTATATATTTTTGGAAAGGTCTAAGACTTCTAATTAAATATTCGACCCCTGTTTTGTGTTAAAAATTATGTAGGAAGAGTAATTAATGAATTTATGACAAGAGTGCACCTAAAAAAATCTGCATCATAACAGGAGGTCAGACCTTTGTCACAAAAAGTTGATGCACCCACTTTTAATCATTGAAACTTCTGTTTTTATGCTAAAAGTTCATAATAAAACATATAATCTAGTATTTTTCAATAAAAAATAAAAAGTATAGTATAACATTATCCTCTAAAAATTATAATATATATGTATATATTATCCTCTAAAATATAATAATATTTTTTATCGCCTTTTTTTATTATATCACATATTTTAGTAGTTATCATAAATTAGGTATCATTTGAAAGCTTATAAACTCAGAATTCATCGTGTGAAAACCATTTCATAATTGAACGTTGCGTTACCATAGAAACGGTACTTATTTTATGAGGCTCCTCCCCTTTCGGGCATCCTTATATTACATAATTTATGATCAAAACCTTTTCTAATCTTGACAAAACACATATTGTCAGAAAGGTCTGAGTCTCAAGGTTCCAAATTTTGTGACAAAATTGATATTTGGACATAAATTTATTAATTTATTAAGGCAGAATGTACACAACGAAATTCAATGGAATTCAATGGCACCCGGTGGCTATTTTTGGTACTACGCCTAAACAAAATCTCATGGGAACTTCAATTTTTGTGATATCAACTTCAAATTTGGAACATAACTTGGTTAGATTTATGGCTTTGATTTTATAGTAATTTTAGAGTAAAAATATTTTGTAAAATATATATTTTATATAAAATAAAAAAATATAGTACAGTATATTTGATTTACTGTGAATTAAAACTTCCATAACTTTTTCATACTTTCATTATTTGAAGTGTTTTCACTTCAGCAATAATCTGATGAGTGTTTTCTTTAAAACAAGACCAAACTTGGGTATATATATATATTCCAAGGCATTCTTGAATTACAACCATTTAAGTGTGAATAGAGCATTTAACCCCCATTCTCAAAAAGGGGGGGGTGACAGTTAAGGGGTTAAAGCATACTGATAATCATTATTATATTAATAAGGGGGTTGTAAAATAAAAGGTCTTGATGATAAAAAATGCATCAAATTGTCCCTTTAAACGGCAGTGTGAGAAGAGATCCCTTAAGATCTCACATTTTGGTGAAATGGGACGTATGATCTTGAGATTCACAATGCAAATCATGTTATTAATGTCTCTCAACACACTGTTTAATGATACAGAGAAAACTTCTGGTCATTAATCAGAGTGCCTAACCAGAATTGAACAAGTTTACTGTAAAACGCTATATATCATTGGAATTTTACTCTGAAATCAATGGAGACAATTTCTGTCATGACACACACATTTACAGAGAAAAACACAACTTTGAAGTGTTAGAACAGGAAATGACATAACCCACAGTGAATATGTAGTACAGAATTGTATTGTAATAATTGCTGTTACTGTTTTTGGTGAAGTCCTGGCGAGCCGGCGCGGGCCTGAAGCGGCAGAGCGCTCATACGGTAATGTCAGGGTGTGGCGTGTCTGGTGGTCAACATGCTCGCTCTAATTCTAGGTCCCTATTGTGTAATTCTCAGCTATTAAAGTCTATAGAGAGCTGACTGTTTGGAAAACATGCATGTAGTAAACGTATTGATACACTGGTGTTGAATTACAGTATGAGTGGTGCCAGAATCCTCCACCGACATCCTGACTGAGAGCAACAGCAACAACGACTATCTATCTATCTATCTATCTATCTATCTATCTATCTATCTATCTATCTATCTATCTATCTATCTATCTATCTATCTATCTATCATCTATCTGTCTGTCCATCTGTCCGTCCATCCATCCACCTATCCATCTATCCATTTATCCATCCATCTGTCTGTCTATCTATAGATGTATGCCACAGGCAAAACTGTGCACGCTAACTCTAAGATGAATGACAGCAGCCATATTTATCCTTATAATATTTGCGCAGACATTGTCTTTGTGCATTGTGTGCTCAAACTGAATGACTCACTTTATGTGCTCTATAGCATCTAGCTAAGGTAAACACCTACATTATCAAGCTTTTATAATTAGGTTTACTTATGGGCATATCATTTTACAGCACATTTTATTTCAGCAGTAATAAATTCATTGTTTTAGTTCACTTATCATAAATTAAAAAATACTATTATAATTATTGTAGGTATTATTGATTCGTTATTTTTAATTTCACAACATTTTATTTATATATTCATTTACTGTATTACTGTAATTACATAGAATTAATGATTTATATAATATTATTACAGTAATACACTGCAATCTATACATAATACATATCATCATCTATACACCTTTATGTTTTATTTTCCATAGGTCATTTAAAGGAGTGGTTCACTTTTAAAAAACCTTTTGCTGATAATTTACTCATCACCATGTCATCCAAGATGTCCATGTCTTTCTTTCTTCAGTCGAAAAGAAATTACAGTTTTTTGATGAAAACATTCCAGGATTTTTCTCCATATAATGGACTTCAATGGGAACCAAACGGTTCAAGGTCCAAAAGACAGTTTTAGTGCAAACTGTTCAAAGGGCTTTACAGTAAACGACACCAGACGATGTATAAGGGTCTTATCAAGCAAAAAAAGATCACTCATTAAAAAAAATAAAAATAAAAACTTTAAGTTTTATAAGCTCAAATGCTCACCTTTCCCTGTTCTGTGGGTCTCTCCTGTTCAAACTCGTTCATCAAAATGAACAAATCTTTTTTCGAGTCATTTCGTTCCAAATGACTCGAAAAAAGATTTGTTCATTTTAATGAGTCACGAATGCGCATCACAGAACAGAGCAAGGCGAGCATTTGTGATTATAAAACTTAAACTTTGTTATTTATTTATTAAATGAGCGATCGTTTCGCTTGATAAGACCCTTATTCATCGTATGGAGTCGTTTAAAGCCCTTTGAAGCGGCACTGAAACTGTCTTTTGGACATTGAACCGTTTGGTTCCCACTGAAGTCCATTATATGGAGAAAATTCTGGAATGTTTTCATCAAAAACCTTAATTTCTTTTCAACTGAAGAAAGAAAGACATGGACATCTTGGATGACATGGGGGTGAGTAAATTATCAGCTTTTTTAAAAGTGAACTACTCCTTTAACTGACACTTTTTTCCAAAGTGAATCAACATGTTATCACCATAGACTGGTTATAACTCATCTTACTGTAATTGTAAAGTTTTATTTTCTGAAGACCTCACTGTCTCATTGGGATAGCAGGTGTTATTCCAAGTGCATCGTTCACCTCTTCAACATTTCATAACAGTAACGAAAATAACACAGACAATATTTTGATCCATTTAATTATTTATTTATTCACTTAAATAGTTTTCAGGTAGTTTTGCATTTGGTCAATGCCCATGTGCGCCCCTCTACATATTCAAAAATCAAATAAACCTCTGGACTGTGTACAGTATACATCTGTTACATGTGTGTGTGTGGACTCTATTGACCCCTTGGTCCCAAGCCGGGAGTAAAAAGCGTCCTGTGCATGGAGTGGTGAGGCTACTGAACTAAAATGAAATCTGAGTACAAGAGAGGGGTGAGATGTGTACTGATCATTCAGGACAGAACCATTGCCTGGAATTCTGCAAGAAATCAGAGAAACATTTTTCATTAACGTGGAAACCTGCACTAAACAATTTACAGCAGTTATCATAAATTTCTGAAAATAGTTTCAGCATTTTATCGAATGTGACAGTGTTCATGTATTTGGTGAAGATATTAGAAATGAGTTTCTTGAATTCATATATGCTGCTGCTGCATAAATAGACCAGTGAACACTGAACCAGGATATTTGAATGTTCACCAAGCAATCTCATTGGCTTCAGGATCAGCCAATCAGCTTGTGCCATGTGATAACGACGTGATTGCGCCCTCTAAAGTTTCACGACTGAACTGAACTATATCCCACTAAGCATGATTTGGATATTAAAGTCCCCGTGAACCGGAAGTTGCAAACGATTTTTCTCCAGTGCTGTGACGTATTTCCAAGTGAAACGGAATATTGAACAGAGGGCAGGGTTTTACTCTAGCGCTCCTCCTCTCCATCTCTCGCTCATAGCAAACTAACGGTTTGAGGGGAGTGGTTAAGCGTTTCCCCACCCAAGCTGTGAAACCTACGTCATCAGAAAAAGAAACCGTTCCAGACCGGAAGTAACTTTTCAGATTTTGATTAAAGATTACCAAGGTAAAACATTTTTTTAATATATATTCACTTGCACGGATTAATTGTTCACCACAAGACTAGTAATATGCGCTAACAAAGTAAATAGGTTCAATTTTGATTTCACGGGGACTTTAAAATTGCAACTAACTTTACATAGATGTAAGGTGACAGCGATTTAAATCACGTCAGATGAACAGCAATCAAATCAAACCGTTTGCTATTTATTCAGTTAATTGCAAAAGATGAAAATATAACATAAAGGCCATAATCACCGTCTACTCCGATCTTGCCATCGCTGTCGTCGTCGGCTGCTGCTAGGAAAGCCTTGGTCTCTTTATCGGTCAGCACACGAGCTCCAGCTGAGAACCGCTGCAAGAAAAACCTGAGGGAAAAACAAAACAAAAGAGAGCGTCAGCTCACGTCCCACATCAGATAATCCCGCTGTCCCGGGAGGAAATACTCGAAACGGTGCACAAAAAAAAAAAAAAAAAACAGCTGGAGGAAGCCTGAATGCATAAAAACAGACAACGTAAGCCCTTTCTGTTTATGAATACTTAATATTCATGTGCTTGGAAAGCTCAGGAAAGGCTAAAGTCTGTTGTTAGGGTTGATTCTGCTTATATGCCGTTATTAAGTTGAAAGAATAAACGTGGCTTCAAATGCGTGTAAAACTCATGTACTTGAGTTCTTCCTCCTCGATGAATCCACTGGCGTCGTTGTCTAAGATGTTAAAGACATTCTTCACTTCCTGAGGGCTTTTCTTTGTCAGACCACACAGCTGGAAGAACTTTTTGGGGGTGAATGAGTCTGGAGCTGGAAATACACAGAGGAATAACCACACGTGAAACCTGACACTGGCGTTTATATGACGCTAAGATCAAAAACGTTACTTGAGGTAAACGAAGTAAAGCCTTCAGATATACAGGGTCAATTTCTAATGAGACACAAACATGCTGAGACAGGAGAGACGGCGTATCCTACCTTGACAGTCCTTGAGTGCACTGTCGATGGCATCAGCGGAAAGAACAGATGACAGTGACATGGTCCTGAAGAAGAACAAGAAGAAGAAGAACAGTTTTCAATAATTCACTCATTTCCACACTGTAAATAAGTGTTCAGTTTACTTACTTAAAAAATTGAGGAAAAAAAAACGTTAGCTTAAAATGATTACGTATATAAAACTTAAAAAAATTAAGTTGTCAAGTTCACATTACTTAATTTTTTTCATTTAATCATTAAGCGTACTCATTTTTCTTCAAGCAAGTGAACCGAACACGTTGTTCAGTGGTAACCTTTGAATACACAAATCAGCCTGGACTAGATTCAAATAAGTCTCGCCTATATTGAAACGAAAAAGAAATGCTGTTGAGCTATGCTTTCCATCAAAATAAATAAATCATCGACTAAAGAGACAGGATGACACAAGCTCAGCAAAGATGCTGGCATTTTACCTGCTCCTTTTTCTCCCCTCAAATATATTCTATAACCTCCATATGATCATTATTTTTTTTTAAAAAGGCATGCATCCAATAAAAAAAGAGTAAATGCATTGCATTCTTATGCACTTCATTAAAACCCTACATGCATTTTTCTTAAAAAAAAAAATTATAAATGCATTTTTTAATATAAACCTTGCACACTCATGCAGGTGAAATACTTCCAGCTAAAGCAGTGCCGTCCCGTGTGGGAAAGCTGGTGACTCTTACCTCGGTGAAGTTCTCCTGGCAGGTGATTCAACATAAGTAAGGCTGAGTGGTGACTGCGGGTCGGTCCAGGTGCGATTTATATAGGTCTGAATGCAGTGACAATGGCTAATTCTTGAGTTACCAGTCTGTGGATCAAATTCAAACTGCCAGGCCCTAGCTCAAATTACTTACCTAACTAATTAACCTGTACTATTTATATCTGTTTGACTGTGTGTGTGTGTGTGTGTGCATAGGCCAGCCCTCAGACATCTGTGACGCCCTTGTAAAAGGCAAATTAAGTAATAAATGCTTTGCTGTCTACCTGCTCATCACGTCCCTCCCATCCTATATCATAATACAGGCATCACACTCGTTCACCCCTGTCGTGCACATCCGATCCTCCTCTCAGGTTGGTCGGTCGCCCCCTCCCTCGTTCCCCGCTGCTTTACATGAGGTCATTCCGAATTCCTCATTATAATATTACATAAACACTTTTATAGTGCATTGCTGTGGGGAGGTGCTCGAAAGCCATCTTTCCTTCATGTTGGCTTTAATTTATCACTTACCAGATGTCAATTAATTCATAAATCCCATAATCTGTAATGGATTTTTTTTTTTTTTTTGCCGTAATCTGCTCCATATTGTCTTTCTGAACAGATGGGAGCCTATAATCCACTGCTCACCAGATGCAAAACTAATTCATAGGTATAGCTATGGACACACACACACACAGAGACAGAGAGAGAGTCATGAGAGTTTATCCTTCTCATTTCACCCTCCATAGGCAGACAAACAGCGAGCTGTCATTTTTCCTCTGCTGATTCAGGGATTCAAGGTCACCTTTTGACCAGCGCCCAGCAGAACACTGTAATCAATGTTTAAAACACACCTGCTAGACGCATATATTATGTAAGAGGGTGCAATATGTCCTCAAGTGCAGGAAAAGAAAGACAGAAAAAAAAAAAACACACACTGCTCGCTAGCTTTTTGTCACCAAACCTGCATGTTACAATTAAATCGAGGTACTGTTTCCCTCGGAGTGATGGAGTTACAGACAGCGCATCCTTCATACGCGTGCAGACAGTGGCCATTTTTGGTCTTGACTTTTCTAGTTATCTCATGATTGATTGATATACATAAAATGTATTGGTTTAATTTGTTTCAGTGACAGATTGTGCAGTGGAATCATGTGCATTATCTTTAAAAAAAATAAGTAGAAAATTAAAACTTTTTTTGAAGAATTTAATACTTTTATTCAGCAAGGATGCATTTAATAGATCAAAGGTGACAGTAAAGACATTTCTAATGTTACAAAATATGTCTTTTTCAAATTAATGTTGTTCTTACTTTCTGTTCATCAAAGAATACAAAAAAGATCATGGTTTCCACAGAGACATTAAGCTGTAAAAAAATGTATAAGGACAATAAGAAATGTTTCTTGAACATTAAATCATCACATAATAATGTTTTCTGAAGGATCATGTGATACTAAAGACTAGATTGATATTATAAAATGTATTGAAATAGAAAACATTTACAGTATTATAAATTGTAAAAATATTTTCACAAAAGAATATTATTTTACTCTCTTTTTAATCAAATAAATACAGCCTTCACTCTAAAAAATGCTGGGTTGTTTTAACTAAATTTTGGATCAAATATGGACAAACCCAAACAATGGGTTAAAAATGTAATTTAAAAATGTAACCCAATGGCGGGGTTTGACCCAAAGTTGGGTTAAAACAGCAGTTTTACAGAGTTGTGTTAAGCATATAAAAAACATTTAAAAAAATGAAAGTTTTGAATGGTATTTATGTTTGTTTGAACAGGTAAATAGGCTACTGTCATTTTTGATCAATTTAATGCATCCTTGCCAAGTAAAAGTATGAATATAGGCCTATATATATATATATGACAAGTTTAGATTTGTTTTTCTTGTAATGCATCTTATTATTATTAAAATTAGTATTATTGGTATATCAAATAAGTCAATTTGCACTCAGCACATGTGCTGGTGTCCGTCCGCATCATTTACATTGACCGTCATGTTTGAGTGCATCACAGAGAGAATGCGACGCGTTACTTACTTCATGCTTGCCTGCCTATTGAGTTGCAGGGCGCACATGGCCCATTTAAATGCATTAGGTGGAGGTGTTTGCTGTGACAAGTTTGGGACAGTCCATGCGTGGGATAACCCGGCGTGATACCGCACGGAGAAACCCAAGACCCTGGAGCTGACAAGGACACCGGATACAGAGGTGCCGCTTACCCAGAAACACTGATGTCATGGGCCATGATGATACCTCATATCCTATACGGTTACTAAGCAATCCTTTATTTATTCATTTACGTTTGCTTATGTTCTCTGCAGGCACTAAGCTACACTACGCTTACTGACCTCTACTACGGTGTCTGTTTTGGCAACACTTGAGGCTAACTAGCGGCTAACTAGCGGCTAGCTTATCATGCAACTTTCTAGCCTCTAAACGTTACTCTCTCAAAAGAAAAAATTGTGTACCTTTATTTAGTGGTACAACGGCAGCATTTAAGGGACATCTTTTGTACCCTATCTACCTCTAAAAGGTGCATATAGTTACTTATAATATAAACTTTATTTTATATAGCACCAAGCGGGTTCAAGGCACTTTACACAATAAAACAGACAATACAAAGCTTGCAAAAACAAAACAGACTGGGATACAAAAATAATTAAAACCATAAAGAACTTTTTTTTATACTACTAATTATCCAATTTGTTGAGTGTGGTTTTGGGAACCCCAACAAGTGCGTTGCAGTAGTCGTGGAACAAAATAAAATATTGATAAGCCTTTCAGTAACAGGAAAAGATGGCTTAGGGTGAAGTTTAGCAATATTTTCTGAGATAATTTTTTTTTTAACAGTATATTGCAAGTGTGGGTCAAAAGAAAAACTACTACATTCTTTTATTTAGTTTGGGACTCCAAAACAGTTTAACATTACTGAACCAGCTCTACAAAGTCTGTCAATAGATACAAAAGGTTTTGGGTCGAGAAAATAAACATCCACATTTTGACCAGGCAAGTCTGAGTATCATCTGCATGGAAGGGATAATTAACCCTGAGTGATCTTAAGAACAATCCGAGATGATTGTTTGTTACTACTGTATACATAAATTCTTAAAAAAGTAAGGGGCCTAAAATCGAACCCTGTGGGACACCAGTAAGGACAGAGGCAGAGCCATACCTGAAACCATTAAAACAAACTTGCGGTGATCAGAGAGATAAGATCTAACCCAGGTTAAAACAGTCTCAGAAACACCAAAGACAGTTTCAAGTCGGTTGAGTGGTTGACAGTATTAAAACATCAAGAAGGATAAGAATGGAGAAAGAACCAGAATCTGAAGCTATTAACAGATCATTGGTTAATAGCTGAGCTGTGACCAGAGCTGTCTCTGTACTATAAAGTTGTCAAAACAGACTGAAGGTGCTCGAAAAGATAATTGTAGCTTTCCTGTAGATCAAACAGCAGATCGTAGGCGCTTGCAACGTCAAGGTCATGGGTTCGATTCCCAGGGAAAGCGAGAACTGATAAGATTGTAAATGTGTACCTTGAAATGCAAAGTTGCTCTGGATAAAAGAGTCTGCCAAATGTATAAAATGCTAATTAAAATTGCGTTATACATTTTTTTTTGCCAGAAATGGAAGGTTTGATATGGGGCGATAATTATTTAAACTGTCTAAATCAATATTATGCTTTTTTTTTTGGTACTGTATCTAAGAGATTTTAGACGAAACCACAATTTTTTTTACGTAAATATGGTCCATCGGGATTGGCAGGTCTGCGTTACAAAACTAGCGCAATAATGGCCAATCAAAAATACCCCAAAAGTAGCCCAAATATCCAAATTCCCACAAACTACCTTACCCTAACCAATTAGATCAACGTGTGATTGTCAAACAGTGGATCTCTGAGCTGGCGCGAGCGCGTGGAGGCGGGGCTCATTTACATATTAATAGAACCGCGAATACTTAATGAGGCAGGGTGTAGAGTTACATTCAAGCTATTTTATGGCATGAAGACATTTTTTGTTAAGGAAAAAACGTTTAAATATGTAATTTTAGTGATCAAAGAGGGACTTTAAAGGATAAAATAAAATCATTGACTACAGGTGGGACTTTAAAATATTTCAATACAAGTATTTCAGTCATATTTGATTCATGCAATGTCAAACCTTTAACCCCTGGGTATCAAACCCCCAAAAAAATTTCTGACAGTCAGTGTATATACATAAAAATAAGTAAGTAAACGTGTGCAATATATTGTTTACAGTAAGTAATTCATCGTGTCTACTTTCAAAGAAGTTTGAGAGGCTTTTCCCATTAACACACTGTAAAGTAATGCCATCTAGTGGACCATTTATCACTGTAAAGAAAATGCTGCCTTAAATTTGCAAACGACTTGGATGTCTAAGTCATTTCAACTTACAGTTCTTGTATTACTCATAAAAATGTTGTTTAACTTATTTTGATGAGTTAAAGCATACTGTATGTTGTCATAACTTATTGATCATTGGCTTGTTAGTGAGTAATTATCACCTTAGTTTCTTAAAAAAAAATGCACGTGATCAGTCAAACACACTATATAATAAACAAGCCATTGATAATAATAATAATAATATTGTCTATGGCAGTGATCCCATAGATAAAACCAAGCAAATATGTTTTTTTTTTCAATTTATTTGATTTTATTTCATGGAAATGTGATTAATATAAACTTTCTCCATACAGCAATCTAGAGTGAAAAGTAGATTTGCAACAAGAAAAGAAAAGATGTCTAGGCTATATTGTAAAAGAATATTTATTCTTTTCTTGTCGTCCGTTCCCGTAAAAGTGCATCGGATTTTACAGTAAGCAAAATTCATAATTTAAGACAGGAGACACAACCGCCGCTACATTCACGGTCATCGTTTTGACAGTGTGCTGCATAGGAGGAAACTTCTCATAAGCATCATGAGTATAAAAATTATTTATAGTAGGATGAAAATGGGAGGTCTTGGGCAAAGTTGTTCCTTCAGAGCTAAAGGTGTTGTTGGTCAGAGGCCATTTTATGCCTTAACCAAGGCAGCGAACTCTGTCGGAAAGAAACAAACAATCATTCAGTCAAATATTATGCATTTTGATATTCTTAGAGCACATTGAGGGAATTGTGAAGCATTGGGGAAGTGTGAAGCAGGCTTAATCTTATTCTTAAAGGTGACTGACCATCAATTCCGATCTTGCCGTCACCGTCAGCGTCTCCAGCCTTTAGGAAAGTCTTGGTCTCTGCGTCAGTCAGTGCCCTGGCACCAGCCTTGAAGTTCTGCAGGAACAGTCTGCCAGCACACGGTTCAGTTTATCAGTACATTAAAGATGCAAATATTTCATTATGAGCTCAAAGCTGCTCTTACTTGAGTTCTTCCTCCTCAATGAAGCCACTCTTGTCCTGGTCGATGATTTCAAAAGCCTTCTTGACTTCATCGGCAGACTTGGCTGACATGCCGACCTTGGTAAAGAAAGCCTTGTGGTTGAAGGAGTCAGCAGCTGTAAATACGGAAAAAAGAGGTCAATAAATACACGCGTTTAATGTGTTTAATGTGAGCGGCTCACGCTTTCTCACCCTTGCATGCCTCCAGTGCTGCAGTGATGTCAGCTTCCTTCAGGCCGAATGCCATCTTTAGCTGAATGACACATAAAACAACATTAAAACATGAAACGCATGTCGTCACACAGCTGCCCGAAAGCTCTTGTGTGTTTAGTCCAGTATGCCTTACTTAATATAAATGAGTATTACTTCAAATCTGAACATTTCAAGCCATGATTTCATTTTCAACCCATGCAAATCCCACAAAACCAGCGAAAAGGGAAAGCCGCATGTGGATTTGAGTTACGAGGATGTTAAATCCCAAAGGGTCCATGAGGTCCTCTTAAAAAAAAAAAAGCCAGCATTGCAAACAATTCCATTGAGATGATGAGAAAATTTAGGATGCAAACTTTTCCGTTTCTGCTCCGAAAAACATATCTGGAAGAACCAGTCCTTTATTTTTTCTCCGTAGACAAACTGCAAACTCACCTCTTTTGTCTTTTGCTGCTGAAGGTAGTTTCAGAAGACCGAGCTGTGAACTGCAGTGGTCTCCGGGCCCCTGATCTCCCCTTATATACCTTCAGCCACTCCAAATAGGAATCATAATGTAATAGACACCCGCTGGCCGAGGGGGGCGGCTCGACATGCGCCCACCAGACACGCCGGACTATATTTATCCTCAAAAATGAAGATGCTTAAAAGGTGCGTTTGAAAAAAAAGTCCATCATATACTTGCATGCTAATAATACACGCTGCTGATAGAGCATTGACATATTCCTATGGACTCTCGCTCATGGGGTGTGGAAAGAGTATATTGCAGGACGCTTTTCAGAGGGACATTTCTGTTTGTGTTCAGGGTATGGATTTTGCTTGTATTTCATGTAAACTGGTTCGTTTTTGCATGTTGTGCATATTCTTGTGTTGGATTTTGCCACATTAAACACATTGTCTGAATTTGTCCTGGTTTTCTTCTGTACGCAAACAGACCAAAAAGAAAATGTAACATTTTAGTTTTGGTTAACTCCAAGATTTAGTCTAGTCTGTTATTTTATCTTGACTTACTTTTTCTCCATTTGACACATGGCAAACTTGAATTTATTGAATATATAGTTTATACACTGAAGAAACAAATTTAGTGTAGACAATGCACATTTCACAATAACTTTCAAGTAACATTAATTTGAATGTGAAATTCTGAGGTAAAAAAGTGTTATTTCTTTTATTTATGGCTACATCTTTCCCCCATTAAACTTATTCCAGATCCTGTTATTTTTAGTGTATGTAGGTCTACTGTACAGTATCAAGTGTGTTACAATTAATTCGTCCCTGACAGTTGCATGCAGCGTTCAAACAGCAGAGAGCAGCAGTGCTCATCCCCGCCGATGGCTCTCTTTCACAGGTCAGAAACTCTTCTGCTTGTTCCACACCGTCGAAGGCTGAACTGTAATATCTGGATTTTGTTTTACATTAAAACTTAAGGCTAACGCTGTGTTTACACCGTCGTTCCATTTCTGACGTAGCCGACTCGTTCCTCGTGCGAGAAGCAGCGCGAGCGCTTGAAGTAGCCTACGTCAGAAAAAGAACGTCTGGAATTTGTCGTGATTCGTCGCGTCACAACGCCAAAATGGATTCTACTTGCTTTTGTCCGGTGTAAACACGGTGTAACCTTCTAAATTGTCTTTAGCACGGGGGTCTAAAGTCCGTCCTGCAGAGTTTACCTCAAACCATGAATGAACTCGCCTTTCTTTGTCTAGTTTCTCTGAAGACTTTGAATAGCTCTCTTGGTTTGAACTAAGCTCTGCAGGGAGCAGATTTGAGGACAACCCTTCGAATATGTCAACGATTTGATCACCATTGTGGTTAGGAGAACATTATTACATGAGCATTGCCAGTTGCTCTGATGAAATCGTGCCCGTTGGGGGGGGCGTTTAATGGGATCTGGAAGACTGAACTTGGCTGAGTGTTCGATGAGCTATTCTGAGCATTCGGGACGCTGCCATGGACTCTAATTGGGCATGCGAAAACTATCCTCTGCAAATCCCTTCCAGTGCATCTCAGAAAATCTCCGGGCCTTCCCTCGCCCAGCCTTGTGCCAAGAGCATCCTGCAGGACATCCATGGCTTTTGGTGCGTTCAAGTCCTCATGGGAAGTTCGTATGTACGAGTTGGGAAGTCGTGTTTAGCCACACAGACATCAACATAGTTTCGGCTCAGATCCGAGCCACGACTGGTACATGTGGAATTCACGCGTGCCAGATGTGGGTCTGATCAGATGCTATTGGAAATGTTCTAATTCCCACTTCTGAAGTGATTACTTGTCACATTCAATTGCTTTGTTGTCGTAAATAACACCAGACACTATCTCATGACCAATTCGTACGAATTCATACGAGTGATTAAAAAGTGGCTAATTCGTACGACCTCACTCGTACGAACTCATACGATTTGTCTAAACCCACGTGATGGTTAGGTTTAGGGGCGGGGTCAGAGGTAGGTCATTCGTACGAATTCATACAAATTGGCCACTTCGTTCAATATGTACGATTTAGCAAAATCGTACAAATTTGTACGAGTGAGGTCATATGAATTGTTACGAATTAGCCACCTCGTAAAATTCGTACGAATTCCCGTGAGATCGGCTTGGGTTTATACATGCCGGTTAATTTATTCATGCCGTTCCCATTCATTGACAACCATAAACATTCACTTTGCTATCAAAATGATCCCTGAGCTTCCCAGTGGTAAATGACTTGTTGACTTCATGTACAATTTTTAACACTGAAACTCGTATTTACGATAATTCCAATAGCGTGTGAAAGCAGCATTAGCTTATTTGGTTGTAAATAAAAAAGCATGTCAATGTCAATGCTATAATAACTTAAAATATTTTTGTATTCCACCATGTTTCTCACTGACACATCCCCAATTCGTATACATCGGGCCTTCCCACAAGAAAGTCCCGATCTTCCCACTTGTACTTACGACTTTGTGGTGACTCACGAATACGATCTTTCCGGCCTGACTTGAACGCACCACATGAGTGCATTACCATGAAGAGATTGTCCCGGGAGGACATCTGACAACACAATGGGAATGTCAATTAGCGGCGAATGCGTAAAAAAGCTCGCTTCAAAGACATGTTACACCAAAACTATATTTATTCCTTGTTTTTCACTCTTCCCCAGAAGTGCATTCAAGATTGTACATTTGCACAGGCCAGTGGGCTTGAAATAAAACATCCAACTTACGCATACAAATACCCTTATCCAGACACGTACTCGAAACTGAGTAAACTGTCCAAAGTCAGTCATAAATAAGATCATATAAAAAAGTTTCAGCTGAGAAAGTTGTGAGCTGTCGTGAGTTCTGGCTCCTCGAATATGGAAGGGTCTTGGTCAGACGACAATTTAAGCCTTTACAAGAGCAGCAAACTCTGTGAGATGAGACAAAGATGAGACAGAGATCAGACCACAATTAGTCAATTGTGCAAGTAAGAATTATTTTCATTTACAAACATCATCAAGGGTCTGCTATAGTGTTGATAAACTGCACTGCCACTCGTCATGCTAAACTATAGCTGGAACTGACACTTACATTATTAGGCCTTTTTGTGTTGTTGTGATGTTTGATTGTGAATTCTTTTTAGCTATTCTTTGGCTAACATTAATAATTAATTCATTTGTTTCAATATACCTCTTAAAGTCATTTATTTATTTGTAATTTGCATATGAATATAAATATATATATATCTTGTTGAAATTGCAAGAACGAATTGTGATAGTTTCGGTAGCATCCATGATGAAAATGTTATTGCAAAATTGTCTTTGTAAAGAAAAATGTAACATTTTATGGAGAAAAAAAAAACATTTATATCTGCAGAAAATGTATAATCATGAATATATATTTCTTTATTTGCATATGAAGTAAATATAATATATGTTTATTAAATATATATATTTTAAAAAAATATAAAACAATTTTTATATCTACAATTAGAAATTTACATATTTAAAAATGTTGACGTGATAGCATCAATAAAAATGGGTTTAAAATGTTATTCAACGTTTTTATATCTGTGGAAAACATATAACGATTAAAATAATATTTTTATTAAATCTACAATTAGGAATTTACATTTTAACTTATTCATTATTGCGACTTTTTTTAATGAAAAATGTAAATATGCGTGGCAGATGTATAGAAAAAACATTTGCATTGAATAAATATATTGAAGTTAATATTAAAATATATACAATTAGTCATTTACTTTATTTTTTAAATATAATGTAATATATAATTGCAAAATGACTATTTATTGTTATATCTGAGAACAAATAATTAATTTTTTTTCAATATACCTCTCAAACGTCATTTCTTTATTTATAATTTGCATATGGATACAAATATATATCTAAGTACTTATCAAATATATTTGTAAAATATTTTTACAATTAGATTTACTTTTTTGTTTTAAATAGTTCTATTCATGTTGAGGCCATGCAGTATAAATGTGAAATGTTATAAATAATGACAATCATCACTTAATGATTTGATTCACTGATCTCATTTAGAGTCTAATCTCTGATTATATTATTGGTTGTATTCGAAAATAGATTCTACAACATAAGAACTAGCAATGTTATGACTATCATATAGGATGAAGGATTTTACAGAAGACTAACCTGAAACTAACATTCATTACCAATACTACCACAGATATCAAGATTCAGCATATGAATCTCAACAATGGTGACCATTAAAAAAAGATTCATACTGCAATGCATGCTGGGTACTACCATAATACAAACCTTATACATGGCTCCCAGCATGCATTGCAGCATGAATCGTTTTTTAATGGTCACCATTGTTGAGATACATATATACTGATTCTTGATGTCTGTGTAAGTCCGCATGATACCATAGAGGTTTTTAAAATCTGATTGAAACAACAATGGGCCTTGCAGCAGAATCACAGTTCTTTTATAATGAATAATACAAGTTATATATCACCTGTTTAATCTGAGATTATTCTCTAGAAAAGATCAGAGAATCAAGACACCAAATGATGATTCATAATTCCATAAATCATCAGCAAACCAACATTTTCTTTTGGCATTTGTGCCACAACAAATGTGTAATATAAACACTCAAATACAGAAGCCAGAGGAAAACCTGGTGTTATAAAGTCCGGGGTCAAGAGCCCAACTAAAGCAAACACTGACCTCTATCATGGTGTCTTTAAATCAAACTCATTAAATCATCTTCATCTAATCCTCGGTTCATTCCCAATAACAACTTCTGTAGATGCATGATGATAACAGTCAAACTGGTTAGTAATAAGGGAAGCTGGTAATGCTGTTTGTGGAGTTGTTCAATCCTCTCTCAACAATCACTTAATCACTTAATTTCTTGACTGCAATATCTACTTATATTGAACTCAACTTAAATAAGTACTCATAACTATTGTTTTTTATACTTACTTACTTAAATGAATTGAGGCATTCGGTTTCCTCAAATGAAAAGAGTTAGCTTAACTCATTGGATTTGACTTTGTGTGTGATTTTGTGAGCTAGCTGTAACTGCAAGTGCTCTGAGTTCATTTAAAGTTTGTCATTTCACTGTTTTTACTCAATAAAGTGAAGTTTCAGCTATATACAGTTTTAAATGCAGTGTAAAGTTTAATTGTGTTTTAAGAAATATTATTGTTTTAGTGAACTCGAATAAAATAAGTTCAGAGTACTCATAACTATTGTTTTTTTTTTTTACTTAAATGAATTGAGGCAATCGTTTTCCTCAAATGAAACGAGTTAGCTTAACTTGTTGGGTTTTGAGATAAAGCTTCCTATCTTGACGCGAGTTCAACTCTTCTAGATCTTAAAATTGACGTTTTTTAATTTACCGTCGACTCCGAGCATGCCGTCACCGTCTTTGTCACCAGCAGAAAGGAAGGCCTTGGTCTCTTTGTCGGTCAGCGCCCTGGCGCCAGCCTTGAAGTTCTGCAGGAACAGCCTGAGGAAAGAGCACAAGCCCTCTGTGAAGCGCACGACTGACTTGCGTTGGACATTTGTCCCATGTAAACAATGTGTGACGAGTCTCACTTCAGCTCCTCCTCCTCAATGAAGCCACTGTTGTCCTGGTCAATGATAAAGAAAGCCTTCTTGACATCATCGGCGGACTTGGCTGACAGGCCGACCTTGGCGAAGAAGGACTTGTAGTCGAAGGAGTCGACAGCTGCGGAGAGACATGATTCATTATAAAAAATGTGCCTTTCTCATTATTACTATTTTTCACGTCTTAGAATGGCAGTCATCAAATATATTTTAGAATAAGTCATCAAAAATAAGAAATGCTATGAAACGTACAAAAAAAGTTCCATAAAAAATTTCTGTGTGTATGCTGACCACTTGTTGACAGGTTTTTCCCTCAATATCCTGTCCAATTAATTTCTGAAAAAATGAATTATATTTATGAAAATGTGAATATTCATTAACATTTTAGTTTGAAAAAGAAATTCAACTTATACAAAACACATTTTAAGCATTTAAGCATAAATCTTTATATCATGTTTATAAATATCCCAAATATTTATTTATTCATATCTGTCATTATCAAATCTTCAGCTTAAATTTGGCCACTTGTTGACTCCCATGAGCATAAATATCCTACATAATAATATAATTGCTATAAATGACTTTCTTTAGTGTTATATCTGATATATATTAGGGCTGTGCAAAAATGAATTGCGATTAATCGCATCCAAAATAAAAGTCTGTGTTTACATAACATATTTGTGTGTGCTGTATATAATTATTTTGTATATACAAATACACACACATGCATGTATATATTTAAGAAAATGTGTTATTCCTATATAAAATATTTATATTTATATAATATAGATTATGTATTTATAATTTAAGCGCAAATAATTCTTAAATATATACATGCATGCATAGGTATTTATATATACAAAATAATTATACAGCACACACAAATATATTATGTAAACACAGACTTTTATTTTGGATGCGATTAATCGCAATTAATTTTTGCACAGCCCTAATATATATCAATTATAAAATATTCATTTGTTTAATTATACCTTGTCAACATAATTAGTTTGTTTTGGATTTCATGTGACTATTTATTCATGTATATCAAATTTTCAGATAAAAAAAAAAAGAAATTCAACTTCTACACAACTAATTTAATCATTTAGGCAGACAAAATAGTTAATTGAAATGGAAAAATTGAGTTAATACAATGAAGGAGATTTAATCATCAGAAACTCAAAACATTATGTTATATGAAATACATACATTATTTAAGTTGATTTGACAAAAGAAAAAACTGTTGTGATTACAAATCATGAAAATATTTTTTACCGTGATATAATATAATAATAAGCAGCCTAATACTGTTGCTTTAAAATACTTTCTTTTGTGTTATATCTGATATATATTTATAATATATGAATTACATTATGCCTCTTCAACATCATTTGTTTATTTTAGATTTGATGTGACTATATTTATTCATGTATATCCAATTTTCAGATTAAATTTAGAAATTTAAAAATGAAATTCAACTTCTACACAACTACTTTAAGCATTTAGGCAGATAATACTATGATATAATATAATAATAAGTAACATAGTTATTATAAATTACTTTTTTGTGTTATATCCTATATAGGCTAATATATGAATTACATTATGCCTCACAACACCATTTGTTTGTTTTAGATTTCATGTGACTATATTTATTCATGTATATCCAATTTTCAGATTAAATTTAGAAAAAAGTAAACATAAGCATTTAGGCAGATAATAAGCAATAGCCTATAGTTGCTATAAATCACTTTCTTTTGTGTTATATCCAATATATAAATTACATTATGCCTCTTCAACATAATTTGTTTGTTTTAGATTTGATGTGACTATATTTTATTCATGTAGCATATCAAATTTTCAGATTAAATAAAGAAATTCAACTTCTACACAACTATAAGCATTTAGGCAGATGATAATAAGTAATATAGTTGCTATAAATTACTTTCTTTTGTGTTATATCCGATATGAATTACATTATGCCTCTTCAACATCATTTGTTTGTTTTGGACTTCATCATGTGACTCCTACTCATCAAATCTTCAGATTAAATTCGGCCACTTGTTGACCTCGTCAGAAACTGGCAGGAAATATAATCCAGCCAGAAAACTGTTTGGCTCGTCCCTTTTTATGTCTGAATGCACATGAGCTTCTGATGCCAGTCTATAAATCTAGTGTTTTCCCAGATGTGGGATCCCCGGTAACCCGAGAGGAGCGCGTGATGCCTTACCCTGGCAGGCGGCGATGGCAGCATCCACATCGGCTGCGGCGAGCATGCTGGCGACGGCCATTTCTCTGCTTCTGAGTAAAGCTGCAAAACAGGAGATTGAGTGAGAAAGATTCACGCATGAGTTCAATAGCTCTGAGAAACTCAATTCTACATCATGAACCGGCCTGGTTCCAAACTGACAGTAGGCTATAGGCCTATCCACACCCGTTATCCTCAGAGTTTACATAACTCTCCAATGTCTTATCGCCCTCATCCATCGCGGGACGTGAGAGCACACATGATGCTCTCCCCGTTCCTAGTAGTATATTCCCACCATCATCACCATCTAGTGAGCTGATGTTCAGTGGATGTCCCCTGCTGAGGAGTATGAATGTGTGTCCACTTGCACTCACCTTGCGCTCGTCTAAGGCGAGTGAAAAAGCGAAGGAGTTGCTAGTCGAGGTGTGAGCGGCTCCTCCGCGGCTCCGGGCTTATATAGCCCTCAGCCTCACCATTTACAGGAATTCGATGCTCAGTAACGGATAGCTCTAGGTTTGGAATAGTATCGAAAAAATGTGTCCAGTAGTCAAGTCGGACTATTTTTAGTTTTCACAAACGGCGTTTAGAACCGCGTGTGGGACCCTATAGATCATGAGGCCCTCCCTCGGGTTGAGCTGCCGTCCCTTTCCCTGCATGCCTCATCATCTCGGGGAGACATCTGATTGCTTTCATTCGTCCCCGATTGTTTGATTGAGGGGGTCGTGTTTCTCTTCCAGGTAGAAACTCTGGCACGAGATGTCACATGGAGATATGATTTGTTGAAATCTTCTTATAGTCTGTGCAATCTGAAACCTTCCTTACAATGTCAAACACAGATCGAGTCATTGCTCATCTTTACAAATTCACTTATGGTATTTTATCTAGCCTATCTTATCATATTTTCATTTTTTTTATTTGATCTTATAGGCTATCTCATCATATTTTATTATTTGATCTTTAATCTTATATTTTTATCATATCTTTTGATCTTATATCTTATTTTGTCTTATTTCATCATTTTTATTGTGATGTAGTGTCTTCTTTTATCATATCATATATTTTATTTTTTATTTCAATCTTATTTTATTTGATCTTATCATATGTTATCTTATATCTTATTTTATTTATATCTTATATGTTATATTATCTTGTTTTGTATTTTTATCTTATATCATCATATTTAATTTATTTTATTTCATATCTTATCTAATTATTATTTTATCTTATATATTGTCTTCTTATCGTATTTTTCATTTTTTTTTTATTTGGTCAGGCTGTATCATATCATATTTTATTATTTAATTGTATTTTACATAATATAAAATATTATTTTATAATAGTATATGTTATTTCATCTTATTGCATTTTATTATCTTATTTTAAGAAGAAATTATATATATATATATAATTTTTATTTTGTCTCATCATATTTTTATTTTATTTCATATCTAATCTTGTTATTATTTTATCTTATATATTGTCTTCTAATCGTATTTTATTTATTTATTTTATTTGGTCAGGTTATATCATATCGTATTTTATTATTTAATTGTATTTTATTTTTCATCTTATTGCATTTTATTATCTTACTTTAAGAATAACTTTATTATTTTTTATCATGTAATATCTTATTTTAAATTATTTTATTTTTTTGTCTTATTTTTATATTACATCTTATTATAGGCTATATTTTTATTTACATTTATATCTTTTCTTATCTTATTTTATCTAATCTTATATATTATCATATTTTATTTTTTATTTTGTCATATCTTTTTTTATTTTATCTTATTGCATTTTATTTATTTTTTTCTTTTATATTACAATGTATCATATATATATATATATATATATATATATATATATATATATATATATATATATATATATAAAAGATAAATAAAGATATAAGTTCAATAAAAAAATTTAATTATTAAAATAAAAAATATGATATAAGACAAACTAAAAACTATTTTTTTATTTTATATATATATATATATATATATATTAGTTTTTATTTTGTCTTATATCATATTTTTTATTTTGATAATTTTATTTTTTTTATTGAACTTATATCTTTATTTATTTTATCTTATCGTAATTGATTTTTTTTATTTTATATGTTATCTTATATATTATTTTATTTACATTGTTTATTTTATATTATCTTGTTTATATTTTTTATCTTATCATCATATTTATGTTATTTCAGATCTTATCTTATCTTGTTATTATTTTATCTTATATGTCCTCTTATCGTATTTTATTTATTTATTTATTTTATTTGGTCAGGCTATATCATATCGTATTTTATTATTTAATTGTATTTTTTATTTCATCTTATTGCATTTTATTTCTTATTTTAAGAAGAACTTTATTTTTTTTTTATCGTGTAATATCATATTTTAAAATATTAGATTTTTTCTTATTTTTTATATTGCATATATATTTTTATTTTAATTGATATCTTTTCTTATCTTATTTTATCTAATTTAACATATTTTCATATTTTTATTTTATTTTGTCATATCTTATTTTTATTTTTAAAATTCATCTTATTGAATTTTATTAAATTTTTTATTTTAAATTACATTGTATAATTCATATATGAAGACTTCAGATGCAAAATGCCATTTGAAATTTTCTTCTAGAATGATCATTTTTATCAAGCTTGTATATTTAAGTTCAGTGATTTCACTTAAATGGCAATGATAATTACCTATTAATTGTTATTTAAGTGAAATTACTGAACTTAAATATACAAGTTTGATAAAAATCATCATTACAGAAGAAAATTTCAAATGGCATTTAGAGACTTTTGCATCTGAACTCTTCATATATATATATATATATATTTTACTGCTGTTGTTATTGTGATATTTGTTTTGTTATGTCTTCTGTTTCATAAACTTGAGAGGTAAAAACATAATAAAATCACATGAAACAAAGAATTCCCATACTTGAGACTTCACTTTATTGAGCAGTTTCATTTCCGATCACTAGTTACAGAAGCAAGTTTTTATTCAATTGTATTCCCAAAC
This sequence comes from Pimephales promelas, assembly GCF_988280905.1. NCBI lineage: Eukaryota > Metazoa > Chordata > Actinopteri > Cypriniformes > Leuciscidae > Pimephales > Pimephales promelas. The sequence goes on along the minus strand of NC_142771.1, from coordinate 36,459,563 downwards.
ATGATTTGCACATTTTCTACAAAGGCTGCACTCTAAAAAATGCCGGGTTGTTTAAACCCTAAACTTTGGTCAAATATGGACAAACCCAACCGTTGGGTTAAGTCTTCTATTTAAATTATTTAACCCAGTATTTGTGTTTGTTTTGGGTTTACTTTGGGTTTAAACAACCCAGCATTTTTTAGAGTGTATTTTAATTAGCAACTCATAAACAACTTATTTAGCAACTTAAAACACAAGAACGAATCACAGATAACACATGCAAATAAAGAAGAGAGAATCGTGAAATGAAGTCAATCCAGACAATCGCCCCGTTCTCAGTTCAACAGGCCGCAGAACTCTGAGGGGGGAAAGAGAGAGAAATGAGCGTCGGCCCAAATTCGGCCCACATGTACCAGATGTGGCCCGGATCTGCCGGGTGTCACATTAGCCTAAATGAAGTCAATTAATATCAAAGTGTGGATGTTTCTCACATGCAAATCTAATCCTATCCAACACCCTGCTGGAAAGACATTGTCGTGGGAGAAAGAGAATTCCCAGTCTTTCAGGATAATCAGTACATGTGTGTGTGTGTGTGTTATTCTCATGTGTCGAGCTGATTAATTCCCCAGGCTATAGCCGAGGAGCCAGACAGTGGTTTCTATAGGAGTACGGCTCCCCATGGGCCGGTTCAACCTGTGATTTGGCTTTGTACCTTCCATCCCGATTTTGCCGTCTCCGTCGCTGTCCCCAGCCGTCAGGAGGGCGTTGGTCTCCGCCTCCGTGAGCTCTCTGGCCCCAGCGGAGAAGTTCTGGAGGAAGCGTCTGGAGACCCAAGCAAAGAACACCATGGTCAGAAAGGGCTTCGTGTGGTGCCGTCACACAATCTGCCTCACAATACAAACACTTTACTTCAGCTCCTCTTTTTCGATGAATCCACTCTTGTCCTGGTCCAGGGCCTTGAACACCTTCTCCCCATCCGAGGAGGCTTTACCAATCAGACCCACTTGTTCAAAGAACGACTTGTATTGGAACGTTCCTGGGGCTGAAAGACAAAAATATATTAAATATTAAAGCCTACATTTGAATTTCATATAAATACTTCCTTAGACTTCCTTAGATTTCCTTAGATTAGATAAGGAATGACTTCCTTAGATTTCTCTGTGAGGCGCGTTTGCAACGTCACGTAGTACGTAATTACGTTCAAAAGGTCACGGGCGACGTAGCCGAAAGTACAGAGTCAGTGTTTACAAGTTGAACGCATAGGTTGAACGTGCAAACTAGCTCAAACACCGTTTACAAAAAAAGGAATTAAAAGGAAAAACAACGATGTCGGACGATTTTGATTCTGTACTTCCGGCTACGTCGCCCGTGACCTTTTGAACGTAATTACGTATTACGTGACGTTACAAACGCGCCTCACAGAATAGAGCAAGGCTAGCATTTGTCCTTAGAAAAGTTACATTTTTGGAATAAGTTTTGAAATAACCGATCGTTTCGCATGATAAGACCCTTATTCATCGTCTGGTGTCGTTTAAAGACATTTGAAGCTGCATCTGAAACTGTTATTAACTCTTTTGGACCTTGAACTGTTTGGTTCCCATTGAAGTCTATTATATGGAGAAAAATCCTGGAATGTTTTCATCAAAAACCTTAATTTCTTTTCAACTGAAGAAAGAAAGACATGGACATCTTGGATGACATGGGGGTGAGTAAATTATCAGCAAAAGTTTTTTCAAAAGTGAACTACTCCTTTAATGCAAATGTATTGATGAGATGTTGTGGTCGCCCATCAATGCAAATGTCTCTGTGTATCAGAAGGATAATAAACATGCTGGTACAGATCGTACCACCAGTTCGGCCAGATTTGGCTCGTAGTCGTCCATCTTCGGATGCGGCGCCGCGCGCAAAGTTACAAAAAGTGCCGCGCACACCGCCAGGCACAATGGGGTCTTGCGGACCCTACGCGCACGACCGCCCACACCCGAATGGCATCATTTTTGGCGCGCGCCCTTCGCGCTCTTGCGGACGCGTCGAGTATAAACAAGGCTTTACGCGCGTAAAAAATTCCTGCGGCGCGAATGAGGCAAAGAGCACGGCACGGAAGGTGCGAATACGCCCCATTCGCGCGTCGAGCGTCTGGCGCGTAAAGCGCATTATGCGCGAATGATTTAGTTAGTGCTATTTGTGCATTCACGTGTTTGACGCGAATTCAAGCGAATTTGACGCGCTATTCGCGTTCAGTGTGAACGCAGCATAAACGTTCGCTGCAGTTTTGCTGCCTGGCTCTTTAAATGCTCGAGCTCGTCATAGCAGGATGGATTCTGATTGGCTGCCAACGTCAATTGACCGTAAGCACAGATGCACTACTTCCTGAACTTCAGCCAGCTCCTTGTTTCCTGTCTGTCATTATTGGCCAAATTGATTAATCCAGTTGTGCCTGACCTCAGTAGTCACGGCAACAATAATCAGACACACCTGAATTAATCAAGTTCGGCCAATAATGGCAGACAGGAAACAAGGAGCTGGCTGAAGTTCAGGAAGTAGCGCATCTGTGGATAAGGTCAATTATGCCTGTGGTGTGGTCTCGACTATTCTCTATTACTCTATAGGCTAGTTAGTTTAGATGTAGCCATTTTAGGTTACAATAGTTGCATTAACTGCCAATAAAGTTGTATTATAATGTATAATACGTTTTTTTAGGGCTGTCAAACGATTAATCACGATTAATCGCATGCAAAATAAAAGTTTGTGTTTACATAGGCTAATATATGTGGGTGCACTGTGTATAATTATTTTATATATATAAATACACACACATGCTTGTATATATTTAAAAAATATTTTCATGTATATAGATTTATATATTTATATTATATATAAATATTTTATATATAAATAATATTTTTTTTCTTAAATATACATGTGTGTATTTATATTAGGGTTTTTAGGGCTGGGCAACAATTAATCGCGATTAATCGCATCCAAAATAAAAGTTTGTGTTTACATAATATATGTGTGTGTAGTGTGTTTAATTAATTTGTATATATAAATACACACACATTCCTGTATATATTTCAGAAAAATGTGTTATTAATGAATCAAATATCTAAATTTATAGGCTATATAATATGAATTATGTATAAATATATATAATGTATATACATGCAAATATTTCATGCATGTGTGTGTATTTATATATATAAAATAATTATACACACTACACACACATATTTTACGTAAACACAAACTTTTATTCTGGATGCGATTAATCGCGATTAATCGTTTGAATCGTTCGCAGCCCATGTTAATTTATAAGTAAAATTTAAAAAAAAATGCAAATGTGATAAAAACAAATTAGGCTAGATTATATATATTGCCAACATGCGTTTGTGTGCCATATTTAAGAAAATTACGGTAAGCGTGATTTGAGATGTGTATGGCTGGTGTGAGTGTGTATGATCTTGGATACTCGGCACAAACACACTGGGATCCTGATGGCAACCAGTCTCCGGCTGCCTGGATACCTGGATCTACCCATTCCCAATGCACCTGTGTGTGTGTGTGTGTGTGTGTGTGGCATTATGGGGACACAATGCCCCCACAAAAATGGCAATATCCGAAATCCTTGTCCTTATGGGGACACGTTTTTATATATTATGTCCATGAAAAGTGCCCAGAAAACACAATGTGTGTGTGTGTGTGTGTCTCACCTTGACAAGCCTGGATAGCTGCAGCAATTTTGTCTTGTTTCAGGATTCCTGCGAGTGCCATGATTCTTCCCCCAAACAGTTCTACAATTACAGAACCAGTGAAATACTGAATCAAGCATGTTGGAATCATCATACGGTGGAAGTTTTATTAAGTTAAATTTGAATGCACACATGAACAACACTCACATAAATCTCTGAAATGATCTTGGAAAATGTGAGGATGCAATAAATCTCCGAACTGACCTTGGGAAAATGCAAGGATGCAATGCAATGAGAAATACCAACTGACATCAACAAGTTCAATGTGGCGGTAAAATGAATGTGAAGAAGCAGGCATGACTGACCTTCGGACCGGGTGTAGAGGTGATGATGACTCCTCGGCTGTATCCTTTGGAACGATGAAGACGCAGACAGTCTCTCCTGCAGTTCTGGGACCTAAAGTGCACAGAGAGCGAGACACTCGTGCCCTTAAACCCACGGAGGCCTTCCTCACCACAAAACACCTCCCTCCTCATTAGCTGGTCCAAACACATCGTTTCTGATCGCGATTGGCTTGAAATGCGTTTTGTTGTTGTTGTTGCATGTGCTCGTGAAGGACTCGGAGGTCATTGGCTCTGGTTTACTACTGAGACCTTGTAATGGGACTTGGTTTGCCTTTGTTCTACTTGTGAAGGATGCTTAGTTGTGAAACCGAATAACACATCACATAGAGAAATAAAACATAGAATCAGCGTAGAAAGGTTTATGATGATGAGCTGAGGTGGTCTTCCTACCTATATATTTGGAAAATAAATATTCAAAATTATTTCAAATACTAATATTTGTTCCTGCGAGGGATTTTTACACATTTAACACTACATGGGATGATCCCTTTAACTTTTAACATCAGTTTCTGTCATACTCAACTGATGACAGTGAAATATAAAAATTGGTTGGATATATAACTTTTCACAAAAAAACTGGATTGCTTTAACTATAAACTACATAAACATCACTTTGAAGCTTTTGCAGCAATTGAAAGTTGAAGCTGGGTGAAATGTGAAGTGTATATTATTTTCTTATTTTATAGCTTTAAAGATACCCAATGGCAGACTTTTAGAGGTTTTTCCTTTGTGTGTCCTCAAGTTTTTAATGATTTCAAGTTAAGCACCCCAGAAAAGTCCCTGTCAATCCTAACACTCAAAATAATTAATTGGTTTGAGTTGAGCCAACTTAAATTAAACAAATGAGTTCAATCAAATTAACTTTTATGAGTATTGTTATTTTTGTTTTGTTTTATTAACTTGATTTTTTTTATTTTGACTAACATAAATTTAACTGAAACTGAAACTGGGATTTCTATTTCCCAGTATGCTTTGCATTGACACTCAAAGGGAGAGTAAATTCTAAAATTAAGTGTTATACACTGTTAAAAAAAAGTAACCTGGTTGCCTTAAAATTTTAAGTTGATTGAAATGGAAAAATTGAGTTAATACAATGAAGGAGATTGATTTAATCATCAGAAACTCAAAATATTGTGTTATATGAACTACATAAATTATTTAAGTTGATTTGAAAAAAGAAAAAATGTTGTGATTACAAATCATGAAAATATTTTTTTACAATGTATAATGTTCTGCTGAATTACAAAATTTGAAGTAACTGATTGCCTCATTTTTTTGAGTTTTGCCAACTTATTCAGGTTTACAGTGATAACTTTTTTGGAAAAACTATACGCGCATTTTGTGTGTGTGTGCTGGGACCTGTTGGGACATTTTTTGGTCAATATGAAGAAAATGGCTCATAAATCATTGTAAATTTTGTTTTTTGAAAATCACTGTAAAAAAATATTGTTGGTTTAACTTAAAAAAAATGAAGAAACCTGGTTGCCTTAAAATTTTAAGTTCATTGAAATGGAAAAATTGAGTCTCTCTTAATCGTTCTACTCTTAATCGGTCTGCAAATCCAGTCTTGTTTACAAAACAATCCTCAGTGAAATGAAGCGAACAGATGATGTTTTACCTCATCAGCTGGAACGTCATTAAAAATAAAGTTTATCCATGCAGTCCTGTTGGAATCCAGAGGAAGCTTATATAGCGACTGTCTTCATCCACAAACAGGCACTGCACTATATTTTGTGTTGCTCGTTATATCGATCCGGTTTGTCATCAGGAGGTAGGCATCTATGTTATTTAGCAATACGTGTAATGCGCGAATCGGTGGGCGGGGCTAAACCGGCCGTGTTGAAGTAGGCGTGTTGATCTTCTTCTGGGGGGTGGTGTTTTATCCTCTTTGTCGTCATAATTCCTCACTTTGAAAAACGAGTCGTTTGCTGAGGCTGGTGTCAATAAAAGCTTTTATTGGACTAACAAGGACGTTTTCATTTCTGAAACTTACAGGATATTCTTATAATATGATGACCTCTTAGATGACCATCCCCTTTAACAAAAATAAAGCAAAAATTGAGAGGCCATGTGTGACAAACTAAGTAGCCTACACCCTGTGATTCTGTCTGTAGAGCCGCCATATCAGAAATAACCTGAATTTAAATTTTTTTTATGTAATTATCAGTCTCCCACACTGAATTCTGTCTTGTCTTCTTTACATCGTTGCTTCAGTTCATTGAGGTTTGTGGGCGTAGCTGTTTCTGCACAGCTTTCTTACGGTCTCTTTTAACTTTGACTGGGTCACTGCAACACTTTTATTCTTGTCTCTATCAGTCATTCTATTGTATTTGCTGCTGTTCTGAGATCATTGTCCTGTCGCATGACCTCACATTTGACTCTATAATGCATTGGTTTATAGAGGATTTCATGGTTTTGAGCTTATAGTGCTGTCTGATGTGCATTATGGCCAAACATCTATTGATTCAATCACCTTAACCAAAAAGTCCTAAAATATATAATAATTCCAGTGACTCTTATTACATTCATCAGCATCATTCACATTTGATCAAATTACTTCAAAATCGACCTTTTGTCATTGCGCTGTGACCTCATCAAAACAATTTTGAAATGCATTGGGTTAAAACGTGTTTAAGAAAGTAGTATGGGATTTGTAATCAAATAATTATTATCTCTCCTCTGTAGATATGGATGAATAAGAGGATTATGTTCTAAAACAAATCAGTAATCCTTCTGAAATTGTCCAGTAGCCTACAGCATGTTATGACAGTTTCACGCTTTCCTCCTAAAACTGGTTTTGCGTTGCTCATCATAGTCGACACTATTTTTTGTTTGTTTGTTTAGTTTTATCTCATTTCTAATCTCATCTCAGTGACAATGACATGGCCAGACTGTGTGTCATCATTCTGAACGCTGTCAGTTTCTGTCACCAACGCCCTCGCGTGCGGCGTGCATGCGTGCGTGACGCGGCGCGTGACGTCACGAGACATGGCGCTCGTGCGGAAAAGTGATGCTTGACCACTGTGTTTACTGCGCTTTTGATTTTTCCACGAACCCGGGAGTGTTACAATGCTGGAAAAAGACACATCATCGCATTTAATCGTCCTAGAGAGGTAGTGAACGAACGAGCGGTTTCAAACGATGAGAATTAATCGTAAATAAGACGCCGGTAGCGGTTAGCATTAGCTTAGCTCGATGAACATCATAGCTCTGTCGTGTTAGCTAACGCTCATAACACGACATATGACTAATATCGCACAACATGAGTCTTTGACAGGGCGGATATGACAATATAGATGTACATAGACGTAGATGAGCCAATTCGGGCGTCCTTCGTGTTATTTATTTAGATGTAATAGCTGTTTGTTGGTAGTTGAGCTAGTGGATTAGCTGCAGTGGTGAGGATGGAGGCTCTTCTTGCAGGTGTGTGTTTACTGGGATTTGCCACACTCACACAAGCTGCTCCAGTCTCAAAAACACACGCAGGTAAGATGTCCAGCACGTTATAATGTGTGTTTGATCATGTTCCACTCATGTTATCATTTATGAAATGTGTGTTGGGTGTATTTACATGGTACTCCAGATGCCAGGGACCCCCATCCTAAAATTTGTCAGCTATATAGTTTAATGTCTAAAGGCCCTTTGTAAAAACTAATAATATTATAATTATGTCTAAAATAGAATGTGGGAGATATTTAGATTATAATACGTTAGTCTAATTTCTCATTTGTTGTGGCATGGTACTTATTAAATCTAAGCGAACACAGTACTACCATGGGACATGTCTAAACCATGTTAATACCATGTTAGTCTTTTGTTATGGTGTCATTAGGTGAGTTGACAGGTGACCTGGTTGACCGTTGATCAAAACTGCCATCAGATAAACTGGTAATTCAACGCTAATCTAAAACAGCCATTGTCTTAGAACTGGAAATTCTTGCGTTAAAGACTGATAATGCTCATATGGTAAATGATTCCTGCTTTTGACATATGAACACTTTAATGAGTCAGTGCTATTGTGTAACAGATTGTAAACATTTGTGTTGGCCTAATGAATCATCCTGATATATTAGGGATGCACTGATGCACCAAAATAAAAATTATGGGTTAAAACTGAAAATCCAGGATGCACTTGGGCCCAAAACCAAAAATAAAAATGAGTTATTCAATTAATAAATCAATTAATAATCAAACTTGGTTGATAAACAACACTCAAATTGCAAAATTAGTTGTACAAACATTTAAATTGTACATTTATTTTTAATAATATAATTCTTTCTAATCCACTTTTTTTTGGTAAAATATAAACATTTACAATGACAACAAACAGTATTAACTTGATTTTATTCAAACATACATTAAATAATGAAGACATCACTAACAGATTAAGTACAAATAGAATGAATATGTAATACAGTGCATATATTTAACTAAATGTGCTTCTCTAGAGATATTTTTTTTTTCGAGATGACTGAGTTTATGGACATTCTTGAGGTGAATATAGATATTTTTATTGACCTCTTTTCCCAGTTGAAACACTGATTGAGCGATAATGACATGTGACAGGAATCAAGCTTCATTTCTGTAAGTTTTAACATATCTATTAACATACCTTTTGGTGTTCATCATCCATGTTTGTTTGGTGCCATAACTAGTAGTAAAGAGGAAGAGATGACCTGCACTGCTGCTTGAACTCAGGCACTACAGTGATCTCTGTGTCATGCCGTATTAAAAAGTAGGGATGCACGATATATCGGCCACATTATCGGTATCGGCCGATAAATTATTATTTTTAATGTTATCGTTATCGGCCCAACAAGAACATTTGGCCGATATCTAAAAACCTATAAATAATGTATTATTTCCTTCAGCTGAGGCACTTTAGATGTGCACTGTTCAACATGATGCTTTTAAATTGCTTGAAATATGATTGAAAAAGGAAAATCCAGTTAAAGTGCAAGTCTGTCATATCGGCTACACAACATTAAAATCAGAACATCATAATTGTGTTTGTATCTTGACTTTTAATAAGGAGACTTTTTTTATAATCTGGCTCTCAAAAAATTTGGATTTAGAATAGATTTATCGGCCAATATATCGGTTATCGGCTCTCAAATATAAAGAATTATCGGTTATCGGTATCGGCCAAAATTGTCATATCGGTGCATCCCTAATTCTTGTCACATAGAAATACCAAACATTACATTATTTACCTGACGGGCAAAATCACATCATGAGTCATGACAGATCATTTACAGCTCATTCACTCAGGACTATTTGCAGGGCAAGCTTATTTGCATTTTGTTTCTGTCCTTTTGAGCCGATGCTTCACAAACCATAAGTGCCAGCCATAATTTAAAACAGTACCAGAAACCAGAAAAATATTGATAGGCCTCTACTTCCTTATTACAGGTCGTGTGAGTTACAGTAAACCTGCATGGCGCTCGTATATCTGTGGTGAATCATTCACTTGATTGGAAGGTCTGTTAGAAAGTTGACTTGGGAATTACAAGCACCTATAATCATGTTTGAATGAACCATCGTCATGTGATGGGTTTTATTTTTAAGATGACTTTCAAGGCCATTTGTCTCTCAGTAAACAACAATGCAGTTAATTAGGAAGCATCGATGATGATGATGAAGTCTGCGCTGACTAATAAATGTATCCCAGATGGAGTCTCTTCACTTCTTTGGTTTTGTGATTATATTTGTATTGATGGTTCAGGCTTGACCAGCCGTCTTAGGGTGTAAATGTTTACTCTGACAGGGATTGTATTCGATTATGGTTCTCTTAGTGCATCAAGAAATCTACAATTTGAACTTAGTATTGATTTTCTGGACACTGGATTGTATTATTGTGTTATCCACTTCATTCGTCCCATTCATGAGTCGCTATAGGTAAACAACTAGAAGGCAACTGTAAAACAATTTACTCTACAAATCAGTGTGTTTTTTTTGATAATAAATACTAGTTTGCATTGTCAAGCACCGTAATGGACTGTTTTTGTATAGCTAAAATTAACTGGAAGTGTCTGGCAAAGTTATAAATTGGTGTGCTTTCTCTCTTATGTTCTTTAAACTAAGATGGATAATTGATTATTAAATTTAATTTTGTAATCAGTGCATTGAATTTTCATTGTCAGATCAATGCACTGATAAATGTTCCTTATGCCTGTCTTAGCTTTTCCTTGTTAGCCTTTTTCCTTTGGTCGTCCGTGTGGAGTGTGAGAGTCTGTCATTTCTCATGGTGGCTTCATCTTCACTTCTGTGTGTTTTTTTTCTATGCAGATGAGCTAAATTTGGAAGGAGTGTTATTTGTATTGTGATTGACTGTTTCAAGTCGGTCCTCTGACACAAATTCCCAGCGACAGACTTTAGAGTCAAGAAGCCCAATCCCTGTTCACCCTGTTCACGCACTTTCAGAGGTGTTGTCAAAAAAGATTATACCTCACACACACAAAATGTGACTTAATCATCATTGTTTATTTTCAGTTGGGCAGTTGCAGTGTCATACTGTCATTATTGTTCAATAACACTATGAGCAATCTAGCAGCAGTGCTTAAACCAGTCATTTTAGCGAAAGGAAATCCTTTACACACAGTTAAATGCAGATTTTCAAAATCAAAGGCTCAGTGGATTTGAACGAAAAGGACAATTTTTAATCAGGCTGGTTTAGGATAAAGTGCATGAGATGACCGTCAGATGTGTTTCTTACCAATATATGAAAAAATGAATAGATAGTCGACTAATAAATAGGGTATAATGTGTAAGCTAAGCTGGGTTAATTGTCGAAGGTAGTGAATTCATTGCAAAAGTTGTGCTTTGATGGTTTTAGCAGGGATGTTATGGCAGCAGAGATTGTATAGTTGTAATCCTTATAATCCTGCAAATGTTGTATTTTAGCATGCTGAAGTTCACCCACACAGCACTTTTTTTGGTGCACTGACAGTCAGCCATTGCAACATGACATCATGACTTTTGCGTAAACATACACGCCACTTTCGAGCCAAGTGGCGTGTTATCTCTACACATTTTGAGCTATCCGCGTGTATCCGCGTGTTTGCGTGTATGTCTACGCCATTAACGTCCGCGTCATTCCGCGTGTCTGTACACGACATCAAATCTCCAGTCATAAATGCCATTAACCCCAGTGACGGTTAAGTTTAGGGATGGGGTTGAGGTAAGTCATATCTTTTTCTTTCCTAGGATGGTAAGGGAACAGTCATGAATGCCATTAACCCCAGTGACGGTTAAGTTTAGTGATGGGGTTGAGGTAAGTCATATATTTATATAACGTTAAGTCAACGGCGTTCATAAACACGCTGAAAAGCGATTATGCGTCTTGATAGTACGCCAAAAATGGAAATACGAATTGGCGTGTCATACACACGCTACTTCATGAGATCAGTCTGGCCATTGAGTGTTGACCTGTGTGTCGTTCCTTTCCAAACACACACTGTTAATTCCACATCATCATCATATATAAGTAGGGTTGCAACATTCTGGGAATTTTCAAAGATGGAAACTTTCCATGGGAATTTAAGGGAATTAACCGGAATTTATGGGAATAAACAGGAATAAAGTAAGAATTTTCAAAGTTGGCTCTTCATAGGGAACTTAAAGGGATACTCCACTTTTTTTGGAAATAGGCTCATTGTACTCCCTCAGAGTGAAACAGTTGAGTTTTATCATTTTTTTAAGCCAATTTTCTGATATTTAGAAGAATATCAGTAACCAGACAGTTTCTGGTCTCATTGACTTCCATAGTAGGAAAATATCCTGGAAGATAGTACTTTGAGGTTTAGATGTGAATGTTACCTAAAACTTGATGTGAATGACCTGAAAGCTAACAGAAGCCACAGAGCTCCAGTTTTGGTTTCATGGGGTTTTTAAAGCTAACATAAATGCTGGTTGGGTTAAAATGAAACCAATTTGACCACACTATTCTAGGGCATTATGAAATACGTTTTATTTTTTTCCCAAAAATTAGTTGTTTTTGTTTTTTTGGACTCCGTTTTAATGGTTAACTAAATGTTAGAACCCAAAAAAGCATGTCTAATTAGTTGAAATCATGAAACATACAATTTCACAACAATTTGTTAAAAGTTTAATAAAAATTACATGTTTTAGGGCCCTATGAAATATGTTTTTTTAAAAAAAATTTTTTTTTAATAACCAAATTCTTTGTTTTCCGTTTTAAGTTTTCTGGATTCAATTTGAATGGTTTCATAAAATTATAATAATCACAATTTTTCTTTTTAATTTTTAAAATGTGATTTTATGTATTTCAATTTGTCTGGCAATTAAATGAAGGCATAAAACATTATTTTAATTTATTTTTCAATCATTTTAATGCCTTTGTCAAAAGTGCTGCGCAACAGAGCTTTACTGTTAAAAATAAAACATGGAAGAAACTATTTGATTTATTCCTTAAAGTTTTAATAATAATTTATTATTACGTTGAGACATACCTAAATTCTTCTTCTAATATATATTTCACGAGGGCTTCTGTGTGTGTGTGGGGGGGGTGGGGGGGTGGGGGGGGGGGTGAAACCATTCATTCACACAGAGACACGCACATGCAGGATTCATATTTAACTAGTATTTTTTTTCAGTTTAATATTCACAGACACTAGTCTAAATGGTGATTTGACTAAGCGTACTGACCTGCTTTTTATTTATTCATCAAAAATTGGACAAATTCCGCGTTATACAATGAGTTCCGTTTTTATGACAGGATTCCATGATTCCGTCCGCGGAAATGATAGGGCCCTACTGTTCAAATAATCAAGTAGTTGTTTATTAGATGATAGTGTCATCACATAAGGCTCTAGCTAACTCTACGAGTTTTGTCTTCAAGTGTCCGTTTAAAACTCCATCTGAATCTGTCCACACGTATGGCAAATCGAGAAGAAAACACCCTGTCCAATTGGGTCATCTCCACGTCTCTGTGGACGAACATCACTTCATTATGCAAGAGAGACGAAATAAGAGCTGACAGCTTGGTGTTTATTGGCCTGGGAAGCAGTTGAATAATTCGTGCTGCTTGCCAAGTCATGATATAAATTCATGACTCAGATAAGAAGAACAAACGGTGTGGTATTTGTGCTGCTGCCCACCGCTTGTCACTCATCAGAGGAGCAGGAGCACTGGCCGCAGTAATCATCTCTCAACCCCTCGTAACCTTTGTTGTCACTGAGCGGAAACCCTGCCATATTTTGCTCTCGTTTAGTCTCAGGTGATGTGTCGATGCTTCAGCCTTTACATTTTTTTTTTAGAGCACATGATGCAGCATTGTTATTGATTTACTCTCAAACTCAAGAAATAAGTAATGTAGTGCACTCTTGCTCAAGGCTGTCAGGTTCTGTATGTCTGAAACTATCTCTGAAATGAGTCACCGTTTATTATTAATAATTAAACCTTTGACCTCCTTTCAATTGCGTATTGTAGCTGAGACTCAGAAAGTTTTACTTACACCCTGCAATCTATGAACTGTTGTGCCCTTTATCGAGAGAATTAACCACAGTGAATTGGCTGTACCTTAAGATAGTTTGTTTAAAATCTGCATAAAATGTTTGTGATTGACAAACATATTGAAATACTGGAAAAGAATCTCCTAAATTAACATGTTGTGTATTGCATGGTTCATTCTAGTTATAGACCATTTCACAAGATGTAAACAACACTGGTCCAGAAACACTTCCTGTTTCAGTTTGTAACTGTTTTCTTGATTTCACATGCAAAGAAAACATCTTAAAGATGTTTATTTAACTTTTTGATTCAGTTTTAAATGTTCTGTTGGTTGTATTTTATCCCAGCTTTTATGTAGTGTTAAAAAAACTGAAACAGGAAGTGCTTCTGGACCAGTGTTGTTTACATCTTGTGAAATGGTCTATAGGCTTGGTGATAGCCATAGCAATGTTTTAGTATCTCATACCTATAACCAACAGTTTGACACGTTCTGCGTCAACAGTCTTTCATGAAAGAAATTTTAGCAACTAGGGCTGGGTATCGAGTTCGATACTTTTTAGGTACCGACTAGGGGTGCAACGGATCAAAAAACTCACGGATCGGATCGTTTCTCGGATCAGGGTCACGGATCGGATCATTTTTCGGATCAGCAAAAAAAAAAAAAAAAAAAGAAAAAAAATTCCCCCAAAATAACTGTAATAGCCTACTGACAAATTCTTTATTAATAAATAGACTTAACATTATGATATTCTGTTTTATTTTAACTTCACAGGGTTCCAAACTGAAAGTTGAGGGCAGCATCACCTCAAATGAGAACTCACAGCGAGTTCTACAAAAAAATAAAAAATAAAAAATTCTGGTAGCTCTGGGGCTGACATTATAAATCACTAAGCTTAATAGGGTGTAGATGAAATTAACTTAGTTATTATCATTTATAATGTCTTAATATCAATTAATAAAAGTATTGAAAATATCATCGTACTTTTTTCATTTTAGGACAATCTTTAAAGGATAAACAAAAAATGTGTTGGTAATCACATAAAAAAATTCAAAAAAATAAAACTTTTTTTATGATATTATTGAAGTGCTGGGAAAAGATGTGTAGTAGGCTACTTGTAAGCATTTGACTATTTCTTACACATTATCATATATAGGCTGATTTGAGGACTGAAAGCCTTCTATAAGTGTTTCTCCTGGTTTCCACGTCAGCTCGGTTTGATCTGATATGGTTTATAACAGAAACCTGCGCCGAATCGGAGTGTTTCTAATTGGATCTCGTGGTGTTGATGTTATTAATTCTGAGGCGAATTCAATGGATTTCTTCACTGGATCTCCTAACAGTGTTGCGCGAGCGAGATCGGCCCGCGACTGTCAAGTTCGGGGCTTTATTTTGTCAATGGATCGCTGCTGCTGCTCCGACCACGGTCCTAATCATAAATGAGTAGCGTATTTTCGTTCCACTTTCATTTTGTTTGCATTCGCTGCTAGGTAACGACTAACGAGTCGATAGATCGCTGATTGCTCAGACGCACATCAGGTTGTGATATTTGTCTCCGTCTCCCTCCCACAGATGTTTACGCGCGCTATTCTTGTCACGGATTCATTGACGCGCCGCTTTACCATGCGTTTAACGTGTGGCAAATTTACTGGTCGCACATGTGCGACTGGATGTAAAATTCAGTCGCACACTCTCAAATTTTGGTCGCAGTCTGGTCTGGAGCCCTGAAATGACGCGGGGCGTTCAAGCTTCTCCGTTCCTCCGCTCGCTATGACGAAGCTGTGCGTTGACTGAACAACATGCGCACGTTTTTTTATTATTTTTTTTTTTTCATAATCAATCCGCGGATCACGTGTGTGCCGAACCGAAGACATTGATCCGAACGGATCACGGATCAGTGATGATCCGTTGCACCACTAGTACCGACCGAATTGCCGAGTATCGAAACGTCTTGTTTTTCGGTACCAAATTTCGATATCTAAGGGGTTATTCTTGTCAACGTTAGTGAAATGGCTGTGGCGAGAAAACACTAGTTTACGCAGCTGTCCAGAGACGTGGCTCGTCGTACGTAAGGCTGAGGCTGTAACGCCCCTACTGTCCAGATAAAAAATATGTGGAAAAGATCAGACGTGTACCTACCTATGTACCAGACTCGATGCCAAAAGCACGCAATGCAATATTTTCGACAAGATAATTGCTGCCAAGACTGATTAGGCACTTAAAGGGATACTTCACTTTTTTTTGGAAATAGGCTTATTTTACAACTCCCCCAGATTTAAACTGTTGAGTTTTACCGTTTTTGAATCAATTCAGCCGATCTCCGGTTCTGGCGGTACCACTTTTAGCATAGCTTAGCATACATCATTGCAGTGGACAAGACCATTAGCATTTCTCAAAAAAAAAGACCAAAAAGTTTTGATATTTTTCAAATTTAAAACTTGACTCTTCTGTTGTTACATTGTGCACTACGACTGACTGAAAATGTAAAGTTGTGATTTTCTAGGCTGATACGGCTGGAAATATACTTTCATTCCTGCGTAATAAAGAAACTTTTCTGCCGTACCATGAGTGCAGCAGGCGCAATGAGATGACGCAGCGCCTGAAAATAGTCCCAGGTTGGTAACCTACAACTTGACCGGAACTAAGTTTGTGTTGTTACAGTGGGGCCAAAAAGTATTTAGTAAGCCACTTATTGTGCAAGTTTTCCTACTTAGAATGATGAGAGAGGTCTGTAATTTTCATTATAGGTACATTTCAACTATGAGAGACAAAATGAGAAAAAGAAATCCAGGAAATCACATTGTAGGATTTTTAAAGAATTTATTTGTAAATTATGGTGAAAAATAAGTATTTGGTCACCCAAAAACCAGAAGGATTTCTGGCTCTCACAGACCTGTAACTTCTGCTTCAAGAAGCTCTTCTCTCCTCCACTCGTTACCTGTATTATTGGCACCTGTTTGAACCCATTATCTGTATAACAGCTTCAAACAGTCACACTCCAAACTCAACCATGGCCAAGACCAAAGAGCTGTCGAAGGACACCAGGAAGAAAATTGTAGACCTGCACCAGGCTGGGAAGAGTGAATCTACAATAGGCAAGCAGATTGGTGTGAAAAAATGAACTGTGGGAGCAATTGTAAGAAAATGGAAGACGTACAAAACCACTAATGATCTCCCTCGATCTGGGGCTCCACGCAAGATCTCATCCCGTGGGGTCAAAATGATCATGAGAACGATGAGCAAAAATCCCAGAACTACACGGAGGGACCTGATGAATGACCTGCAGAGAGCTGGGACCAAAGTAACACACTACACCGAGAGGGACTCTAATCCTGCAGTGCCAGGCGTGTCCCCCTGCTTAAGCCTGTACATGTCCAGGCCGTCTGAAGTTTGCCAGAGAGCATATGGATGATCCAGAAGAGGATTGGGAGAATATCATGTGGTCAGATGAAACCAAAATAGAACTTTTTGGTAAAAACTCAACTCGTCATGTTTGGAGGAAGAAGAATGCAGAGTTGCATCCCAAGAACACCACACCTACTGTGAAGCATGGGGGAGGAAACATCATGCTTTGGGGCTGTTTTTCTGCAAAGGGGACAGGAAAACTGATCCGTGTTGAAAGCGTGAGTGTCACGCCAGATGCATGAGAGTTGGCAACCCTGTATTTTTCCCCCCAACACATTTTTTCTTTTGCCAGTGCTTTGCGGCAAGCTTTATGCGTGCTGAGCACGAGGAATATATCCCGCCCCCCAGTAGCCTATTTTTAATTCAATTCACATTTATTTGTGTAGCATTTTTATAATACGTAGTACATGTCATTTCGAAGCAGCTTTACAGAAAATGCATTTGAATTATTTTCACTCGCTTTCATTGTTAAACAATGCATTAAGTTAAGGCAGAAACAAAGAGCTCATTGAAGTAAAGAATAGGCTACATGTTGTTAAATGATTGTTGAGGATGATTAGGTGCTTTTTAACCTACTCAAAATATGAGTGTAAAAAAGTCAGCAAACTGAAAAAATGCAAGGTTTTTTTTAGATTATATAATGTTAAAACGGATTTCGTGAAATTGGTATCGAAAAAAGTATCGTTCAGGAATCAGTATCGAAGTCAAGGTATCGGTATCGAAAATATTGTTATGAGACACCCAGCCTTATTGGCAACGGAGAAGTATTAATGTCTAGCAGGTTTTGGAGATAGATTGGTGTCATGGTCAAGACACATCTGTTTGTGGGTCGATGACATATAAATAAGTATTACAATGTCATTTGGCTCTGTACTGAGGAGTTCGGGTGTACATTAGAGTCAAAAGGGATGTGGCTAGTAGGGCTTGGTATCGTTCAAAAAGTTTCAATACTGTTACCTTGACTTCGATACCGGTTCCTGAGCGATACTTTTTTTGTTGCGTCAAGCTGCCTTCTTGTCATGACTTATACCAAAAAACAAAACAGTGTCTTAAAGCTGCTATGTGACAAGGTGTACAGCAAACACCAGAACTAAGTTTTTATACACTCACTGTCGACCCCAGAAAACCAGCGTTTAATGGGACAAAAGTGGATACAGGCAGCAAGACGTGAAGCATCAGCTGGAAGGAATAGGTAAATTGTGGGATCCTGACACTTAGTATGCTCTAAAAATGCACAAAATGTGCAGTAAACATTGTCACTTGAAGTCGGAAGGCCAAATTTTAGTTTTATATATTATATTTCTGTAAGCTAAGCTATCCCTGTCGGCGATTACGTTCCTCTCCGGTGAGCGTAGTTCACAGAGTAAAATGACTCGTTGCGCTCCCTCTCAATTGCCTGTATCCACTTTTGTGTCCTTTGGGGTCAACCACTTATAAAAATGAATTTCTGTTTTTTTTTTAGCTTGTTTGCTGTTCACAGTCACACAGCAGTTTGTAGACATTTAGTTTTTTGTTAAGTCAGAAATGACAAGGAGGCAGCTTCATGCAATGCAAAATCAATGGAGACAGAATCTCCACCCCCCATTGTGGGCGTGGCCTAAATGTGCTCTGTCTCTATAGAGCATCACAGTCCCGCCCACAGCCGGTGCCGGAAGTAAAAATTCTATACAATTTCTCCATTGACATTTGAGATATAAGCCATAAAAACGTGGTAGACTTAAAACCATCTACGGCTGTACTAAGCGATTGTATGTGCTCATATAAACGGCAAAAGTTCATGGGGCACTAACCTTGTTTTAAGATAAATGCCTTTTATTCGCGATGTATTGGATAAGTACTTCATTACCCACAATCCAGAACAATCCCACAATCCAACAGTGATGCATCTGATTGGTGGAAGTCGTGTCACGTGTCTGAAACCCCGCGAAGGTACGTGAAGACTGAAGATCGCGTAATGACGTAGGGCTAAGTTCATTGGTCGCACTTCTGAGATGCCCGCGCGCCATTGGATGTGCAGTTGCCACAGCTTAGCTAATGAGCGAGCCAGATACTCAATATTTTTGAATGTCGAGCTGCAAATGTGTTTGCTTCAGTAAATCGAGGAAAATGAGTTTCCCTGCATATTCACTACATAAAATTCACTGGAGAAAAAGTTCACGTGCCCGTCGTCAGATTTGGAAGTCACTCAAAAGGCTCTTTCATGGTGGCTTTCAGACGACTTCAGTGAGGCGCGGTGGTTTATGGGAGGAATAGTTCCTTTGCTCGGAAATGAAAATATGTACACAGGCTTGAACCCTTGACTTTTTTTTTGGATTTTCTCTTCGTTTTTTCACTTGAAATTATGTATTGTATGCTTATGAGTTCAGCCGTAGCTGATTATCCTCAGACATGCTCTAATACTCTTTAGACATGGATTTTACAAAATGTCAATGGGAGAAATGAATGGGAAATTTACTTCCGGCACCAGCGCTCTCTCGGGCTGTGGGCGGGACTTTGATGCTCTATACCGACCTATACAGAAAACATACTGAACTCTGACAGAACCATCATATTTGTGTACCGTTACACCCCTAAAACACACTATATTCTAGTTTAAAAGGATCAAGGCATCTTTTCCAAACCCTAATGCTTTTGCTGAAGTTTAAATCAGGAAAATCTGTCTCTCAAAGGGAAGGACCGGTGGACAATCTTCCATGTGAGATTATGGCAGAATGAGAGTTACCCTCGAGCCACGACCCAGTCAAAGACCTGTGTACAGCAAACCACCTTTTATGAGGTGGTGTTCAAAATAGCTCAGTCTTTGCTCCTCATGTTTCATGCGGTTCTGTGTGTGGCCTGTAGGATTACTGTAGCCACATTTATTACTATTATGGGAGATCATGCCAGCCGCTGCTGAAAGATTCGTCTTAGCATATTATCCATACATGCACATCCTTGTCATCTAATTGCGCAAGACAAACTACTGGGTTAGCAACACGCCAAACATGCACAGACACGTGACACTGGCAGGCCGATCTGATCTCAGACCTGTTACTAACCTCTCCTGCCACCAATTATACTGCCTGCTGTTCTAAAACCCTAGGGGGTTGTTTTGTTTTGATGAGAGGAATGGAGAGCGGTGTTAATGGTGTTGTAGTGACAGAACAGGTGCGGAAGCACATCCAGTCTTTCATCACTTGATATCTGAACTACTGTTGGAGGACAATGTCTTGCAAATGGTTTGTGTGTAGGCCCGTGAGAGATCCGACTCGAGAGACAAGAGTGGAGATTATTAAGCATTTCTATAGACCAATTTACATCTATTGTACCAAAAATATATGTTTTAATAATACAAATGAATATATTATTTTTTCTGTTTACTTCTCATCTATATATTTATGCTGTGTTTTGGGGGGATATGAAGTACTTTTTTACCCATTTACTACACCATTAGCATACATATGAAATATTATATATTTATGAAAAAAAACACATTAATGATGATCACATTTAAATATGTGATGACACTATCATCTAATAAACAACTACTTGATTATTTGAACAGTAGGGCCCTATCATTTCCGTGGACGGAATCGTGGAATCCTGTCATAAAAACGGAACTCATTGTATAACGTGGAATTTGTCAAATGTTTGATGAATAAATAAAAAGCAGGTCAGTACACTTAGTCAAATCACCATGTAGATTAGTTTGTTCTGGATATTGATCTATGCATAATTCTGCCTATAGGCCATTGCACACTGGCCCTCATTTATCAAAAGTGCGTACACCAAATTTCCAGCGTACACCTGGTGTACACCCAAAACCACGGTGACTATGAGATTTATTAATATGGACGTTGGCGGACGGCACGCTCAAATCCTACACCCGCTCAGGAGGTGGTGTACGCACGTTTTGAGTTAGTGAGGAAATGCGCAGAAAAATTCCGAACACCACAAAACGCTCTGACAAACTAAAAGATATGATATATTATGACCCACTGTATGACAACAACATAGTAGGCTAATTATAAACTTCAACTTTATTTTTGTGCAACGTGGAATTCAAAGTTTAATTTGTGTGACTTTACCAAAGCATTTGATTTGTAAGCATGTATTCCTTCAGCTGCGAGCCTTTGGACTTTACCCTGCCGTTTCAGGATTAGCTATCCCCGCCCGGCAGGTGCGCACGGACTCGGTTCGGTAATGAAAGGCTTTCAATGACCAAAAAATAATTCAGACTGACAAAATAATAAAAAATACATTCTTCTTCTTTTAAATGATAATAATAATACAAATAATAATAACGACATCCTTCTTCTAAATATCAATAAGCGTCATTAAATCATCATAATAAGAATATTACAAATTGTCATGCAATTATTAATGTGAATGAATGTTAGGCTACTTCACATCATCATCACCACTAGTATTATACATGTGACGTGACTCGAAATTGAATGCTAATTCAAAAGACGTGTTGTAAAATAATGCAATGTGATAGGTCATTTCGGCTCCACGTCGGAGAAGTTTCTCTTCTTTGCCGTCTTCCGTGTGTCCATGGCGTAAAATGAGGGCGTGGGGGGAGCGGAGACTTGAATATTTAGGGGCGTGTTATTCTAATGACGATCGTTTTCGGCCGCGGGATTTATCAAGGGCAGGCATTGCGTTCACCTGGATTTCAAAGGTACGCACAGCTTCATAAATCAGGCGGTGAGAGGAGTGTAAGCATAATCTTACGCCAAAATATACACCCGTTTCTACGTAAGAATGATAAATGAGGGCCACTGAGTCCGAAATTCGCATCAGAAATTTTCGCACTTAAAAAAAAATTCGACCTCACATTATGTCAATCATGCTTGCACACCGCCTCCGAAACTTTCGTCCGTCATAAAATTAATCGGATCGGGTTCGATTTTCTGCATTTTTCGTATCCAGAGCCAGCATTTTGAGAGGTTTTTTGACAATTCAGGGCCGGGGGGAGCTCGTCCTCAAATCATTGCACATATGCGCCGTGCTTTCAGTTTCGATCTTCAATTCAATTCGATCAAGTGTTTATGTTCTCTTCTCTATATTGGATTATGAAATTAATAAACCTCCCCTTTCAATCAGATTGAAATTTAGGATCGAATAAGGTGTGATTGAGCAGCCAATTCGATAACTAATGTATTATTTGGGCACAATATATAACAGCCTATACAGCTGTTCTGTTTGCCCAGCGCTTCCACCGGGCCGCGCGCGCGGGTGTGTGTGTGTGTGTCCATACCTGGTCCACACCAGACACACTGCCAGTCTCCGTTCAGAATTGATTGGTTCACGGAAATTGGTGGTCTTGTTTTTAATATGTGGCTCCAGAATCGTTAGCAAAGCATCGAACTGTCCCACTGACATTCTGAAATTGTGGATATTGTGGATAATCGCTAGGGATAAATTCGCAACTCCTTGATAAGAAGGTGGAACTCTCCTTCCTCTCGGCGCAATTTCAGGATTGGATGGACGCAATATTTTCTCTTTCTTCTCTTTTCAATAAGAGAGAGGGCAACAAAATCATCATCACTGCTTGACGAATCCATTTGGTATTTTTGCGTTTTTCCCGCAAAGGTTTAATAAATACGCATCGGACTCGGTGTGCAAGGTTTCTATGCGTGACAAATTTTTTAGGCTGACGAACACTGAAATACGCATACGAAAATTTCGTACTCTGTGTGCAATGGCCTTAAGAAGCCTAAAAAAACTTAGACTCACAATCGGCACACAATCTGACGTCAAACACAGCGGATAACGGCGCACACTCAATAGAGCTTTTGTTATGAATGTAGGCTATAAAAGTCTATTGGAGTCATATAGACCCCAAAGATAAATTGAGGATTAGGTACATTAGGAAAATAAGGAAAAATACATTTTAAAATTGACTGGATGAGTCTTATTTGAAGCAACTGCAAAATTTGCGACCACACATTTAAATGCCGTGTTAATGCCGGCACATAATGACATTGCTACTGTGAGATATATTTGAATAAATTCGGTATTGTGATATGGTTTAATGCTTTATTAATATCAATCCTCGATTTTAATTTTACACTAGTACAATAGCATAATTGCATTTTGTTTATTTAAATTAATATTTCAAAAATTCGCTACTAGAACTGTGCGATATATGCAATAATATTGCAGAAAAACAAAATATGGCAATATCAGTTTTTATTTGTATATTATACATCCATAATTGCTACTGTAAACAACCTACAAAATACACACAGTGTGTCAGATGTGTGTGTGATGTGACGTGTACTTGTCAGAACTAAATTGCTCCCATTACAATCAGTTCTTGGTGTTAAGTAGGCCTCTCTTAATGGTGACCTGCTGTGTTGTTACTCAAGACACTGTCTTGGAGCATGGGAATGAGTGTGTGTGGTCCCTCTCATTTCAAATAATGATGGCTACTACACAAGGGATGATTCCCTCTAAGACAGGATTTCTCAAACTCAGTCCTAGAGGGCCGCTGTCCTGCAGAGTTTAGCTCCAACCCTGATCAAACACACTTACCTGTGAGTTTCTAGTGATCCTAAAGACCTTGATTAGTAGGGTTGCACGATTCAGAAAATGTCACGATTCGATACCGATTTTTTTTGTCTCGAGATTCGATTCAAAAACGATTCTCGATTCAAAAAACGATTCGCAGGTCTACATAAATGTAGTTTACTTTTTCCTATGTGATTGATTGTTTACACGATTGGTTTACCCGTGTCACACTGTCTATAAGGCTTATACATTCGCTTCGTTTCATTCAGTGTTCCCGCTTGGTAAACCCGGTATTAAATGGGCTGAATATCAACCATTTCTATATATAATAATAATATTAAACAATTTGTCTGATGCAATTTTGCTATTCCCAGTCCAGAAGAGAGAGAGCGATCTCTCACCCGGAGCCACAGCGCGAACAACATGACAGCCCAGCTTAATGAGTGACAATGAGGACAGAACGTGGTTACCTACACTTTAGATCTGGGATATTATTCTAATTGTATTTTAGATTTCCGCTTTCAAAGATTATAAAAAGATATTTGAGATGAAACCATTACAGACGCATTCTGTCTATAGCGCAACTTCCTTCCCTTCACAGCGTTGCGCTGTCATTTCTTCCTAAAACCCCAACGTACCGTCAGAATCAGCACGATCGGTGATTGTTGTAAAATGCAGTCTGTACTGTTGCTAAACTGCGTACGGGTTCAATCATTAAAAGAGCTAGTAAAAGCACAAAAGTCTGTGCAAGAGACGCTGTTCACAAGGTGATGCGTGCTCCGAAATGCACTGCAACGGGACAAGAAAAGTAGGCTATAGCCTCATTTTGTTTCACCATGTGTTTGTACTTGTTTTTGCTTATATCTCATGTATTTGGGGAAAAAAAAGCCTGCACACTGCTGCATAACAAATACAGTAGATATTTATTCATTTTGTGACTGGCCTAAAAACGTAACCGGTTGTAGGTTGCAATAACACCTAGTGGTGGATGCACAGTTTGAAGACCCAGTCAGTGACGTCACAGTAGCCTATGCAATTAAAAAAAAAAAAAAAAAAATTCATGATCACCATGACCAAAATTTTACTTTTTTTTTTACACTGAATCCTGGAAAAAAAAAATATAGACCTACCTACCGACCCTTTTTTTAAAAAAAATTGCTGTTACAGCAAACCAAAATATTTTTAAGGATGGCCTCATTTAGTTCGCTATTAAGAGACCTGTTGTTTTTGAAGTCAAGCTGAGCGCTCGTGTCCGCTGCGATCAGTGTCATGGGTACAGTGTTCTCTGTGGCTCGCGCAGTCTTCTCTCGAAAGCGCGCTTCAATCTATCGCCGTTGTGGAGACTCCGGTGAAATCACAAAATAAAATGCACACAAACGTGATGAACATATTCGGTTTTGATGAGAGAGAGAAAAAACTATACGAGTGCGGTTTAGAACCCGTAACCTCTGACACGCTTGGCAAAAGATCTACAGAACTCAAACTTAAGATCTGCGGATCGATGCATTTATTTACGGGTTGAGCAGAGTGGCGGCACAGTTTGACCAGCGGGCGGCAAGAACTTGCAATAACTATTTATCAGACCGGCCCTCGCAGCCTCGAAACCATAGAAACACTACCGGACCACCGGTAAAAGTCCCGACTTACCCGATTGCCACTCGGCCCCTGCACGCCATTAAAAAATATAGCCTATGAATCGATTTTTGGAATTCTATGAATCGATTCTGAATCGGTAAAGATTGAATCGCGATTCAAATGTGAATCGATTTTTTTGCACACCCCTATTGATTAGCTTGCTCAGGTGTGTTCGATCAGGGATGGAGCTAAACTCGGCAGGACAGTCCAGGACAGCGTTTGAGAAACACTGCTCTAAGAGATCATCACTGATTTAGCTAATCAGATGTGTGTGTGTGTGTGTGTGTGTGTGTGTGTGTGTGTTCAGCAGAGGCTGCCGGTGGATATGTGGATTTCTCCCTGATCATCCCGCTGCTGCTGTCTCTGGCTGTGTTAGTGGCCCTCGTGGTTTTGCTGCTCAACTGTGCTTCCTGCTGCAAAGAGCAAGAGATCAACTTTAAGGTGAGTGAAATGTTGTGTCTCTTTCTGTTTCAACAGTTCAAGAGTAGCTATTTCTTGAGTGTCGCTAATATTCATATCAAATGTGATTTGTGATCTGTCAGGAGTTTGACGACCACTTTGAGGATGAGGTTGATTTCACGCCCCCAGCGGAGGACACCCCCTCTATGCAGTCGCCAGCGGAGGTTTACACACTCGCCGTTCCCCCTGTGCCCCTCCCTGGACCCCCTCACCTCCAACTGCCCCGCTTAACAGGTCAGAAGCCCCAATGCGTTGAGTACAAAGATACACTATTTTATCTAAAGTTGCTTTGGCTCCTTTGACGTGTGTATGGTGTGGGAGCGGCAGGTTAGTTGTAACAATGAGCGAGGAAGTTGACATGGGGCAGCTAAATCTCCAACTTCTGGGAAATCAACAGAGGAGAGTGCGTAAAAAACGAGAATCAACATTGGTTTGGCTTTTCGGGGATGGTGAGAACTAGGACTGGGTGATATGGCTGACATATCTCTGTATTTTTGGGCTGAATGATATATCTTTGGATTTTTTTTAAATATTTGTATAAAAAAATCTCGTACTGCCAATGTTGTCCTACAAACAATGTTTATATGGAAGGCAATGAAAACAAATGTAGTGAACGTAACCATGTAGGCTATGCTATATATTATGTGCAAAAAAGGAAAGAATTAAAAATGCATTACATTGTGACCGTATTACAAGCTAAAAACAAAAGTAAAGCAGAAGTTAAAATCATTAAAGCGCAGACTTAAAGGGATAGCTCGGCCAAAAATTATATTTAACCAATGCATTACTCACCCTCAAGCCGTTCGAGATGCATATGTCAATCTTGTTTCAGACGAACACATTTTCAGTTATTTTAGAAAATGTGGCCTTCTGAGGGTAATCTGTGCGGTATTGTCGTAAAAATATACATATTTAAAACTTTATAAATGAAAATATCTGACTTCCGGCAACGATTGACGCACGTTCACGCGTGATGGAAGTCGACGTACGTAGCGTAGGGACCGTCATGACGTCCCAACGTTTCTTACGCTACGTCCTACCTCGTACGCCGACTTCCATCACCCGTGAACGTGTGTCGATCATTGCCGGAAGTCAGATATTTTCATTTATAAAGTTTTAAATATGTATATTTTTACGACAATACCGCACGGATTACCCTCAGAAGGCCTTCGTTTATCCCACTTGAGCCGGATGGATTACTTTTGTGAAGGATGTATGCACATTTTTGGGACTTGAAGGAGCTGGACCCCATTTCTTCACATTATATCCACTGAAGGGTCAAAGACATTTTCTAAAATAACTGAAAATGTGTTCGTCTGAAACAAAATTGACATATGCATCTCGAACGGCTTGAGGGTGAGTAATGCATTGGTTAAATATCATTTTTGGCCGAACTATCCCTTTAATGTTCACTGGTTAGAGGAACACATTCACTCACCTTGTCTTAGTAATTATACTAGCCTACATTTGATTACCCCTTTACAATGTCTCTTTACAGTTACTGCGGGCATAAAAATACACTTACTTGTAGGTTTAAAATTCTACTTATGGCACTTTTAATGTGTCAGACTCGCTTGCATAAGGCATAACGGTCCAGTCCTGACAGCAAAATGGATATTTGCATGACTTTCCAACATACAGATGGAGAATACCTGTGAAATGTAAGTTTTGCACTGAGGAAAGCACATCTTCAACAGATGTTGCTCTCTGAGAGAGTTTATTGTGAAGCATTATCTACTGTGAAGGGTCATTTCATTATGGTTGTTGTAGTGCTGTGCAGGAATTTCTGTTCTGTGCCCATTAAAGGGTAAAGCTATAGTAAGTTCTTCAGCTAGTCAGCTTGAGATCCTTTAAATCTAGACCGGTTATGTCTCTTAAGCCTAGAGGTTAGGGGTGTAACGGTTCACAAAATTCACGGTTCGGTGAGTACACTTGTATCACGGTTCGTTTCGCTAGCCCTACGGTTCGGTACCTTGATTTGTCCTTGTTTTAATTTTTTTAATTATATTTTTATTAAAACTAACGTCATAAAGTATGATATTTTTTACTTTGAGCAATGATGGAGCTATACTTGACTTCTTAGGAGATTATAAAACAAAACAGCTGCTTGGACAAAATGAAATGTAATATTGTAGTAGTTATAAACAAAGTTTTATTTTAGTTCAGATTATAATTTGAGTGGAGGAATTGTATTCATAATGTCAAAATAAAACTGACGTGATGTTACTTGAATGCATTATAGCCTACTATTCCTGCCAAACTCCCATGGTTGCAGTTAGTAATGTTATATAGTAAACCCACGGTGAATGTTGCTGATCTGTGGACACTGGATAGTTCATTCATGGCACAATGTTTCTCCTGGTTTCCACATCAGCTCGGTTTGATCCGTTAATAACGGAGAAATGTGAATGTTGCTAGATCTCGCAGCGATGTTATTACTTCAGTGGCGAATTCAGATGTTTTCTTTACTGGATTTGGCTTTGTCTCCAATTAGTCGAAACAACAGCACAACTTGAATGCTCATATGACATCATTTTTATCCATGTTTTCACGGTCTCGCAGAGCCAAAGCACAGCCAAAATAATGTTCTTCTGCAAAATGCATGCAGTTTAGAGGGCCAAAAGTTAAATAGTGCACCTTTAAGTGAAAATAAAAGTCTTATTCGCTCTCAATATCCAGACATGCTTCTGAAATATACCATATTATGATGAATGAAGGGTCTTACATAACCAGTTTAGGAGGAAAATATTCTATTGTCTGTTATGGTTTCATATTCATTTCAGTGTTATATTCAGACTAGCTGATTTTTTTCCTACTCCTTGCATTTGCTGTTTATTTGGTCTCATTGATCCATTTCTATGTTCTTATATTTGGTCTTTTAGACGTCTCATCAGGTCCTCACGTGGCACGACACTCTCTCAGTTACATTCAGGAGATCGGGAGCGGCTGGTTTGGAAAGGTAAGCCTGTCTTCCTGTATTTACATTAGACATAGACTTTTGTCTTGCGACGCACATTGTGTGAAAGCAAAGCACTGGCTTCTGAAGTTTCTACAATTTCCTCCTGAGGTTTAATCTCGAATAATCACACCCTGTGATCTTGTTGGTACTTGCTCTCATCTCTATGCACGGGGTCCCTTGGAGGCCATAGTTTGACGTGTTCGAGGGAGCATTATACGGCGCTCAAGCTGTCCTCCCATTGCTTGTGTGTGGATGTGTTTACCGAGATTAAGACTTAAGGGAAAACCTTATTTCCTGATGCTTTTTCCTGCCATGGGAACATCCTCATCTGAGCCACCTGCTGTGCTTGGGTCAACCTAACAGGCCTTGTTTTCAATTGTCAGTCTTAGAATCAGTTCTGTATCAGAAAAATTTCTCAGTTTGTCGTCTTCTGGCAGGTTCTGCTCAGTGAGATCTATGTGGACCCTGCAGTCGCCCGAGCCGTTGTCAAAGAGCTGAAGGCCAGCGGCAGCTCCAAAGAGCAGAACGAGTTCCTGCAGCAGGGCGACCCGTTCAGGTAAGAGAGGGTCTTTATCGGCTCTTCTGTGTTAGGTTTGATATAAGCTTTTACTTTGTAATGTACACTGGGGCCAAAAAGTATTTAGTCAGCCACTGATTGTGCAAGTTCTCCTACTTAGAATAATGATAGATCTCTGTAATTTTCATTATAGGTACAATTCAACTATGAGAGACAAAATGAGAAAAAAAAGAAATCCAGGAAATCACATTGTAGGATTTTTAAAGAATTTATTTGTAAAATATGGTGGAAAATAAGTATTTGGTCACCCACAAACCAGAAGGATTTCTCCAGAAGGACCTGTAACTTCTTCTTTAAAGAGCCCCTATCATAGCATTGGAAATGTTCCTATTTTTGTTTCTAGGAGTTCCCAAAAACAGTTTAACATGCATGCAAGGATAAAAAACACGTAATTTGTCTTATAATATGCATTTATTTTTAACTGATTTGCTCACCGACTCCCAAATGATTCGTACAACGACTAATTTTTCCAAACCACTCCTTTGCGTGACGCTAATCGGCGGTGATTGGTAAGATGACCGACCCAGTCAGTTATTGTTTGTTAGTATAACGCATAAACATATTGATAAAGCACTGCAGTACTACAAGACGATCTATTCTTTATGACAACTCCAATAACAGCGACAAACATTTCACATATTTAAAAAAAATTTACATTGGAGACCTAGAAGCTGCGCTGAGCGTAACTTACACACACACACACACACACACAGAGATACACGCGCAGACACATACTGCCTCGCGCCCCGACATAACAAAACCGTTCAAAACCCATAAAAGCAACAATTATTAATAATACTTACAGGTTGTGATTCATAGGAGGAAGCTGATCCATATACACTGGGTAAGTAAGTTACTGAGCCCTCCTTCAGGAACAACCGCTTGCGAATGAACATTTTAATCCATTTATGTTTTTGAACTAAAGTTATTCGTCAATAAAATGATGAGAACACAATCGGGCTATACTGTTGTGGTATCGTTGCAAATATGAACTCTAACCACCGATTCTTCACATGCTCGTCCCTGGTAAATGAAAACAAAGTGGCTGAACTATCTTTGCATTGTAGAACACAGCGTCTTCTCGACATGATGCTATGATGAAGTATTTGAATAGAATAGACTTCAAGTTTACACTTCCGTCTGCGCTCGCAGTAACTGGGCGCGGCCAGTAAGCATCTACGTCACTACGAACCAGCTAATGACCCGTTTCAAAAACAATTCATTTCATAGACTCAGAGTCGACTCTCACTTTTGAAAGACAATAACTTTATATACGGTGCACTTTCAGATATAAATCTTTGCAGGATGTTTTTATTCCCTTAGAGCTATATTCCACACCATATGAACAGAAAAAATCCATGATAGGGGCTCTTTAAGAAGCTCTTCTGTCCTCCACTCGTTACCTGTATTATTGGCACCTGTTTGAACCGTTATCTGTATAAAAGACACCTGTCCACAGCCTCAAACCTGCCCACACTCCAAACTCAACCACGGCCAAGACCAAATAGCTGTCGAAGGACACCAGGGAGAAAATTGTAGACCTGCACCAGGCTGGGAAGAGTGAATCTACAATAGGCAAGCAGATTGGTGTGAAAAAATCAACTGTGGGAGCAATTGTAAGAAAATGGAAGACATACAAATCTCGCTCGATCAGGGGCTCCACGCAAGATCTCATCCCGTGGGGTCAAAATGATCATGAGAACGGTGAGCAAAAATCCCAGAACTACACGGAGGGACCTGATGAATGACCTGCAGAGAGCTGGGACCAAAGTAACAAAGGCTACCATAAGTAACACACTACACCGAGAGGGACTCTAATCCTGCAGTGCCAGGCGTGTCCCCCTGCTTAAGCCTGTACATGTCCAGGCCGTCTGAAGTTTGCCAGAGAGCATATGGATGATCCAGAAGAGGATTGGGAGAATATCATGTGGTCAAAATAGAACTTTTTGGTAAAAACTCAACTCGTCGTGTTTGGAGGAAGAAGAATGGAGAGTTGCATCCCAGGAACACCACACCTACTGTGAAGCATGGGGGAGGAAACATCATGCTTTGGGGCTGTTTTTCTGCAAAGGGGACAGGAAAACCCGATCCGTGTTGAGGGAAGAATGAACGGGGCCATGTATCGTGAGATTTTAAGCCAAAACCTCCTTCCATCAGGGAGAGCCTTAAAGATGAAACGTGGCTGGATCTTCCAGCATTACAATGATCCCAAACACACCGCCCGGGCAACGAAGGAGTGGCTCCGTAAAAAGCATTTTAAGCTCCTGGAGTGGCCTAGCCTCCAAACCTCAACCCCATAGACAGTTTGAAGAGGGAGTTGAAAGTCTCTGTTGCTGCCCGTGACATCACTGCTCAAGAGGAGATCTGCATGGGCCAAAACACCAGCTACAGTGTGTACAAACCTGGTGAAGACTTACAGGAAACATTATGTTACAAAGTATTGAGTTGAACTTTTGTTGTTGACCAAATACTTAATTTCCACCATAATTTACAAATAAATTCTTTAAAAATCCTACAATGTGATTTCCTGGATTTTGTCTCTCATAGTTGAAGTGTACCTATGATGAAAATTACAGACCTCTCTCATCATTCTAAGTAGGAGAACTTGCACAAATAGTGGCTGACTAAATGCTTTTTGCCCCACTGTGTGGCATATTAGCAGTGTTTTCAATAACACATAGTTAGTCAGTGTTTTTAACAGATTATGTGTTTCGTTGTCTCTTTACAGGGTTCTTCAGCATCCCAATATTCTGCAATGTCTTGGTCAGTGTGTGGAGGCCATTCCTTTCCTGCTCATTTTCGAGTACTGTGAACTGGTAAGTGCACGTGTGAGTGTGTCATAATTGAACACATGGCATATAACACGGTGTTATTATTTATTTAGACAAAAATAAAGCAAAAAAGATGTGTGGAAAAACTAAGTACACCCTGTGATTCAACGAATTTTGTCCCGCTTTTCTTTAAATTACAACGTTGCTTCAGTTCATCGAGGTTTGCGGGCATCTGTTAATGGCATCATTGCAAAACCTTGATTTTTTTCTTTTCTTTTTCAGCCATTTTGGTGTAGGTTTTCCTTAGTAGATTTTACTGTCAGTCAGGACACCATATTTAATTTGATGTGAAAATCTTAAAGCCAAAGCGCACTCTTTTTAAAGTGTGCCATCAAAAGTGTGTCGTCTATTCTGACTCTGTTCTTTCAGAGACTGTCGTGTAATAGGAAAGCAGATAAGCGGGTGCTAGTCCTTTAGCACAGTGTGATCAATGACGTATTAGATACCTGAAGACATCATTTTTTTAATTAATTCTTCTGCATCTGTCTAGCGCTCCAGGTCATCTTGTCCTGCGCTCTTTTCTTGAATCTTGTTTCACAGCCATGTACGGCATCTCAAATTCATTTCGGACAAGTCTGATGAAAGCACGGATGCTCCAGCGTAGCTCACTACTTCATTTGTTCCCAGCTCTTTAATTAGGCCAGCATCCGTCATCAGTTGCTCGGCCAGTGTCTGTCAGTGGGCTGTTTCTTGCCCTTTGATTTATTTTCTGTTTTTCTTGTTCTATTTCGGGTGCAGAGCAGTGCCTGTGAAGGATATGAGCCGCATAACTGCATGCAGTAGGCAGCGCTCCGATTTCCTCATATCCCAATAAAGCAATAGGGTTCTTTTACTGACACCGTCACTCTCACATCTTGCTGCGTTGGTGCATTTTATCACCATGCTGCAAAAGACACTAGGAGCTAGATTATGATTATTAACGTGATATGAACTACACATTTGTGCAGGTAAGTAACAAAATAAATAGGTTACACTTTATTTTTTAGAGTACAAGTACCCAGGAAAGCGCTTGAAATATTAGGTAACTAACCACTTTAGGGGTTGGTGAGTATAACCCTAGTTATATTGTAAATATGTAGAACAGAACTGTAAAATTAAGTGCTACCAATACATATTTGTATATAATATGTAAAATTCGTATAATCTAACAATTCAAACAGGCCTCAAAACGATTCGAAAGTAATATTCTTATTTCTAATATGTATTTACATAATGCTAAAGTACTGCAATATAGCCACGGTGTTTTACAAGTCTCAAATTTTCAAGCGCCAAGTAAAAGATAAAACAGATGTCATCATTTAATAATGAATTGCACACAGTTGGAGTCTTGCTAATGTCCTAACAATATAGCAACATATAGCATGCTAACGATAATCTCTGTTTCCTTTCGGTTTCTGCTGCACCCGACTCTGTAATTAGTTCGCTGTAAATCCCAGAGCGGTAGTGGTTGGTAACATCCTACACACCTGACCAGTTGTCAGGAACAATGGCTGTGGTTTGGGGTCCTCTGGGCCTGAGCAGGTGGATGGCTTCGAGCCATGATGCCCGTCTCCAGAGAGGGCATGAGCTCACTGCGGCTCACTGTTGCGTAATACAATATGGGCCGCTTCCTTAGCTGGTGTTAGGGCTCGGGTTTCGACCATAGCCGCCGTTCCTTCCCAAGTCAGAGTGAAGCTTCACACGAACCAAGAGGCTGAGACATAGACCATTTTGTGTGTATGGTCCTACGACTGCTCATCTCAGAAGATGGGCATTTCATTGCTCTGTTCTGGCTTTGTTTCCCACCCTAGACAAGTTTGTGTGGCGTATTGAGAGGTTTGGTTGGGGTCGTCAATGGCTGAGTTCAGAATAGCATACTATTTATTTTTATTTATTTATATTGATTTTATCAGTGTGTACTGTAGGATTTGTACTGTGCACCGTGTTTGGTTTTCTGTTTGCGTGACAGGATACAACCAGATCACAATTCAGTGACACACTTATATTTTGTTCAACCACATTTTCTCATTCTTGGCTCATTTTATTGGACTGGAAGAAATACAATTTTCAAGATCATTTGATTCCAGTCGGTTAATTTAACATGCTTATTTCTGTCTTGGTTTTAAAAGGCTTTCTGGTTGCATAATGTTTACAATTTCACCTACACTGTTGCTCAAAAGTTTGAGAAGTAGATTAAGTCTCTTAAGAAGTAGAAGTCTCTTCTGCTCACCCAGGCTGCATTTATTTGATCAAAAATACAGTATGGCATACATTTTGTGGCGTAAAGAATCCTAAACCATTATTTTAGGATTCTTTGATGAATATAATGTCTGTTTTTTGACCATTTCTTAAAAAAAAAATTACTGACCCCAAATTTTTTAATGTTACTAGTGTACATTAAATATCAGGCAGAATACAAGTATATATTTTCAATTATACTCCAATGCTGTTGAATGCTTGAATCCGATTGGTTGACGAACGTGCAAAGGCGTGCAATTATTTTCAGGGAAACGCACAGGTTAAGTAGCTACTTTTGACCGCCTTAGTCCACGTCACTTCACCAAATGATTTCAGTTATTTCAAAGGTCCTTGCACTTTAAAACAGCAAAATAAACAAAACCCACGAGAACACTGACATATAGTAAACAAAAGGATATAAACGACAAATTATTTTAATGTTTTTGCCACAAAATTATGTACGTAAAGCACATACTCTTTTTCTCCTGCTCTCTCTCTCACACACAGTAGAGACACACACTCGCACAGAAACGTGTTGTCAGCGCTGCTCTGATGATTTTATTGGTAAAATAGTTTAGCAACTTACTCACTAGCAGGGAGTTCTTGAAGCAGATAAACTTACGTTTTCGCGATTAGTTAAGATGCAGACTCAGGCAATTCACACACGCCTAATCTCTCTTGCTAGTAACATCTGCATTAGTCTGGTATCAAAGGCTCAAGCCTCTGCTACTAGCTTTAAAATGACGTTTTGGAATTAGCAACAGAGGCATGGTATGAGATGCGCAAGAAATGACTTCTAATAGTCGAGGATTCGATTCGGAGAGGTCCGATTCCACTATGAACGTTATAGTCGAATACTACATGGCCAGTTCAACCTCGTATAAGGCCATGTCCACACTAATACGTTTTCGTTTGAAAACGTATATTTTTCTCTCCGTTTTGGCCTTCCGTCCACACTGAGACGCCGTTTTAAGTCAACAAAAACGTATCGTTTGGAAAACGCTCTCCAAAGTGGATAAATTTGAAAACGGCGTTTTCGCGTTGTAGTGTGGACAGTGAAACCGGAGGTTTTTCAAAACGATGACGTAAGTTTAGTCATGTGATCCATGTAGTACCAATAGATATTCATGTTTATCGGTATTGTGCCTATTATTCATTTTTACACTATTGCTAAAATATTACTTTCTATGTTACTTAATATGTGCTATTCTTCATAGCACAGCACTGCAAAGATGACTGATAATGT
Organism: Pimephales promelas; assembly: GCF_988280905.1. Lineage (NCBI taxonomy): Eukaryota > Metazoa > Chordata > Actinopteri > Cypriniformes > Leuciscidae > Pimephales > Pimephales promelas. Next base: position 36,424,195 of record NC_142771.1, on the reverse strand, counting down.
AGCTTACTCACATTTGCTGTCCTGCGGCAAAACAGGAGAGCAGTTGCGTTTAGACCAAACATATGGTGACTGAATGCGACCTGGACGCATCCGTGATGATGAGATATTTTGCTAAATAAAATTATCCTGTTATTGTGCGATGACATTATTATTTATTTTCCCATCTGTATCATCTCAGTGAGCTTTTGTGAAGTTTCACGCATGCGCAGTAAAGTGAATTTAGAACTTTCTCATCCACACTGAAACGTCGGAAAACACCTGAAAACGCTAGTGTGGACGGAGAGCGTTTTTAAACGAAAACCTCGTTTTCAAATGTATCCGGATTAATGTGAACGTAGCCTAAATCAGGTTATGTGTGTCTCTCTGGCGCATGCGAAGATCGCGCAGCATCGTCAACTTCATCTTTATTAATAAACAATTAAAATGTCTCCTTGCTATATTTGTTCTTTGTGACAGCTTTTTATTTTCGGCAGCGCCGCTGCTACCCTTAGGCTAAAGCGTTAAGTTACAAGCTCACCACCGCATCAAAAACATGATTGCGTGATAAAAACATGAAAAATACTACCTAAACATAGCCTAACTGTTTATTTAAAAAAAAACACAGAACGAATAGCCTAATGCGCATACGTCCATCTCTTTTGTTTGAAATGGAAAAAGTATAGCTGCTAGACCTATCTAAAAAAAAAAAAAAGGTTCGACTATATAGCGAAAAAAAAATCTAACGAATCAGATTCGACTATGAAAATCCTTAGTCGAAAACAGCCCTAAGTCCTACCCTCAAGATTGTTTTATGGTCAAATCCTGACAAATGTCTTGAAATACATCATCTGAACAATGTCTCTCGAGGTGTGGTGACTGTAGTATAAGTGGAATAATTGACTCCGGCCCATTGAAAAATAATGCACACCCGAGGTGTAACTCCACTTTGCGTGGTGGCTGCATTACCAGCTCAGGTGTGCATTATTTATTATGATCTGTCTTCATTTATTCCTGAATCATATCACCAAGCAAATTAAAAAACGTTTTCTGAAAGTTTTTATTTTTAGTTTTTTTTTTTTTATATATATATTAGGGCTGTGCAAAAATTAATTGCGATTAATCGCATCCAAAATAAAAGTCTGTGTTTACATAATATATTTGTGTGTGCTGTATATAATTATTTTGTATATATAAATACACACACATCCATGTATATATTTAAGAAAATGTGTTATTCATATATAAAATATTTATATTTATATAATATAGATTTTGTATTTATATATATATATACAGAATTTAAGCGCAAATAATTCTTAAATATATACATGCATGCATAGGTATTTATTTATACAAAATAATTATATACAACACACACAAATATATTATGTAAACACAGACTTTTATTTTGGATGCGATTAATTGCAATTCATTTTTTGCACAGCCCTAATATATATATAACGATTTTACATACCACTTCTGAGACCGATGCATCTCTATTCTGAACATATCAGCCCCAGCACTCTTCTAATGAGTCGGTTGCTTCTCATTTCCAGTTTGTAAGGTGCAGAACCGGACGTTTTAATACTGTTCAATCTCTGTGATTTTTATCTTTTATTTTATATTAAAACGTTTGCTCAACCGAGGTAGAGAGAAGCACATCCGAAAGCTCTTTGGATGGTTGATTTTCTTTGTGTATCGCTGGTAACCACTGGTAACCCTGACACAGTGCATTTTAGAGAGAAATATAGCCGCGCGGTGCAACTGGAGCTGGTTTGCAGAATGCCAGTTGCTCTCTGATTGAGTGACAGTCTCTCCTGGAAAGGCTTTCTTTAGGGAGCTGCTCTAAGCATATGCGTGTTTGTGTGTTTAAAGGAAGACCTTGTCCCCTGCTAAGATTTTGGGAGGGCTTTCGTATGTTTCACAATGCTGTGCTCTTAAAATTGCTTTAAAAACATCCAACAAAAAAGTGCACATTTCTTAAAGTCCCCCTGTGGTACAAATGTTTATATGTCTATGTGGTGTTTTTAATATGCTTTAATGTGTAAATTCATAAGTCGACAGCATTGCTGAGTATTTTCTGCTTAAAGCTGCAGTGAACCAAAGACAGTCTCATAAACACGGTTTGAAATCGCTGGTGTTTCTGACGTCACAAACGACCTTGTAAATCAGATCAACCAGTGGATCTCTGAGCTGAGGGAGTGATTGGAGGCGGAGGCTCATTTGAATATTCATAGAACCGCCTAAATGAGACAAGAGTGTAGAGTTGCATTCAAGCTACTTTAAGACATATCATTTTGGTGATCAAAGATCAGTTTTAAGGAATACAATAATCAAGAACATGCTTAAGCCATATGTCCCCCAAAATCAAAAGGAAAAAATAAATAAAAAGATTTCGTTGATATTGTTGTCATGACAAATTAAACACATCCCCCCTAAAAATTGTATTTTCTGAAATGAAAAGCGAGAACAATGGGTATTACAAAGAAAGTTGAAAAGTACAACATCTGTTAGCATAATAGCATATGCAAGGAAGTTGAATGGTGCTAAAAATGGGCTGCAATTCATTTGGCAATATATAATATTTTCCTCGTGATTTTCACAATATTCACATCCTATTGGGTGGATGTTTACTGACTCATGCTCTTTCATTCATATCATAGACTGGTCATAAAAAATGGGTTATCAGTTTTAAATATGGATAGGTTAAAGACAGAATAGATGGCAGTTTGCCAAACCTCATGTCGTGTGCAAACAAAGCTCCTTTCCCAGCTTGCTTTACAGGTTGGCTGATTTAACAGAAAGTTAATCATATATTGCACGGCCGCCTGCTGCAACGCTGTTTCTCCATTATCATTCCAAAGGGAGAACTTCGCCCTGTGTGTCGCTAGGAGTCTGAGATATCAGGATCCTCACGAGACCAATGTATACGCACTACTCGACTTGTGTAATAATCCTCAGTCATTGAGAGAGAAAACTTTTCGAAAGGATTTATCTGAGTAATATTTTTTTTATTGAAACATTTTTTGCAATTTGATAAACAAAAGAAGCAAAAAATCAATTCAGTGATTTTATTTTGACTATTTAAAATGGCAAAAATACAGGACAGTTTATTTTTTTCTATGCAAGACCTGCAACATAGTCAGTATTTATAGTTTTCATGTAGCGTCACACACTCAAAACAAGGCTTACCTCCGTTGTCCGCCAGTTAAATTGAGCAGGTTTGTACTGAGTACTAATGCAGTAAGACCTACTTCTGTATACACCTTATTAATGATGCATACTATGTACAATCAAGCAGATACACCCAGAATATAAACACAACACACTGTTTCTCGTCACATTTTCCACAGAAAACCATTATGAAGAAACTCAAGAGCACATTCTGGGCTCATCTGCTTGCCTATATGCATCATCAAAAAGGTTTATATGGAATATGATCTGTAAATATCACTGTTCTAGTACTTTAAGTCTCTTTAAAGGAGTAGTTCACTTTTGAAAACTTTTGCTGATAATTTACTCACCCCCATGTCATCCAAGATGTCCATGTCTTTCTTTCCTCAGTCGAAAAGAAATTTAGGTTTTTGATGAAAACATTCCAGGATTTTTCTCCATATAATGGACTTCATTGGGAACCGGATGGTTCAAGGTCCAAAAGATAGTGTTAATAACAGTTTCAGATGCAGCTTCAAATGTCTTTAAACGACACCAGACGATGAATAAGGGTCTTATCATGCGAAACGATTGGTTATTTCAAAACTTATTCCAAAAATGTAACTTTTCTAAGGACAAATGCTAGCCTTTCTCCATTCTGTGAGGCGCGTTTGCAACGTCACGTAATACGTAATTAGGTTCAAAAGGTCACGGGCGACGTAGCCAGAAGTACAGAGTCAGAGTGTTTACAAGTTGAACGCATAGGTTGAACGTGAAAACTAACTCAAACGCCGTTTACAAAAAGGAATTAAAAGGTAAAACAACGATGTCGGACGATTTTGATTCTGTACTTCCGGCTACGTCGCCCGTGACCTTTTGAACGTAATTACGTATTACGTGACGTTACAAACGCGCCTCACAGAATAGAGCTAGGCTAGCATTTGTCCTTAGAAAAGTTACATTTTTGGAATAAGCTTTGAAATAACCGATCGTTTCGCATGATAAGACCCTTATTCATCGTCTGGTGTCGTTTAAAGACATTTGAAGCTGCATCTGAAACAGTTATTAACACTATCTTTTGGACCTTGAACCATCCGGTTCCCATTGAAGTCCATTATATGGAGAAAAATCCTGGAATGTTTTCATCAAAAACCTAAATTTATTTTCGACTGAGGAAAGAAAGACATGGACATCTTGGATGACATGGGGGTGAGTAAATTATCAGCAAAAGTTTTTTCAAAAGTGAACTAATCCTTTAAGTGTTTTTTCACACACATTTTATAATGTCCTGCAGTTTTAGGGATTGAAAAACCGCATATGGCGCACAATTGGCTCACCCATAGATATCTATATAAAGGCTAGATATCTCGTCTGCGCTGCTGGCCAATGGAGGTCGACGTCAGCACCTGGCGGCCATCTTGTCACAGGCAGCTCGCTCACTGGTAACATTGTTTTAATGGTGCATGTACTTTTTAAATCACCGTAACTTGCTAAATTTTCTACTGATTTTCAAACGGTTTGGTTTGTTATAAACGGCAGAGATGTAGTTATGATGCTGCATACTTATGAATAATAAATGTATAAATAAATAATCATCCAGAATTATAGCCACGTTAATAACGTTTGTAAATCCGTCAAGATTTCAACGAGATAAGAGTATTTCTTACATCAGATACCACAGATCCCGCCAGAAAGCCTGTCTGTGACAAGATGGCCGCCGGTGATGACGATAAATACTCCGCCGTGAGACATCTAGCCTTTATATAGATATCTATGGGCTCACCTATTTAGTTTTTCTTCTTTTGAGGGGTGATCTAAATATTCTCGGCTTGAAACGGATGGAAAATTGTGCTGCATCTCTATGATTCAATGCAGTCTCTCCAATAGCTAAACTGGCCTTTAGTCTTTGGGCCCAGAATCCCAGCCCAGCTGAACAGCCCTGATCTGGTCTTGCTGCTACTTTTTTATTTTAAATTACTCTGACGCAGCATATAGTAGTCACTCACTATTAAACAGGCTTTCCCTTATTTGGTCGAGTTATCCATTGGGCAGCACACCATCTGTACAGAGAGAGAATACTGCCCCTGTGTGGCTGCCTCCACAAGTTACCTTTCACACACAGGCTGGTCCACAAAACTGCTGTATGTGCTGTTATATTTGCTTCCCAGGATGCTTATAATCATGTTTCAGGACAATGTTTGGTGGTCTTAAAACTAGACTCTGTGTGTCTGGGTCGTGAACTCTTGCCCTTGTGTTTGTGTTTTGGTGTGTAGGGGGACCTGAAGAGTTACGTCTCTCAGCATGAATGGCTGTACAGGAATGGAGAACTTCTACAGCTGCAGAAAATGGCCTGCGAGATCGCTGCGGGAGTCACCCACATGCACAAACACAACTTCCTGCACAGGTTAACCCTACAAACTGCTCACTTTACATCTAAAAGATGCATTATGTGTCTCCGTGATTTGACATTGCTTAACCTTTATGCGAAAGTCTTACAAGTAGGTTTAATGCAACTCATCGCATCTATCCACATGCATGTGTGTTTTGTTTGTCCACTTTTCCTCCTCAGTGCTTGCTGTCCTCGTTTTTTTTCCCAAAAAAGGCCACAGGGCTGTAAAAGGCAACGTTGCACTTTCATTCTTCCCCTTCCAGTCTTCTAGAGGAAGGTTGAGTTATCTAGGGTGTCTTGCCATGCTGAGCGCGTCTGTACCGTCCTGCATGCTCAGAATATGCTGAAAGGTGTCCGATTGCACAGCTCCTCTGGATTATGGGGTTGTTGGCTGTCCTCCGCCGCTGTGATATGATGATTCTGCGATTTGAGCGTAAGAGGATCCCCTCGTATGGGGCGCGGAGCGTGGGCGGGGTCGTCTGGGATACAACTCCAAAGGAGGCATGGAGATTCCTTGCTGTTGTTGTGGCCGTCATGAAAATACTTGGGCTCTTGGATTTTGGGTTTCAGAGGTGATTTACTGCAAAACGCTGTTTGACACTCCCACTGTGGGCATCTACATGAGCTCGTTCAAAAGCGCTGTGGTATCTTGGGAAATATAGCCATTTCAGCTGCTTTGCATGTCCAAATGCAACTTTTTTTTAGACCGCTCATGTGCTAAAGGCCTGCTGAACCCGGTTTAGAGTCTATTTTTGGGGTCCGAGCATTAAATGAACTCTTTTAACCCCTAGTTTTATGAGTTTTATGCCCAAGAGTATCCAGTATAAGCATCAAAAGAGAAAAGTGCAGAGGCTCTTGGTTGAGTGTCCCACCCACTACTCGGGCAAGTGCACAGACACCCACCCAACATAATGTGGCGCTATAGTAAGGAAGCTGTAAGCTCACTATGAACACTGGCGGTTTTCCACTGCGTGGTACGGCGTGGCTTGCTTTTTGCTTTTCCACTGTGTTGTACGATTCGCCTCGGTTTGCTTTTCCACTGCAGTTTAGTACTGCTTCAAAGTGGGTGGGTGTATAGACTGCTTGTTAAAGTTGCTGGAAAACTTTTTCATTCATAGTCGCAACATCTGCTCTTCGGCGACCAACCAGAGGAACGTCTACACCTCGTCTACTGACCAGTCACCACGATTCAGCCATTTCTTTTTTTTAACAATTTTTTTTTTATACACAAAAAGACGTTTAATACAAATTTTGCAAACAAATAATACTGTGGTGGTTGTTTCTGAACTATTTAAATCTAGGGTTTGATATTTTGTGTTTCAAATCCAATAACACTGGTAGTGATGATTCTCTCTGACCAATCAGTGATCTGTAGTGTTTTCATGTCACATTTTAGTATCTGAACGTACGCTTGGAAACTCAACAGAGGTGGTACCATTTTAAAGTGAGCCTTACCGAACTGTACCAAAAAAAAAAGCGCCAAAAAAGCGGAAAAGCGCCAAAGTGAGCCGTACCGAGCCACGCCAAAGAGAGCCGTACCGAGTCGCGCCAAAGTGAGCCGTACCGAGTCGCGCCAAAGTGAGCCGTACCGAGCCGTGCCATGCAGTGGAAAAGCGCCAAAGTGAGCCGTACCGAACCGTACCATGTAGTGGAAAAGCGCCAAAATTAGCCGTACCGAACCGTAACATGCAGTGGAAAAGTGCCAACGTGAGCCGTACCGAACCGTACCATGCAGTGGAAAAGCGCCAAAGTGAGCCGTACCGAACCGTAACATGCAGTGGAAAAGTGCCAACGTGAGCCGTTCGAATCGTACAATGCAGTGGAAAAGCGCCAAAGTGAGCTGTACCGAATCGTACCATGCAGTGGAAAAGCGCCAACATAAGCCCCTCGAACCGTACCTAACCGTACTATGCAGTGGAAAGCACCAAAGTGAGCTGTACTGAACCGAACCATGCAGTGGAAAAGCGCCAAAGTGAGCCGTACCGAACCGTAACATGCAGTGGAAAAGTGCCAATGTGAGCCGTTCGAACCGTACCATGCAGTGGAAAAGCGCCAAAGTGAGCCGTACCGAACCGTATCATGCAGTGGAAAAGCGCCAACATAAGCCGTTCGAACCGTACCTAATCGTACTATGCAGTGGAAAAGCACCAAAGTGAGCTGTACTGAACCGAACCATGCAGTGGAAAAGCGCCAAAGTGAGCCGTACCGAGCCGTACCAAACCGTACCATGCAGTGGAAAAGCGCCAAAGTGAGCCGTACCGAACCGTACCATGCAGTGGAAAAGCGCCAACGTGAGCCGTACCATACAGTTGAAAAGCGCCAACGTGAGCCGTACCAAGCCGTACCATACAGTGGAAAAGTTCCAAAGTGAGCCGTACAGAGCCATACCGAACCGTACCATGCAGTGGAAAAGTGCCAAAGTGAGCCGTACTGAACCGTACCATGCAGTGGAAAATCACCAAAGGGAGCCGTACCGAACCATACCGAGCCGTGCCATGCAGTGGAAAAGTGCCAAAGTGAGCCGTACCGAACCGTACCATCTAGTGGAAAAGCGCCAAAGTGAGCCGTACCGAACCGTACCATGCAGTGGAAAAGTGCCAAAGTGAGCCGTACCGAACCGTACCAAACCGTACCATGCAGTGGAAAAGTGCCGAAGTGAGCCGTACCGAACCGTACCATGTAGTGGAAAAGCGCCAAAGAGAAGCCGTACCGAACCGTACCATGCAGTGGAAAAGCGCCAATAGTAGCAGGAATAATTTTACCCCCTGATTTCCTGACGTCTGGCAAATCTCTGTCATGGTGTTTTCCACTTTATTTCAGATTTCTCTCAAAAGAAATCACAGAAATGTTTATATTTTCTTCATTTGAAATGAGCCCTGTTTATGGATTTTAGTTAACAATAATAACGCTGGTCTGCACATGTGAATTTTCCATGTATGGCTAAAAGCACTGCTCTGTTTCCCTGTGACCTGCCAACAGTACTGTATTTGCCCCTTTTGCCAAGGGCCAGAGTATCAGGTCTAAAATATCTGTCCATTTATCATGCGGTGGGTTCAGTGAGCACGACTAGAGTCAGCGGTTTCGCAAGAGAGGGTGTAAAAGAGACAAATCAGAAAAGATGGCCAAAGCTGAGCTCAGATCTGCCGTGTTCACAAGCTCAGTTTGAGCGAGACCCCATATGTCCTCCTATCCCACTTACTGCCTAAGTGGGCATATTGTTCCCCCTGGAAACAATATTTCGGTGCTGTTTCCATGTGGATAAGATCCAGCATCACTGTTTTTTTGAAAGTAGGGCTCAACAAAGTAGCCTGTTACTTAGATTTGTTTTTGCCTTGCCAGTGTTTTCACTGACCCTACCTACCTTATTATCTGTCCACTCTGTCAGCATGCACTTATACTGATTGGACTCAAAGTGGATAGAGATGATGACATCTTTGTGATGGGTTTGTAGCCAATTTTCAAACAGTTGATTCCCTGCTAATCTTTTAGTTAGGAGTCCTGCTTTAGGCTGGTTGTAAATGACATGAGAAGGGGGCAAATAGGGACGAAAATCTGGATCACGCAAATTTAATATGATTTTTTTAGTATGTATTCAGTATAGTTGATGCATCACACTACAAGAGAACCTTTTTATATGTGAATGTTTTTTAAAAGCATGCCATGTAATTTTTTTTCTCCTATCACAGTGATTTGGCTTTGAGGAACTGCTATCTCACAACGGACCTTACTGTCAAAGTAGGAGACTATGGCATTGGCCCTACCAGTTTTAAGGTAAAACTTGAAAAAGCATAATTATTATTTTTTTTATTATTATTTAACATTTTTGTAACATCTTTTTTTTTTCCTTGCAGGAAGATTACATCACCACAGAGGATGACCAATGCGTGGCACTGCGCTGGCTCTCCCCTGAGCTGATTGGTGAGCTGCATGGGGGCTTGATCACATCAGAACAGACTAAACCCAGCAATGTTTGGTAGGTAACTCCAAAATGATAGGTACCTTGCGTTTACTTGTTTAACAGGATGCACTTTTGCAGTCGCGTGTCTTTTTGAAATTAAAAAAAGTATGTAGAGGGAAATGGGAAATGGCGGTAGTGATGTTGTGGCCTCTCACAGCATTCAGAAGATCAGAGCACTCTGTAAGTGAGGTACCACTACACTTGTCGGTTGTAAATGAAAGGTTTTGACTCTTATAGCGTCTATGAATTACTCTGACTGACCAAATAATGGATTGGATGTCAGCCAGTTATTTCATGTGCATATTAGGGGGCCTTAATACAAACATACCCCTCTTTTATATTTATGTTGAATATGGATATTGGATGTTAGTTTAATTTTTGTTACATTAACAAATGACCTGGATTTAAATAAAAAGTTGTATTGTTAATATGCTATAGATGTAATATTACAATTCCATTATTCAATTACTTTATAATGCTACATTATATGTTCATAACTGAACAAGATTTTTGTGTTTTCAGGGCCCTGGGTGTGACATTATGGGAGCTGTTTGAAAGTGGAAAGCAGCCGTATCCTCTCTTGTCAGATAGAGAAGTGCTTCATCATGTGCTCAAGGATCAACAAGTCAGACTTCTCAAGCCACAACTGGACTTACCATACTCAGAAAGATGGTTAGTCCTTCACAGATTTACAAACAAGATCAGTTTCTCTCTAGAAACGTCTTAACTCTATGCTTTGGTCTACAGGTATGAAGTTCTACAGTTTTGTTGGCTCCCTGCAGACAAGAGGGCCACTGCTGAAGAAGTCCACCGCCTGCTCACTTATCTCCGTATGCAGGGTCAAAAAGATGTGGAGGATGACTTCGAGCAGCGCTGGAGCTCTCTCAAACCCAATCCTACTACTCGTCAAGCCACCGTCAGTCATTCCTCCTTCCCCATCCTGGAACAGTTTGATGACGGCCGAGAACCAGACGAGGTGCTCACAGTCACCGAAACGAGTCGTGGACTAAGTTTTGAATATGTGTGGGAGGCAGCCAAGCATGACCACTATGACAACCACAATCGTTCTGCCTTGGACACTACTTTGAATTACCACAGTATGTTCTTTCCAGTGCCACGGCAGGACATTCAGGCTCATTTCCCTGACACTGTAGCGCAAGCAGAAGATGGCAGAGTCCCGGAAACCTTGCCAGTTTTTGATGCACACAAAGCATCCTCTGGAAATGACTATTTTATTAAGTTGGAGGAGCTAGATGAGAGTGAAATTGGGATGGAGGAAAGTCAGGGTGCTGAAGGTACCAATGCTTCGGAGCAAGATCAGTTTGTAGTCTTACAGGATGTCCGATTGGATGAATCCAGCACAGATGCTGATTTCTTTCATCAGAGCATTGACTCAAAAGACTCTTTCCTTCAGGACAGCCACATATGGTCCTCGAGTGAACATGATAGCCCTTACCATACTAACATTTTCAGTGAGGGTGATGCAAAACTGGAAGATTCTCATTCATTCAAGGGAGGTTTCATGGAGCTCCCAGAGATGAATGTACCGAAGAGGGATTCTGAGGGTGAAACTAATAGTAATGAGGCAAGTAAATCTTTTTTAGGGGTTGGACCAGAAGCCATTCATCTGGACATCTCCGATACGGACAGTTCAGATGTAATGATGCTTCTTAACACTGAGAAACTGGCTGACAACTTCTTATTTCTTAAAGATAACAGCCTAATGAAGGACAAGTCTGCGCTTTCACAGCCCGACTCAAAAAATATAGAGGAGACCATGAGCTCCATTGTTGAGACGGATGTCTCAGATAGTGTAAACCTTACAGGTGACTCTTTGAAATCAGCTGTGAATTCTACGCAGCTGAAGGATGAATTCTTGGACTTAGTCAGCCCGATTTTAGAAGATTTTCTGTCGCCTTTGAAAGGAAATGAAACAATGGTGCCTTTTGATATTTTAGTAACAGGACAGACCTGTAGCAACCACCTGCCAGACTCAAATGGCTCTTTGCATTCCCCAAAATCTGGGATTTACTCCTCTTCCGAGTCTACCTCGAGTGTTGAGGTCATTGTTGACAGTCCATCTAAAAGTCATCAGTTCCTTGAAAGTGCCACTACAGATACACTGCATATGTGCATAGATGCCAAACCCCCCAGACTTGAAGAATGCTTTGGAGCCTCAAAGGAGAATGGGCAGTATAAAGGAATCATAGACACAGCTGTGCTTAGCTTTACTACTTCACCTGTTGGTGAATGTACAGAAGGTGGCCTCACTGAAGGTCTAACAAGTAGTGACTCAATGAGTGATATAATGGAACTAGATAAGAAGACCGCCAAGGATATTGCACTCTTAGAAGCCATCGACCAAGATCAAGAAGCTTTATTGGACAACCATGTAACTCAGGACATGTCCTCACTGTTGGTTTCAGACTCCTGTCTTGACCAAATAAGTCAGGACAGCCTTCTCGATGATAGCACCTTATCCACTCTTCCAACCATTGAGAATTTGGCTGAAACGCCAGACTCTTTAGATTCTTTGGACATGCATAGGGATGTGGTGCATGGACAGTCATCGGAAAATCCTGTAAATAATAAGCTTCAACCCCCATACAAAGCCGCTGACAGTGGGTATGAAACAGAGAACTTGGAGTCCCCCGAGTGGAACTCTCAAACAGGCTTGAGGGATTCCTCTGAAGAGAATGAGATGAGTAGTGCCAGGGAGCCTATGGCCCTTGTTCCACCGGAAATCGTTGTGTCTGAGGTGGACCGTGTACCTGACGTTCAGGTAAATGCTGGTGGAGTTGATCACCAACAAGAACTTGGTGAAGTCCCCTTGGGAGGAAACTACAGAGACTCTGCTTACTTCTCCGACAATGAGGAACTAGATAAAAAGAGTGATGACATTGGTGGAAGCGGCCCTGGAGATGCCTCGTTTTGGCTCCAGGGTAATCGAGAAGCTGGCGAAAGTCAAGGAGCCGAAGCTGTTGGGGAGCATTCGGTGTCCGAGATATCCTTTCAATCTGCAGGTCCTACTTTAGAATCAACTGATGGTGATGTGCAGACTCCTTTGCCTGAGTTGGTTCTCACCACTGAGGTAGATTGGAGCCAGGATAAACCATTGACTGTTGACGACTTGGACCATACTGATCCCCATGCAGCCCCAGAACATGCAGCAACACCACCTACCTCAACGCAGCCCTCAACAGACGTCAAGGTCCATGCAAAGCTTACAAGGACATACGCTGGGGAGGGAACAAAGAAAAAAGAGCCAGATATGGAGGGGAGGTACTTAGGAAAGCTCGATGGATCCTCAGTGGAATATGGCACTGAGGATGGAATGGATGCTGATGAAGAAGATGAGAACAGTGATGAGTCGGATGACGATATGCGTGCCTACCGATTACACAGCTCTAGCTCTGAGTGCAGTGAGGATGAAGTTGTGCACCCGGTACCCGTTATCATCTCGGACAACAGCAGTTCCCTCAGCCTCAAAAGCTTACTGAAACCCAAATCCCTTCAGACTGCTAAAGCAACATCAGAAGAGGGCAGTGATGGAATTAATAGACGTGGCGTGTCGTTCTTTGATGACGTCACTGTCTACCTTTTTGACCAGGTCAGATGTTTCCCTTGCATTCTTAAATCTTTTTAAGTACAACTCAATTATTTCTTTAAGAGAGGCTTTTTCTATGCCTGATTCCCTGTTTTTCAACCAAATAGGAAACCCCAACAAAGGAGCTTGGTGAGCATACTCTTGACCCCAGTAGTCAATTGTCTGATTTCAACAGTCCAGTGTCGTCCTCCAGCTACTTTAATAGATTTACCAACTCTGAGAGCTCCACCGATGAAGAAGGTAATGACTAATGTTAATCGCTTCTTTACGGGCATCAGTGTTTCCCAACCGTGGTCCTGGACCCCTCCAAAAAGTGCACTTTTTGGAGGTTATCATTATCTGACTCACCCATTTGAGGTCTCATGTACCCCTTTTCCACCAAAAAAGAGCTGGTTCGGAACTGGTGCTGGTTCAAAGTTGGTTCTGAGTTTGTTCAACTTGCGAACCTTTTCAGAACCTGTTTGTTTTTCCACTGATTAGAGCGCCCAGGGAACGACGTCGCCATTCCGTAAGCATGACGTGGTTAAAGAACGGTTCTAGTCCAGCAAAGAGTTGGTGCCGCTTTGGAACCTGTTTTCCTGGCCGAGAACTGGTTCTTTGGCTGTAGAAACACAAAGAACTGGTTTCAGCTCCGAACCGGCTTTAAAAATGCTTTGGTGGAAAAGAGGTAATGTTGTTCCCCAATTCCTCTTATATGACATTAAACATTACATCCTCTAAATGTAATGTACTCTTTTTAAGAAGAACAAATAGATACTTTTGAGTGTGTTGCAGAAGGCAAGATTTTGGGACATACTACCATGTCTTAAAATTGTCCTTTGTCGCATAGTGACCTGCATTCTGTCATCATAAATGTAGCCTGTTGCAGTTTACATCCTCATATGCACACTCCACATTCATTAACACTACTAAAACAATTCTTTCTGCCACATCAGAGACATAGGTCTGCTAGTTGTGGGTATTTCATGCTGAGAGCTTTTTTGCATAATGATGCATTTAATAGTGGCCAAACATTTCTGCTTTACTATTGTGCTATATTTATTAAAGTTTACAATGTTTTCCTGATGAAATATAACATAATTTTTAGGCTAGATGTTCTAAATAACTCAAACCCTTTTCAAGCCATCTCTACTTAACCATCGGTCTTAGGCACATCTGCCTTGCTTGTTCTTTTTATTTGGCTGTACTTCTGAACTGAATCCTCGTCATCTTCCCCTCTTAGGCCGTGTGTCCACCAAAGCGTTTTTCCACGCGCATGGCGTATGTTTTCAATTGGTTTCAATGGGAACGCCGCGTTTTTTAAACGGCATGAGCATAACGAGGCGGTGAACGTTTTTTTACATTTTTTTTACTGGTCGCCAAGAGTTGAAAAATGTTCAACTTTGGATAAAACGCAGCGCTCATCACTGTCACTTTTTACCCACCCGTCCAATCACAGTGGAGGAGGGGCGGGACTAAACCACACCGACCAACTGTCACAACATTCTTTCTGTACAACGACATCAACCAGCAGAGCTAACCGAACAAAATGGATACATTTTTTTTCGTATGAAACAAATGATCTGCAAAATCAGTTTCAAGTAAACTGTGCTGCGGATATTCTGTATCATAGCAACGAAACGTCTCAACGGAAAAAACGCTGCGCTGCCAAAGCGCTCTCAAGCGCCCAAAGCACAGCGTCTTCAGCAGAGCGTCTGGCGTTTTCAGCTGGCTAAAAACACTTTGGTGGACTTCTGTACTTTTCAACTGAATCCTCCTTAAAGCTCAATGGGTTGTGGGCAAAGTCAACCGTTAGAATGGGCACAGATCCACACTACAAAAATCTACCAAAAACAATAGACCACCGTTACATTTGGCGTACCCTTTTCAACATACTATTTTTTGGGACACTCATTTCACATTTTACTATTTATGATGGAAAGTATGCACATTGGGATGCAGGGTGGGAGTCTCTATTAATGAGCCAATGAGTTCACTCAGCTGTGTCCGATTGAGGAGGCGTTCAAAATATGCAGTGTGGCGGATACTCCATGACTGTGGTTGGCAAGCATGGTCTACATTTGAACTGTGAACCCATTAAACCAGTGGTACTTAGGCCGTGCTTCCACCAAAGCGTTTTTAGCCAGCTGAAAACGCTAGACGCTCTGCTGAAGACGCCGTGCTTTGGGCGCTTGAGAGCGTTTTGGCAGCGCAGCGTTTTTTCGGTTGAGGCAGAATATCCACAGCAGTTGAATGTTGTGACAGTTGGTCGGTGTGGTATTAGTCCCGCCAATATTTTATCCAAAGTTGAACATTTTTCAACTCTTGGCGACCAGTAAAAAATGGTGGGCGCTCGGCGCTTCAGCGTGAACAAAACGCTCAGCGCCTCGGTAAGCTCATGGCTTTTAAAAAACGCGGCGCTCCCATTGAAAACATACGCCAGGTGCGTGGAAAAATGCTTTGGTGGACACACGGCCTTAACCTAAGGCCAATCAGAAACCAAATTGGTGTCTCTGCGAATTAAATTCTTTTAAATTGACATGTCATCAAAGAGCCATGGTTGACTTTAAACCTCTGGATTTGATTCACAGGTGGCGCGTTTGAGTGGGATGATGACTTCCCATCTCCAGAACCCAATTTTCTTGCAAAAGCAGCCAGTGATCATTCTGCCAGTCGGTCCAGTGGGACCTCGGCAGCTTCTAAGTATTTGTCACCACCCCCTGCGAACCGCACCTTGGAGCAGAGCTGGAACAGTCCCTCCAACTACACGCGCTTCTCCATCTCGCCAGCCAGCATCGCCAGCTTCTCCCTCACCCACCTCACAGACTCCGACATTGAACAAGGGGGTAAGTTGGACACAAACATCCACGCGTCAATGGCACCCCAAGAATCTTAACCTCTGAATCCTGTTTCTCGTTTTCTTTCGCAGGAAGTGGTGAAGATGGAGAGAAAGATTAACTAATCTTTTGGAGACTATATATGTGACGGATATATTTGCTTCGAAGGTTTTGATTGCTTCTCAGGCAGCATTGGTATTTATTTGAGGTTATGAAGGGGATTGCACATGAGATATGATTTGCATTGTTTTTCATCAGTGCAAACTTTGCTTCACATATGCTTTAGAAACTTTCACGCGCTTCCCAAGTGTCCTGCCTCACTTTTTTTTTCTCCTTTTGCTCGTATGCATTACTTCTTAGTGTCCACATTTTACTTCAAAAGGATGAAGCTGAAATCGTATCGTTTAACCAGAGGAGTCCCTCTTAAACACTAATGAGCCAATCGACTCAAACTCACTTGTGCAATTGAAACCGTACAATACTTGCCTTTTATTTTAACACACTGGATTTTTTTATTTTTTTTTTAAAATGTGAAATCTAGTGTGACTTGCTTATTTATATGATTGTGTATCGGGTTAGATGTCCAATAGAAGCTGTATGGGTCTCTCCATAGATATTTTTGTACAGTGTTTGGACCGTTGATTCATGACAACGCACCACTTTCACCCAAGCGACAAATTTCATAGTTCCAGTGACATGTTTTGTATTACATGATGTAAAAGTCAGGATATGAGCAGCTGAGACGCTAATAAGTCTTAAAGTAGTGAGCAGTCATTGTGGTCGATTCATGAGGAAGTCTTATGGAGTGCTGCATATCAGGGCTTTTTGTTGAAGCTTTGTGGGATTGTGTATTGAATGGGCCGTCGCAGTGCCTCACAGCCCCTCTCCTCCCGTGTCTTCATCCTTGCTGAATGTTGTGCAAGTTTTGGGGATTCTCACCCATCTAGAACATACCAAGGTCACATTTCACCTCAAAATCAAAAGAAAGAAAAGTAGATTTCGCCAGAAAATTAAGCCTTTTTTTGGGATCAGTAAGACTTTTTCATTGTGGAATAATTTCAATGTGAAAATAAGTAATGATATTATATTTCACTTGTAAAGTGTTATTACAATGGTAGTTTTGTCTTACCGATTTAAAATGCTAATGATACAAATAGATATTTTGCAAATATATATATTTCTCTCGATTTTGGATTGAAATGTGACCCAGACATTTTTTTTTTTGTGAGATTCACTTTGACTGTGGATTGATCTACAAGTTAATTCTGAACGGTGTCGCAGAGAGACTAGCTCGCAACTAGCAGGACTTCCAGGTGACGGCTGCTTGCGAGCATCGAGTAGGAATACTGTTCAATGGAAAAACAAAAGAACCTCCTTACATTTCTGATTCCCTGTGTTCACTTTAAAAAGCAGCTTGTAAACACTCAAGGGATTGGAAATGATTTAGTTTTTCCTCTTTTGTGCATGTATTATTCATTGGACCTGAAAGTCATAGGCCACATGAATGCCAGTCTTGCTGCTCCGAATGCTTTTCCTTTGGGTTGACGATGAACCCGATCGACTAATGTATATAGCCTTGTAATGTATATTACCTTGTATCAAATCAAGGTGAAAACCACACAATCGGAGGAAAGCACGTTCGACATCGCCGGTTCAATCTGGAAGAACGTTGACTTTTGCTATGACATACTTAAGATTGTCTTGCATAAATTGGGAGGCTGGTCATTTGTAAAGGTTATTGCTGGAATAATCGGGTTCATAGCTTCTACTTCCCCTTGTAATTCAGTAGAGTAATCTCTTGTTTTAGACCCGTTGAATATCTGTATTACCAGCACTCAATCGAAATTTTATGAAAGGAAATTGTTTTATTCTACAGTATACTTTGCTTAATCTTGCACATCTTTAAAGTGAAACTTAATGTTGAGTTGTTCTCCTGTATATAAATGTTTAATTTTGTCTGTAAATTGGGTATGATGTTAGGAATAGGTATGAGGACTGATTTTTTTTGTAATTTAATGCTAAAATGTGACATCACAGGTGAGAAGTGATCGAAAAAGACAAATTAACGATGGAATAAATGGGGAAATGCAGGTCATCATGTCCTTGTAACTTGTACATTTTAAAAAATGGTGATATTTTTACTTCATATTGATGACGATGATCATGCCTAGTGTCATTGAAGGAATGGTTTATAATGAATTGCTCTGTTTATTATGGAATTAAATGAAAATTAACTTCTGTCTTATATTATTTCTGTCGTGCGTTTTTCACACGTGCTTTTATTCAGTGGTTCAAGCAATGGTGCGAGTTTGGGGAAGGTGTGTCAGACCAAGATAAGATGGGGTAGGATTTAGAAAATCTGTTTATTTTTTTATTTTTGAAATTTTGCTTGGTGGTGCAGACATTTCTTTACTTGAATTCGCAAAGAAAAACAAGCTGGTGCTTTTTTAACAGTTCTTTATTGGAAAAGAAAGACCACAGTAGGGAAGTCAAAGTCAACAGCGTTGTCTACTTAAGTGGACTCCAGGATTTCGCGGGCCTTTTTTGTGATTGTTGCGGCCTAAAATGCCTGATGTTGCGGCCGCTTTTTTAAAAAGTTGCGATGTTCTTCTGCATGTTTTTATAGGTTAAAACGGCAAAGATAGATAGATTTTTACTTAAAATGCCCATATTATGCTTTTTGGCTTTTCCCCTTTCCTTTATTGTGTTGTTATATTTTTTGTGCAGGTTTACTAAGAGAGAAAAGTCCAAAGTCCACCCCAAAGGGACTTATTATGTCCCACAGAAAACACTGTTCATCATCTGCATCTGCTCTATTGTAGTCCAGAATTGACTTAAGAGACAAAGTCACACACTTTGTAACACACGAACAAACTAACTAACCATTAGTAACCATAAAAGGCAAAACAAACGATTTGAAGACACAGCAAAACCTAACAAACTAAGCTTCTTCTTTTTTTTTTTTTTAAACAAGATCTGCACCTGCAAAAAAGTCAATGTGCAGAACCTCACAAACATTAAGCAGCATTTATGTTGAAAGATGCCAATACTAATAAAGTGCAAAATACAGTTTTAGGAATAGCCACTAAAGTTAAATGGTGGAAAAACCAAATGTTTGATAATGTATTTTAATATAGCTAATATAATATAGTATAGCCGCATATCCAATAAAGCTTAATTTTTTTTTTTGTCAGACAATAGAACGAGTCGGCTAGCTATTTTTTATGTGTAAAATTTTCTGAATTGAGAGAGTTCGGGAACTGGGTGAACTAATGCACTGTGATAGTGAGTAGCCTATTACAAGTGATAAACACAAGAAAAGAAAGGAAAATAAAATGGTCAAACTCAATTCTTTAAATATAAAACAAAAGAGAAGCAGATAAGTGATACGTCCGTGGAAACAACACTGCTCATTCGCGTCTGTCAGCTGCCGTGCTGCTCCTCTACTGCAGCCGTTCACTGAACAGGGACGAAGAGAGAGGTGTGACGGCAGGGAGAAAGCAAACCTCGCGCTCGCTGGCAACATTTGGTTACTGAGGTTTGTCCAAAAAGCCGCTAGATTTGTCTCTTATATCACTAAATATAGCGACAAAGACTAAGTTGGCAACATTGGCCTTTTCTGTTATTTTTGTAGGTAGCATAAATGTGAGACGTTGGCAGTCCACATCTGCTGCGTCTTCTGAACAAAACAAGTGAGTTTGCTGACGTATGACGACGCTTTGCAGGAGACCGCGGCGCGATGATTCGTCAAAGTTGCAGAAAAGTTGCGGTGATTTTTCAAAATTGCAAGGCGCCCTGAATTCACGTGGATTTGTTGAAGTTGCGTTAATAGTTGCGATCGCGACATCGCGAAATCCTGGAGGGACTGAATAATATAATCAAACCAATAACATAAAATGGGCTTCTACCGATTACAGAAACAAATACGGCAACAAGAAAATATGACAAAATGACATCAGGTGATTCAAATCATACATGTACAGAAATCAAAAGAAGATCAGTTTGTTATTCAGGCAATCAAAAGAAGAAGAAAAACAGTCCCATTTGGGTGGAAGGGCACTGGGCAGAGACAGGATGGGTGTCAAGAACAACAAGCTGGGACGTGGAGTCACGCATGATGAAGGTGATGATGATGGGGGTATTGTGTGAGTAGCAGAATGACTAGCAGCTCACAGCATTCCCGTTCACCTGACTCTGAGTCCGGCTGGGCATTGGACTGCGCACTGCCACCCGCTGCGCCTCTAAAGAGTTCCCTCTCACCGACAGGTGGTCCCAGCCGCCCTGTTGAAGAAGTGACTGTGTAAAGGTATGTTGACACCAGCTCTGTTGACACCAGCTTAGACCTTGTGTAACTTTTGCAGAAATTATACAGCATTTTACAATTGGAGGCTTTCGGGGGAAGGCACAATTCAGCATTAGACTTAACCCTCTGAGGTCTAGGGTGTATTTGGGGTCCTTGAGATATTTTGAGATGCCCCGACATTTGTGCTTTTTTCAGTTATGGCACAGGTGTAATTACACTATGTTTAGCACAAAAAAGGGCTACCATAATATGTGAGCAACATGTATGTAAATGTTTGTATTTTTGAGAGAATATTGTTTATGCGAGGTTATTGAAAAAACTAAAATGAAAGTTTCTGAAATAAGGCCACAAAACACATACGAAATATGCGTCCACAAGACCTAGAGTTTTTTTCTTCAAAATGATCTGAAAATCGTCCTCCTAATCGTTCACATAAAACTGTGAATTGGGTTATATTGTGAAAAACATTTTTTGTTTGCCAAGGCAATATGCGAATGGGCGTGAACAGGCCAGCCCTCATCATGTATAATTAGGTGAGTCTCACATGAGAGACAAAGACACATATATGTATGTATAAAATCATAATATAAATGAAAGTCAAAAACCCATTTTTAGTCATACCTGGAAACAAATCCTGGTTTATATGGGCCATTGTGTAAAATTGGTTCAAAGTTGGAAACATCTTAAAAAGAAATAATTTTTTCCATATAAAGGATTATTTTTAAAGTAGGCCAATACGGTTTATTCATATTTCAAAGTTAAGGATTCATTATTTTGATATTTTGATTTTGTATAACAGTTGATTTGTTTATTTTTGACAAAACATACTATATATTTAACATATGAGCAGAAACTGTCTTAACCAAAGCTTATTTGATGTCTTATTTTATAGTAAAAACTTTATAATCTATTTCGTCTGTAACAGTAGGCTATGAATAGTGTCTAAACTGCACAAAGACTTTAAATATTAAAAATATTAAATGCGTGCAGATACGCGCACGCTGTGCGTTCATTCACTCTCGCTCCTACATTAGAAAGACTATATAGACTACTGAGATTTGTTCTATACTGATCTGTAAACCAAAAAGACTGTTTAAATATGAATCGGATGTTACAGTTCATTTTTCAGATGCGTTTCAGAAAGATTTTTGCGGAGACAGAGTGAGCTGAAAACGCACCGTTTATTTTATTTATTTTACAAAAACACAAGGTTTTTACGTTAATAAGAATGTACACAAAAAAGAAGACCCTTTATAGTTTATAATCATGAATTGATTTTATTTATATGACCATTAATGACGGAGTATTTTAAGTCTATGTTGCAGCTATGAGAAAAAAAAAACGATCAAAACGCGGTGATGCGTTTTTGGTCCTCAGGGGTTTAAAGGGGTGGTTTAATGCCCCTTTTTACCATAAGTAAATTAAGTCTCTGTTGTCCTCAGAGTGTGTGTGTGTGTGTTTGAAGTTTTAGCAAACAATACCCCTCAGATCATTTTTACAGCATGTTAAAATTGTCCCTTTTTGAGGGTCAGTTAAAGACGCATTGTTTCGTGTGTGTCCCTTTAAACGCAAATTAGATGCTGCGCCTGGCACAGAGGGCGGAGCTTCAAGAACTTGTGTGTGTGTAGCTGTGATTACCTCACGCAGACATACTAAAAGGTCAGAAACTGTTCTGCCTTTTATGTTTAAACTGGAGTCGGACAATGATGGAGAGACTGAATGGTTAGTTGATGAATTTATGTTGCTGAGGTGGAGTTAACTATCTTCAATTAGCATATTCTGCCATGATAATCTATAAAGTGCTTGTGTGGGAACTGTTGTGAGATGCACACATACTGTATGGCATGTGAAAGACGGATGCGATAGCTTGAGCAGACGCACAAATGTGCACAACTACAACAACTCTTCCTCTTTACAACATGCAGTGCATTCTGGGGCCGGGCTTATGTCAATTTTAGGGTTGGTGATGTCACTAACCCGGGAGGAAGTTCGTGTAGTCCCTACCAGCCGTTTGTTGTAGTCCTTAAAGAACGATTTCTTTAAAAGAAAATATCCCCCTTTGCTTTGAACTTTGCAGAAGTTGTTTATGCTCAAACAGCAACATTACACACTAACTAAAGTCAGAAAAGTGAAATCATAATCAACCAGCCCTTTAATGTGAACAGTTATGGAAAGACTCACCCCAATACCGAAGTCCCAGCTCAGGCCTTTCGGCTGCATGGGCTTCACTCCCAGTCTGTGGCATACAGTTCCTGAGCTTTCTAATGGATAACCGGGCACTTTATCAGCTATTATCCAAACCTGGACAGATAAAACATCACAACCAGTTTCACAACCATCAAAACGCATTTTTTCAGTCAAGTTGTTATTTTATATTTAGGTTTGTTAGGGGGGATCTGGGCCTGATGGGAGTTGGTAAACCTCAGGAGGAGCAACCCAAGGTGTAGTAGATGGAGGAAAGGTTATGTCTAAAGTAACAGTGGTAAAAGGAAACAATAACTCCCACACACAGAGATGGAGAAGGTACAGCGTATACAAGAACAACAACAAAGGGCCTAAGACAGAGCCTTGTGGAACACCATACTTTATTTAGGTCAGGTGACTATAATTAACACATATGAAGTGGAAGTGATCTGGTAGGATTTAAACCAGGCCGAAGAATATTAACTCTTTCCCCGCCACCCACCAACACCATTTTTTTTTTACAAAACTTTCATGGCCCCCAGAATATTTTGTTGGATATCAACAATATAATATCAATATTATTTTGAATATCAACATACAATATATCAAACAAAAGAACAGAGCCTCTACTTTTAAGCTACAAAAACACTATTGTGCTTCATGCTTTTATTTTTTTTAAATCAACACTTGAATGTGGGTGTTTCATAAAAAAAAGCAACATTTTGAACAAAAGCTGAGAAAATCGTGGGTTTTTTTTCATGCATGAGCATGAAAAATGGAGGCTCTAGACCCTTCCAGAGCTGAGATATCGAAACTTAAAAATTCGACCCGAAAAAAACAACAACAGTGGTACCCCTTTCGTTTTGTTTTTTTTCGGGCGAAAAATTAAGTTTCTCCAATCTTCTCAAAACTCTGGATTCTGATAGAGGGCCATGAGACTTAGACCTGAGTGCAAAAATGGAGGCTCTAGACCCTTCCAGAGCTGAGATATCGAAACTCAAAAATTCGACCCGAAAAAAAAAAGACAGTGGTACCCCTTTCGTTTTTTTTTTCCGGGCGAAAAATTAAGTTTCTCCAATCTTCTCAAAACTCTGGATTCTGATAGAGGGCCATGAGACTTAGACCTGAGTGCAAAAATGGAGGCTCTAGACCCTTCCAGAGCTGAGATATCGAAACTCAAAAATTCGACCCGAAAAAAAAAAGACAGTGGTACCCCTTTCGGTTTTTTTTTTTCCGGGCGAAAAATTAAGTTTCTCAAATCTTCTCAAAACTCTGGATTCTGATAGAGGGCCATGAGGCTTAAACCTGAGTGCAAAAAAGGAGGCTCTAGACCCTTCCAGAGCTGAGATATCGAAACTCAAAAATTCGACCCGAAAAAAAAAAACGACAGTGGTACCACTTTCAGGTTTTTTTTCGGGCGAAAAATTAAGTTTCTCCAATCTTAACAAAACTCTGGATTCTGATAGAGGGCCATGAGACTTAGACCTGAGTGCAAAAATGGAGGCTCTAGACCCTTCCAGAGCTGAGATATCGAAACTCAAAAATTCGACCCGAAAAAAAAAAACGACAGTGGTACCCCTTTCATTTTTTTTTTTTTGGGCGAAAAATTAAGTTTCTCCAATCTTCTCAAAACTCTGGATTCTGATAGAGGGCCATGAGACTTAGACCTGAGTGCAAAAATGGAGGCTCTAGACCCTTCCAGAGCTGAGATATCGAAACTCAAAAATTCGACCCGAAAAAAAAAACGACAGTGGTACCCCTTTCGTTTTTTTTTTTTCCGGGCGAAAAATTAAGTTTCTCAAATCTTCTCAAAATTCTGGATTCTGATAGAGGGCCATGAGACTTAGACTTGAGTGCAAAAATGGAGGCTCTAGACCCTTCCAGAGCTGAGATATCGAAACTCAAAAATTCGACCCGAAAAAAAAACCGACAGTGGTACCCCTTTCGGTTTTTTTTTCGGGCGAAAAATTAAGTTTCTCCAATCTTCTCAAAACTCTGGATTCTGATAGAGGGCCATGAGACTTAGACCTGAGTGCAAAAATGGATGCTCTAGACCCTTCCAGAGCTGAGATATCGAAACTCAAAATTTCGACCAGAAAAAAAACCACAGTGTTACCCCTTACGTTTTTTTTTTTGGGCGAAAAATTAAGTATCCCCAATCTTCTTGAAACTCTGCATTCTGATAGAGGGCCATGAGACTTACACCTGAGTGCAAAAATGGAGGCTCTAGACCCTTCCAGAGCTGAGATATCGAAAATCAAAATTTTGACCAGAAAAAAAAAAACGACAGTGTTACCCCTTACGTTTTTTTTTTTGGGCGAAAAATTAAGTATCCCCAATCTTCTTGAAACTCTGCATTCTGATAGAGGGCCATGAGACTTACACCTGAGTGCAAAAATGGAGGCTCTAGCCCCTTCCAGAGCTGAGATATCGAAACTCAAAAATTCGGCCCGAAAAAAAAACGACAGTGGTACCCCTTACGGTTTTTTTTTTTTGGGCGAAAAATTAAGTTTCTCCAATCTTCTCAAAACTCTGGATTCTGATAGAGGGCCATGAGACTTAGACCTGAGTGCAAAAATGGAGGCTCTAGCCCCTTCCAGAGCTGAGATATCGAAACTCAAAAATTCGGCCCGAAAAAAAAACGACAGTGGTACCCCTTACGTTTTTTTTTTTTTGGGCGAAAAATTAAGTTTCTCCAATCTTCTCAAAACTCTGGATTCTGATAGAGGGCCATGAGACTTAGACCTGAGTGCAAAAATTGTGGCTCTAGACCCTTCCAGAGCTGAGATATCGACAATCAAAAATTCGACCCGAAGAAAAAAACGACAGTGGTACCCCTTTCGTTTTTTTTTTTTTGGTGAAAAATTAAGTTTCTCCAATCTTTTCAAAACTCTGGATTCTGATAGAGGGCCATGAGACTTAGACCTGAGTGCAAAAATGGAGGCTCTAGACCCTTCCAGAGCTGAGATATCGAAACTCAAAAATTCGACCCGAAAAAAAAAAACGACAGTGGTACCCCTTTCGTTTTTTTTTTTTCCGGGCAAAAAATTAAGTTTCTCAAATCTTCTCAAAATTCTGGATTCTGATAGAGGGCCATGAGACTTAGACTTGAGTGCAAAAATGGAGGCTCTAGACCCTTCCAGAGCTGAGATATCGAAACTCAAAAATTCGACCCGAAAAAAAAACCGACAGTGGTACCCCTTTCGGTTTTTTTTTCGGGCGAAAAATTAAGTTTCTCCAATCTTCTCAAAACTCTGGATTCTGATAGAGGGCCATGAGACTTAGATCTGAGTGCAAAAATGGATGCTCTAGACCCTTCCAGAGCTGAGATATCGAAGCTCAAAATTTCGACCAGAAAAAAAACCACAGTGTTACCCCTTACGTTTTTTTTTGGGCGAAAAATTAAGTATCCCCAATCTTCTTGAAACTCTGCATTCTGATAGAGGGCCATGAGACTTACACCTGAGTGCAAAAATGGAGGCTCTAGACCCTTCCAGAGCTGAGATATCGAAAATCAAAATTTTGACCAGAAAAAAAAAACGACAGTGTTACCCCTTACGTTTTTTTTTTTGGGGCGAAAAATTAAGTATCCCCAATCTTCTTGAAACTCTGCATTCTGATAGAGGGCCATGAGACTTACACCTGAGTGCAAAAATGGAGGCTCTAGACCCTTCCAGAGCTGAGATATCGAAACTCAAAAATTCGACCCGAAGAAAAAAACGACAGTGGTACCCCTTTCGTTTTTTTTTTTTTGGGTGAAAAATTAAGTTTCTCCAATGTTCTCAAAACTCTGGATTCTGATAGAGGGCCATGAGACTTAGACCTGAGTGCAAAAATGGAGGCTCTAGCCCCTTCCAGAGCTGAGATATCGAAACTCAAAAATTCGGCCCGAAAAAAAAACGACAGTGGTACCCCTTACGGTTTTTTTTTTTTGGGCGAAAAATTAAGTTTCTCCAATCTTCCAAAATTCTGATAGAGGGCCATGAGACTTAGACCTGAGTGCAAAAATGGAGGCTCTAGCCCCTTCCAGAGCTGAGATATCGAAACTCAAAAATTCGGCCCGAAAAAAAACGACAGTGGTACCCCTTACGTTTTTTTTTTGGGGCGAAAAATTAAGTTTCTCCAATCTTCCCAAATTCTGATAGAGGGCCATGAGACTTAGACCTGAGTGCAAAAATGGAGGCTCTAGCCCCTTCCAGAGCTGAGATATCGAAACTCAAAAATTCGGCCCGAAAAAAAAAACGACAGTGGTACCCCTTACGTTTTTTTTTTTGGGCGAAAAATTAAGTTTCTCCAATCTTCCCAAATTCTGATAGAGGGCCATGAGACTTAGACCTGAGTGCAAAAATGGAGGCTCTAGCCCCTTCCAGAGCTGAGATATCGAAACTCAAAAATTCTGCCCAAAAAAAAAAAACGACAGTGGTACCCCTTACGTTTTTTTTTTGGGCGAAAAATTAAGTTTCTCCAATCTTCCCAAATTCTGATAGAGGGCCATGAGACTTAGACCTGAGTGCAAAAATGGAGGCTCTAGCCCCTTCCAGAGCTGAGATATCGAAACTCAAAAATTCGGCCCGAAAAAAAAAAACGACAGTGGTACCCCTTACGTTTTTTTTTTGATGGCCCTCTATCAGAATTTGGGAAGATTGGAGAAACTTAATTTTTCGCCCAAAAAAAAAACCGTAAGGGGTACCACTGTCGTTTTTTTTTTTCGGGCCGAATTTTTTAGTTTCGATATCTCAGCTCTGGAAGGGGCTAGAGCCTCCATTTTTGCACTCAGGTCTAAGTCTCATGGCCCTCTATCAGAGTTTGGGAAGATTGGAGAAACTTAATTTTTCGCCCAAAAAATAAAAACGTAAGGGGTACCACTGTCGTTTTTTTTTCGGGCCGAATTTTTGAGTTTCGATATCTCAGCTCTGGAAGGGGCTAGAGCCTCCATTTTTGCACTCAGGTCTAAGTCTCATGGCCCTCTATCAGAATTTTGGAAGATTGGAGAAACTTAATTTTTGGCCCAAAAAAAAAACGTAAGGGGTTCCACTGTCGTTTTTTTTTTCGGGCCGAATTTTTGAGTTTCGATATCTCAGCTCTGGAAGGGGCTAGAGCCTCCATTTTTGCACTCAGGTCTAAGTCTCATGGCCCTCTATCAGAATTTGGGAAGATTGGAGAAACTTAATTTTTCGCCCAAAAAAAAAAACGTAAGGGGTACCACTGTCGTTTTTTTTTTCGGGCCGAATTTTTGAGTTTCGATATCTCAGCTCTGGAAGGGGCTAGAGCCTTCATTTTTGCACTCAGGTCTAAGTCTCATGGCCCTCTATCAGAATTTTGGAAGATTGGAGAAACTTAATTTTTCGCCCAAAAAAAAAAACGTGAGGGGTACCACTGTCGTTTTTTTTTCGGGCCGAATTTTTGAGTTTCGATATCTCAGCTCTGGAAGGGGCTAGAGCCTCCATTTTTGCACTCAGGTCTAAGTCTCATGGCCCTCTATCAGAATTTGGGAAGATTGGAGAAACTTAATTTTTCGCCCAAAAAAAAAAAAACGTAAGGGGTACCACTGTCGTTTTTTTTTTCGGGCTGAATTTTTGAGTTTCGATATCTCAGCTCTGGAAGGGGCTAGAGCCTCAATTTTTGCACTCAGGTCTAAGTCTCATGGCCCTCTATCAGAATTTGGGAAGATTGGAGAAACTTAATTTTTCACCCAAAAAAAAAAACGTAAGGGGTACCACTGTCGTTTTTTTTTTCGGGCCGAATTTTTGAGTTTCGATATCTCAGCTCTGGAAGGGGCTAGAGCCTCCATTTTTGCACTCAGGTCTAAGTCTCATGGCCCTCTATCAGAATTTGGGAAGATTGGAGAAACTTAATTTTTCGCCCAAAAAAAAAAACGTAAGGGGTACCACTGTCGTTTTTTTTTCGGGACGAATTTTTGAGTTTCAATATCTCAGCTCTGGAAGGGGCTAGAGCCTCCATTTTTGCACTCAGGTCTAAGTCTCATGGCCCTCTATCAGAATTTTGGAAGATTGGAGAAACTTAATTTTTCGCCCCAAAAAAAAACGTAAGGGGTACCACTGTCGTTTTTTTTTCGGGCCGAATTTTTGAGTTTCGATATCTCAGCTCTGGAAGGGGCTAGAGCCTCCATTTTTGCACTCAGGTCTAAGTCTCATGGCCCTCTATCAGAATTTGGGAAGATTGGAGAAACTTAATTTTTCGCCCAAAAAAAAAACGTAAGGGGTACCACTGTCGTTTTTTTTTTCGGGCCGAATTTTTGAGTTTCGATATCTCAGCTCTGGAAGGGGCTAGAGCCTCCATTTTTGCACTCAGGTCTAAGTCTCATGGCCCTCTATCAGAATTTTGGAAGATTGGAGAAACTTAATTTTTCGCCCCAAAAAAAAAAACGTAAGGGGTACCACTGTCGTTTTTTTTTCGGGCCGAATTTTTGAGTTTCGATATCTCAGCTCTGGAAGGGGCTAGAGCCTCAATTTTTGCACTCAGGTCTAAGTCTCATGGCCCTCTATCAGAATTTGGGAAGATTGGAGAAACTTAATTTTTCACCCAAAAAAAAAAACGTAAGGGGTACCACTGTCGTTTTTTTTTTCGGGCCGAATTTTTGAGTTTCGATATCTCAGCTCTGGAAGGGGCTAGAGCCTCCATTTTTGCACTTAGGTCTAAGTCTCATGGCCCTCTATCAGAATTTTGGGAAGATTGGAGAAACTTAATTTTTCGCCCAAAAAAAAAAAACGTAAGGGGTACCACTGTCGTTTTTTTTTCGGGACGAATTTTTGAGTTTCGATATCTCAGCTCTGGAAGGGGCTAGAGCCTCCATTTTTGCACTCAGGTCTAAGTCTCATGGCCCTCTATCAGAATTTGGGAAGATTGGAGAAACTTAATTTTTCGCCCAAAAAAATAAACGTAAGGGGTACCACTGTCGTTTTTTTTTCGGGCCGAATTTTTGAGTTTCGATATCTCAGCTCTGGAAGGTGCTAGAGCCTCCATTTTTGCACTCAGGTCTAAGTCTCATGGCCCTCTATCAGAATTTGGGAAGATTGGAGAAACTTAATTTTTCGCCCAAAAAAAAAAACGTAAGGGGTACCACTGTCGTTTTTTTTTCGGGCCGAATTTTTGAGTTTCGATATCTCAGCTCTGGAAGGGGCTAGAGCCTCCATTTTTGCACTCAGGTCTAAGTCTCATGTCCCTCTATCAGAATTTGGGAAGATTGGAGAAACTTAATTTTTCACCCCAAAAAAAAAAACGTAAGGGGTACCACTGTCGTTTTTTTTTCGGGCCGAATTTTTGAGTTTCGATATCTCAGCTCTGGAAGGGGCTAGAGCCTCCATTTTAGCACTCAGGTCTAAGTCTCATGGCCCTCTATCAGAATTTGGGAAGATTGGAGAAACTTAATTTTTCGCCCAAAAAAAAAAACGTAAGGGGTACCACTGTCGTTTTTTTTCGGGCCGAATTTTTGAGTTTCGATATCTCATCTCTGGAAGGGGTTAGAGCCTCCATTTTTGCACTCAGGTCTAAGTCTCATGGCCCTCTATCAGAATTTGGGAAGATTGGAGAAACTTAATTTTTCACCCAAAAAAAAAACGTAAGGGGTACCACTGTCGTTTTTTTTTTTCGGGCCGAATTTTTGAGTTTCGATATCTCAGCTCTGGAAGGGGCTAGAGCCTCCATTTTTGCACTCAGGTCTAAGTCTCATGGCCCTCTATCAGAATTTGGGAAGATTGGAGAAACTTAATTTTTCGCCCAAAAAAAAAAACGTAAGGGGTACCACTGTCGTTTTTTTTTCGGGACGAATTTTTGAGTTTCGATATCTCAGCTCTGGAAGGGGCTAGAGCCTCCATTTTTGCACTCAGGTCTAAGTCTCATGGCCCTCTATCAGAATTTTGGAAGATTGGAGAAACTTAATTTTTCGCCCCAAAAAAAAACGTAAGGGGTACCACTGTCGTTTTTTTTTCGGGCCGAATTTTTGAGTTTCGATATCTCAGCTCTGGAAGGGGCTAGAGCCTCCATTTTTGCACTCAGGTCTAAGTCTCATGGC
Organism: Pimephales promelas; assembly: GCF_988280905.1. Classification (NCBI taxonomy): domain Eukaryota; kingdom Metazoa; phylum Chordata; class Actinopteri; order Cypriniformes; family Leuciscidae; genus Pimephales; species Pimephales promelas. Next base: position 36,393,774 of record NC_142771.1, on the reverse strand, counting down.
CCTCTATCAGAATTTGGGAAGATTGGAGAAACTTAATTTTTCGCCCAAAAAAAAAACGTAAGGGGTACCACTGTCGTTTTTTTTTCGGGCCGAATTTTTGAGTTTCGATATCTCAGCTCTGGAAGGTGCTAGAGCCTCCATTTTGCACTCAGGTCTAAGTCTCATGGCCCTCTATCAGAATTTTGGGAAGATTGGAGAAACGTAATTTTTCGCCCAAAAAAAAAAACGTAAGGGGTACCACTGTCGTTTTTTTTTTCGGGCCGAATTTTTGAGTTTCGATATCTCAGCTCTGGAAGGGGCTAGAGCCTCCATTTTTGCACTCAGGTCTAAGTCTCATGGCCCTCTATCAGAATTTTGGAAGATTGGAGAAACTTAATTTTTCGCCCAAAAAAAAAAAACGTAAGGGGTACCACTGTCGTTTTTTTTTCGGGCCGAATTTTTGAGTTTCGATATCTCAGCTCTGGAAGGGGCTAGAGCCTCCATTTTTGCACTCAGGTCTAAGTCTCATGGCCCTCTATCAGAATTTGGGAAGATTGGAGAAACTTAATTTTTCGCCCAAAAAAAAAACGTAAGGGGTACCACTGTCGTTTTTTTTTTCGGGTCGAATTTTTGAGTTTCGATATCTCAGCTCTGGAAGGGGCTAGAGCCTCCATTTTTGCACTCAGGTCTAAGTCTCATGGCCCTCTATCAGAATTTTGGAAGATTGGAGAAACTTAATTTTTCGCCCCAAAAAAAAAAAACGTAAGGGGTACCACTGTCGTTTTTTTTTCGGGCCGAATTTTTGAGTTTCGATATCTCAGCTCTGGAAGGGGCTAGAGCCTCAATTTTTGCACTCAGGTGTAAGTCTCATGGCCCTCTATCAGAATTTGGGAAGATTGGAGAAACTTAATTTTTCACCCCAAAAAAAAAAACGTAAGGGGTACCACTGTCGTTTTTTTTTTCGGGCCGAATTTTTGAGTTTCGATATCTCAGCTCTGGAAGGGGCTAGAGCCTCCATTTTTGCACTTAGGTCTAAGTCTCATGGCCCTCTATCAGAATTTGGGAAGATTGGAGAAACTTAATTTTTCGCCCAAAAAAAAAAACGTAAGGGGTACCACTGTCGTTTTTTTTTCGGGACGAATTTTTGAGTTTCGATATCTCAGCTCTGGAAGGGGCTAGAGCCTCCATTTTTGCACTCAGGTCTAAGTCTCATGGCCCTCTATCAGAATTTGGGAAGATTGGAGAAACTTAATTTTTCGCCCAAAAAAATAAACGTAAGGGGTACCACTGTCGTTTTTTTTTCGGGCCGAATTTTTGAGTTTCGATATCTCAGCTCTGGAAGGTGCTAGAGCCTCCATTTTTGCACTCAGGTCTAAGTCTCATGGCCCTCTATCAGAATTTGGGAAGATTGGAGAAACTTAATTTTTCGCCCAAAAAAAAAAACGTAAGGGGTACCACTGTCGTTTTTTTTTCGGGCCGAATTTTTGAGTTTCGATATCTCAGCTCTGGAAGGGGCTAGAGCCTCCATTTTTGCACTCAGGTCTAAGTCTCATGGCCCTCTATCAGAATTTGGGAAGATTGGAGAAACTTAATTTTTCGCCCAAAAAAAAAAACGTAAGGGGTACCACTGTCGTTTTTTTTTCGGGCCGAATTTTTGAGTTTCGATATCTCAGCTCTGGAAGGGGCTAGAGCCTCCATTTTTGCACTCAGGTCTAAGTCTCATGTCCCTCTATCAGAATTTGGGAAGATTGGAGAAACTTAATTTTTCACCCCAAAAAAAAAACGTAAGGGGTACCACTGTCGTTTTTTTTTCGGGCCGAATTTTTGAGTTTTGTTATCTCAGCTCTGGAAGGGGCTAGAGCCTCCATTTTTGCACTCAGGTCTAAGTCTCATGGCCCTCTATCAGAATTTGGGAAGATTGGAGAAACTTAATTTTTGGCCCAAAAAAAAAACGTAAGGGGTACCACTGTCGTTTTTTTTTCGGGCCGAATTTTTGAGTTTCGATATCTCAGCTCTGGAAGGGGCTAGAGCCTCCATTTTTGCACTCAGGTCTAAGTCTCATGGCCCTCTATCAGAATTTGGGAAGATTGGAGAAACTTAATTTTTCGCCCAAAAAAAAAACGTAAGGGGTACCACTGTCGTTTTTTTTTCGGGCCGAATTTTTGAGTTTTGTTATCTCAGCTCTGGAAGGGGCTAGAGCCTCCATTTTTGCACTCAGGTCTAAGTCTCATGGCCCTCTATCAGAATTTGGGAAGATTGGAGAAACTTAATTTTTGGCCCAAAAAAAAAACGTAAGGGGTACCACTGTCGTTTTTTTTTCGGGCCGAATTTTTGAGTTTCGATATCTCAGCTCTGGAAGGGGCTAGAGCCTCCATTTTTGCACTCAGGTCTAAGTCTCATGGCCCTCTATCAGAATTTGGGAAGATTGGAGAAACTTAATTTTTCGCCCAAAAAAAAAAAACGTAAGGGGTACCACTGTCGTTTTTTTTTTCGGGCCGAATTTTTGAGTTTCGATATCTCAGCTCTGGAAGGGGCTAGAGCCTCCATTTTTGCACTCAGGTCTAAGTCTCATGGCCCTCTATCAGAATTTGGGAAGATTGGAGAAACTTAATTTTTCGCCCAAAAAAAAAAAACGTAAGGGGTACCAATGTCGTTTTTTTTTCGGGCCGAATTTTTGAGTTTCGATATCTCAGCTCTGGAAGGTGCTAGAGCATCCATTTTTGCACTCAGGTCTAAGTCTCATGGCCCTCTATCAGAATTTGGGAAGATTGGAGAAACTTAATTTTTCGCCCAAAAAAAAAAAACGTAAGGGGTACCACTGTCGTTTTTTTTTTTCGGGCCGAATTTTTGAGTTTCGATATCTCAGCTCTGGAAGGGGCTAGAGCCTCCATTTTTGCACTCAGGTCTAAGTCTCATGGCCCTCTATCAGAATTTGGGAAGATTGGAGAAACTTAATTTTTCGCCCAAAAAAAAAAAAACGTAAGGGGTACCACTGTCGTTTTTTTTCGGGCCGAATTTTTGAGTTTCGATATCTCAGCTCTGGAAGGGGCTAGAGCCTCCATTTTTGCACTCAGGTCTAAGTCTCATGGCCCTCTATCAGAATTTGGGAAGATTGGAGAAACTTAATTTTTCGCCCAAAAAAAAAAAAAAACGTAAGGGGTACCACTGTCGTTTTTTTTTTGGGCAGAATTTTTGAGTTTCGATATCTCAGCTCTGGAAGGGGCTAGAGCCTCCATTTTTGCACTCAGGTCTAAGTCTCATGGTCCTCTATCAGAATTTGGGAAGATTGGAGAAACTTAATTTTTGGCCCAAAAAAAAAACGTAAGGGGTACCACTGTCGTTTTTTTTTCGGGCCGAATTTTTGAGTTTCGATATCTCAGCTCTGGAAGGGGCTAGAGCCTCCATTTTTGCACTCAGGTCTAAGTCTCATGGCCCTCTATCAGAATTTGGGAAGATTGGAGAAACCTAATTTTTCACCCAAAAAAAACGTAAGGGGTACCACTGTCGTTTTTTTTTTTCGGGCCGAATTTTTGAGTTTCGATATCTCAGCTCTGGAAGGGGCTAGAGCCTCCATTTTTGCACTCAGGTCTAAGTCTCATGGCCCTCTATCAGAATTTGGGAAGATTGGAGAAACTTAATTTTTCACCCAAAAAAAAAAACGTAAGGGGTACCACTGTCGTTTTTTTTTCGGGCCGAATTTTTGAGTTTCGATATCTCAGCTCTGGAAGGGGCTAGAGCCTCCATTTTTGCACTCAGGTCTAAGTCTCATGGCCCTCTATCAGAATTTTGGAAGATTGGAGAAACTTAATTTCTCGCCCAAAAAAAAAAAAACCTAAGGGGTACCACTGTCGTTTTTTTTTCGGGCCGAATTTTTGAGTTTCGATATCTCAGCTCTGGAAGGGGCTAGAGCCTCCATTTTTGCACTCAGGTCTAAGTCTCATGGCCCTCTATCAGAATTTGGGAAGATTGGAGAAACGTAATTTTTCGCCCAAAAAAAAAAAACGTAAGGGGTACCACTGTCGTTTTTTTTTTTCGGGCCGAATTTTTGAGTTTCGATATCTCAGCTCTGGAAGGGGCTAGAGCCTCAATTTTTGCACTCAGGTCTAAGTCTCATGGCCCTCTATCAGAATTTGGGAAGATTGGAGAAACTTAATTTTTCACCCAAAAAAAAAAACGTAAGGGGTACCACTGTCGTTTTTTTTTTTCGGGCCGAATTTTTGAGTTTCGATATCTCAGCTCTGGAAGGGGCTAGAGCCTCCATTTTTGCACTCAGGTCTAAGTCTCATGGCCCTCTATCAGAATTTGGGAAGATTGGAGAAACTTAATTTTTCGCCCAAAAAAAAAAAACGTAAGGGGTACCACTGTCGTTTTTTTTTCGGGACGAATTTTTGAGTTTCGATATCTCAGCTCTGGAAGGGGCTAGAGCCTCCATTTTTGCACTCAGGTCTAAGTCTCATGGCCCTCTATCAGAATTTTGGAAGATTGGAGAAACTTAATTTTTCGCCCCAAAAAAAAACGTAAGGGGTACCACTGTCGTTTTTTTTTCGGGCCGAATTTTTGAGTTTCGATATCTCAGCTCTGGAAGGGGCTAGAGCCTCCATTTTTGCACTCAGGTCTAAGTCTCATGGCCCTCTATCAGAATTTGGGAAGATTGGAGAAACTTAATTTTTCGCCCAAAAAAAAAACGTAAGGGGTACCACTGTCGTTTTTTTTTCGGGCCGAATTTTTGAGTTTCGATATCTCAGCTCTGGAAGGTGCTAGAGCCTCCATTTTGCACTCAGGTCTAAGTCTCATGGCCCTCTATCAGAATTTTGGGAAGATTGGAGAAACGTAATTTTTCGCCCAAAAAAAAAAACGTAAGGGGTACCACTGTCGTTTTTTTTTTCGGGCCGAATTTTTGAGTTTCGATATCTCAGCTCTGGAAGGGGCTAGAGCCTCCATTTTTGCACTCAGGTCTAAGTCTCATGGCCCTCTATCAGAATTTTGGAAGATTGGAGAAACTTAATTTTTCGCCCAAAAAAAAAAAAAACGTAAGGGGTACCACTGTCGTTTTTTTTTCGGGCCGAATTTTTGAGTTTCGATATCTCAGCTCTGGAAGGGGCTAGAGCCTCCATTTTTGCACTCAGGTCTAAGTCTCATGGCCCTCTATCAGAATTTGGGAAGATTGGAGAAACTTAATTTTTCGCCCAAAAAAAAAACGTAAGGGGTACCACTGTCGTTTTTTTTTCGGGCCGAATTTTTGAGTTTCGATATCTCAGCTCTGGAAGGGGCTAGAGCCTCCATTTTTGCACTCAGGTCTAAGTCTCATGGCCCTCTATCAGAATTTGGGAAGATTGGAGAAACGTAATTTTTCGCCCAAAAAAAAAAAACGTAAGGGGTACCACTGTCGTTTTTTTTTTTCGGGCCGAATTTTTGAGTTTCGATATCTCAGCTCTGGAAGGGGCTAGAGCCTCAATTTTTGCACTCAGGTCTAAGTCTCATGGCCCTCTATCAGAATTTGGGAAGATTGGAGAAACTTAATTTTTCACCCAAAAAAAAAAACGTAAGGGGTACCACTGTCGTTTTTTTTTTTCGGGCCGAATTTTTGAGTTTCGATATCTCAGCTCTGGAAGGGGCTAGAGCCTCCATTTTTGCACTCAGGTCTAAGTCTCATGGCCCTCTATCAGAATTTGGGAAGATTGGAGAAACTTAATTTTTCGCCCAAAAAAAAAAAACGTAAGGGGTACCACTGTCGTTTTTTTTTCGGGACGAATTTTTGAGTTTCGATATCTCAGCTCTGGAAGGGGCTAGAGCCTCCATTTTTGCACTCAGGTCTAAGTCTCATGGCCCTCTATCAGAATTTTGGAAGATTGGAGAAACTTAATTTTTCGCCCCAAAAAAAAACGTAAGGGGTACCACTGTCGTTTTTTTTTCGGGCCGAATTTTTGAGTTTCGATATCTCAGCTCTGGAAGGGGCTAGAGCCTCCATTTTTGCACTCAGGTCTAAGTCTCATGGCCCTCTATCAGAATTTGGGAAGATTGGAGAAACTTAATTTTTCGCCCAAAAAAAAAACGTAAGGGGTACCACTGTCGTTTTTTTTTCGGGCCGAATTTTTGAGTTTCGATATCTCAGCTCTGGAAGGTGCTAGAGCCTCCATTTTGCACTCAGGTCTAAGTCTCATGGCCCTCTATCAGAATTTTGGGAAGATTGGAGAAACGTAATTTTTCGCCCAAAAAAAAAAACGTAAGGGGTACCACTGTCGTTTTTTTTTTCGGGCCGAATTTTTGAGTTTCGATATCTCAGCTCTGGAAGGGGCTAGAGCCTCCATTTTTGCACTCAGGTCTAAGTCTCATGGCCCTCTATCAGAATTTTGGAAGATTGGAGAAACTTAATTTTTCGCCCAAAAAAAAAAAAAACGTAAGGGGTACCACTGTCGTTTTTTTTTCGGGCCGAATTTTTGAGTTTCGATATCTCAGCTCTGGAAGGGGCTAGAGCCTCCATTTTTGCACTCAGGTCTAAGTCTCATGGCCCTCTATCAGAATTTGGGAAGATTGGAGAAACTTAATTTTTCGCCCAAAAAAAAAACGTAAGGGGTACCACTGTCGTTTTTTTTTCGGGCCGAATTTTTGAGTTTCGATATCTCAGCTCTGGAAGGGGCTAGAGCCTCCATTTTTGCACTCAGGTCTAAGTCTCATGGCCCTCTATCAGAATTTTGGAAGATTGGAGAAACTTAATTTTTCGCCCCAAAAAAAAAAAACGTAAGGGGTACCACTGTCGTTTTTTTTTCGGGCCGAATTTTTTAGTTTCGATATCTCAGCTCTGGAAGGGGCTAGAGCCTCAATTTTTGCACTCAGGTCTAAGTCTCATGGCCCTCTATCAGAATTTGGGAAGATTGGAGAAACTTAATTTTTCACCCAAAAAAAAAAACGTAAGGGGTACCACTGTCGTTTTTTTTTTCGGGCCGAATTTTTGAGTTTCGATATCTCAGCTCTGGAAGGGGCTAGAGCCTCCATTTTTGCACTTAGGTCTAAGTCTCATGGCCCTCTATCAGAATTTGGGAAGATTGGAGAAACTTAATTTTTCGCCCAAAAAAAAAAACGTAAGGGGTACCACTGTCGTTTTTTTTTCGGGACGAATTTTTGAGTTTCGATATCTCAGCTCTGGAAGGGGCTAGAGCCTCCATTTTTGCACTCAGGTCTAAGTCTCATGGCCCTCTATCAGAATTTGGGAAGATTGGAGAAACTTAATTTTTCGCCCAAAAAAATAAACGTAAGGGGTACCACTGTCGTTTTTTTTTCGGGCCGAATTTTTGAGTTTCGATATCTCAGCTCTGGAAGGTGCTAGAGCCTCCATTTTTGCACTCAGGTCTAAGTCTCATGGCCCTCTATCAGAATTTGGGAAGATTGGAGAAACTTAATTTTTCGCCCAAAAAAAAAAACGTAAGGGGTACCACTGTCGTTTTTTTTTCGGGCCGAATTTTTGAGTTTCGATATCTCAGCTCTGGAAGGGGCTAGAGCCTCCATTTTTGCACTCAGGTCTAAGTCTCATGTCCCTCTATCAGAATTTGGGAAGATTGGAGAAACTTAATTTTTCACCCCAAAAAAAAAAACGTAAGGGGTACCACTGTCGTTTTTTTTTCGGGCCGAATTTTTGAGTTTCGATATCTCAACTCTGGAAGGGGCTAGAGCCTCCATTTTAGCACTCAGGTCTAAGTCTCATGGCCCTCTATCAGAATTTGGGAAGATTGGAGAAACTTAATTTTTCGCCCAAAAAAAAAAACGTAAGGGGTACCACTGTCGTTTTTTTTCGGGCCGAATTTTTGAGTTTCGATATCTCATCTCTGGAAGGGGTTAGAGCCTCCATTTTTGCACTCAGGTCTAAGTCTCATGGCCCTCTATCAGAATTTGGGAAGATTGGAGAAACTTAATTTTTCGCCCAAAAAAAAAAAACGTAAGGGGTACCACTGTCGTTTTTTTTTTGGGCCGAATTTTTGAGTTTCGATATCTCAGCTCTGGAAGGGGCTAGAGCCTCCATTTTTGCACTCAGGTCTAAGTCTCATGGCCCTCTATCAGAATTTGGGAAGATTGGAGAAACTTAATTTTTCGCCCAAAAAAAAAACGTAAGGGGTACCACTGTCGTTTTTTTTTCGGGCCGAATTTTTGAGTTTTGTTATCTCAGCTCTGGAAGGGGCTAGAGCCTCCATTTTTGCACTCAGGTCTAAGTCTCATGGCCCTCTATCAGAATTTGGGAAGATTGGAGAAACTTAATTTTTGGCCCAAAAAAAAAACGTAAGGGGTACCACTGTCGTTTTTTTTTCGGGCCGAATTTTTGAGTTTCGATATCTCAGCTCTGGAAGGGGCTAGAGCCTCCATTTTTGCACTCAGGTCTAAGTCTCATGGCCCTCTATCAGAATTTGGGAAGATTGGAGAAACTTAATTTTTCGCCCAAAAAAAAAAAACGTAAGGGGTACCACTGTCGTTTTTTTTTTCGGGCCGAATTTTTGAGTTTCGATATCTCAGCTCTGGAAGGGGCTAGAGCCTCCATTTTTGCACTCAGGTCTAAGTCTCATGGCCCTCTATCAGAATTTGGGAAGATTGGAGAAACTTAATTTTTCGCCCAAAAAAAAAAAACGTAAGGGGTACCAATGTCGTTTTTTTTTCGGGCCGAATTTTTGAGTTTCGATATCTCAGCTCTGGAAGGTGCTAGAGCCTCCATTTTTGCACTCAGGTCTAAGTCTCATGGCCCTCTATCAGAATTTGGGAAGATTGGAGAAACTTAATTTTTCGCCCAAAAAAAAAAAACGTAAGGGGTACCACTGTCGTTTTTTTTCGGGCCGAATTTTTGAGTTTCGATATCTCAGCTCTGGAAGGGGCTAGAGCCTCCATTTTTGCACTCAGGTCTAAGTCTCATGGCCCTCTATCAGAATTTGGGAAGATTGGAGAAACTTAATTTTTCGCCCAAAAAAAAAAAAACGTAAGGGGTACCACTGTCGTTTTTTTTCGGGCCGAATTTTTGAGTTTCGATATCTCAGCTCTGGAAGGGGCTAGAGCCTCCATTTTTGCACTCAGGTCTAAGTCTCATGGCCCTCTATCAGAATTTGGGAAGATTGGAGAAACTTAATTTTTCGCCCAAAAAAAAAAAAAACGTAAGGGGTACCACTGTCGTTTTTTTTTTTGGGCAGAATTTTTGAGTTTCGATATCTCAGCTCTGGAAGGGGCTAGAGCCTCCATTTTTGCACTTAGGTCTAAGTCTCATGGTCCTCTATCAGAATTTGGGAAGATTGGAGAAACTTAATTTTTGGCCCAAAAAAAAAACGTAAGGGGTACCACTGTCGTTTTTTTTTCGGGCCGAATTTTTGAGTTTCGATATCTCAGCTCTGGAAGGGGCTAGAGCCTCCATTTTTGCACTCAGGTCTAAGTCTCATGGCCCTCTATCAGAATTTGGGAAGATTGGAGAAACCTAATTTTTCACCCAAAAAAAACGTAAGGGGTACCACTGTCGTTTTTTTTTCGGGCCGAATTTTTGAGTTTCGATATCTCAGCTCTGGAAGGGGCTAGAGCCTCCATTTTTGCACTCAGGTCTAAGTCTCATGGCCCTCTATCAGAATTTGGGAAGATTGGAGAAACTTAATTTTTCGCCCAAAAAAAAAAACGTAAGGGGTACCACTGTCGTTTTTTTTTTCGGGCCGAATTTTTGAGTTTCGATATCTCAGCTCTGGAAGGGGCTAGAGCCTCCATTTTTGCACTCAGGTCTAAGTCTCATGGCCCTCTATCAGAATTTGGGAAGATTGGAGAAACTTAATTTTTCGCCCAAAAAAAAAAACGTAAGGGGTACCACTGTATTTTTTTTTTCGGGCTGAATTTTTGAGTTTTGATATCTCAGCTCTGGAAGGGGCTAGAGCCTCCATTTTTGCACTCAGGTCTAAGTCTCGTGGCCCTCTATCAGAATTTGGGAAGATTGGAGAAACTTAATTTTTCGCCCCAAAAAAAAACGTAAGGGGTACCACTGTCGTTTTTTTTTCGGGCCGAATTTTTGAGTTTCGATATCTCAGCTCTGGAAGGGGCTAGAGCCTCCATTTTTGCACTCAGGTCTAAGTCTCATGGCCCTCTATCAGAATTTGGGAAGATTGGAGAAACTTAATTTTTCGCCCAAAAAAAAAAACGTAAGGGGTACCACTGTCGTTTTTTTTTCGGGCCGAATTTTTGAGTTTCGATATCTCAGCTCTGGAAGGGGCTAGAGCCTCCATTTTTGCACTCAGGTCTAAGACTCATTGCCCTCTATCAGAATTTGGGAAGATTGGAGAAACTTAATTTTTCGCCCAAAAAAAAACGTAAGGGGTACCACTGTCGTTTTTTTTTCGGGCCGAATTTTTGAGTTTCGATATCTCAGCTCTGGAAGGGGCTAGAGCCTCCATTTTTGCACCCAGGTCTAAGTCTCATGGCCCTCTATCAGAATTTGGGAAGATTTGAGAAACTTAATTTTTCGCCCAAAAAAATAACGTAAGGGGTACCACTGTCGTTTTTTTTTTCGGGCCGAATTTTTGAGTTTCGATATCTCAGCTCTGGAAGGGGCTAGAGCCTCCATTTTTGCACTCAGGTCTAAGTCTCATGGCCCTCTCTCAGAATTTGGGAAGATTGGAGAAACTTAATTTTTCGCCCGAAAAAAAAACGTAAGGGGTACCACTGTCGTTTTTTTTTCGGGCCGAATTTTTGAGTTTCGATATCTCAGCTCTGGAAGGGGCTAGAGCCTCCATTTTTGCACTCAGGTCTAAGTCTCATGGCCCTCTCTCAGAATTTGGGAAGATTGGAGAAACTTAATTTTTCGCCCAAAAAAAAAAACGTAAGGGGTACCACTGTCGTTTTTTTTTCGGGCCGAATTTTTGAGTTTCGATATCTCAGCTCTGGAAGGGGCTAGAGCCTCCATTTTTGCACTCAGGTCTAAGTCTCATGGCCCTCTATCAGAATTTGGGAAGATTGGAGAAACTTAATTTTTCACCCAAAAAAAAAAACGTAAGGGGTACCACTGTCGTTTTTTTTTCGGGCCGAATTTTTGAGTTTCGATATCTCAGCTCTGGAAGGGGCTAGAGCCTCCATTTTTGCACTCAGGTCTAAGTCTCATGGCCCTCTATCAGAATTTGGGAAGATTGGAGAAACTTAATTTTTCGCCCAAAAAAAAAAAACGTAAGGGGTACCACTGTCGTTTTTTTTCGGGCCGAATTTTTGAGTTTCGATATCTCAGCTCTGGAAGGGGCTAGAGCCTCCATTTTTGCACTCAGGTCTAAGTCTCATGGCCCTCTATCAGAATTTGGGAAGATTGGAGAAACTTAATTTTTCGCCCAAAAAAAAAAACCGTAAGGGGTACCACTGTCGTTTTTTTTTGGGGCAGAATTTTTGAGTTTCGATATCTCAGCTCTGGAAGGGGCTAGAGCCTCCATTTTTGCACTCAGGTCTAAGTCTCATGGCCCTCTATCAGAATTTGGGAAGATTGGAGAAACTTAATTTTTCGCCCAAAAAAAAAAACCGTAAGGGGTACCACTGTCGTTTTTTTTTTGGGCAGAATTTTTGAGTTTCGATATCTCAGCTCTGGAAGGGGCTAGAGCCTCCATTTTTGCACTCAGGTCTAAGTCTCATGGCCCTCTATCAGAATTTGGGAAGATTGGAGAAACTTAATTTTTCGCCCAAAAAAAAAACGTAAGGGGTACCACTGTCGTTTTTTTTTTCGGGCCGAATTTTTGAGTTTTGTTCTCTCAGCTCTGGAAGGGGCTAGAGCCTCCATTTTTGCACCCAGGTCTAAGTCTCATGGCCCTCTATCAGAATTTGGGAAGATTGGAGAAACTTAATTTTTCGCCCAAAAAAAAAACGTAAGGGGTACCACTGTCGTTTTTTTTTCGGGCCGAATTTTTGAGTTTCGATATCTCAGCTCTGGAAGGGGCTAGAGCCTCCATTTTTGCACTCAGGTCTAAGTCTCATGGCCCTCTCTCAGAATTTGGGAAGATTGGAGAAACTTAATTTTTCGCCCGAAAAAAAAACGTAAGGGGTACCACTGTCGTTTTTTTTTCGGGCCGAATTTTTGAGTTTCGATATCTCAGCTCTGGAAGGGGCTAGAGCCTCCATTTTTGCACTCAGGTCTAAGTCTCATGGCCCTCTCTCAGAATTTGGGAAGATTGGAGAAACTTAATTTTTCGCCCAAAAAAAAAAACGTAAGGGGTACCACTGTCGTTTTTTTTTCGGGCCGAATTTTTGAGTTTCGATATCTCAGCTCTGGAAGGGGCTAGAGCCTCCATTTTTGCACTCAGGTCTAAGTCTCATGGCCCTCTATCAGAATTTGGGAAGATTGGAGAAACTTAATTTTTCACCCAAAAAAAAAAACGTAAGGGGTACCACTGTCGTTTTTTTTTCGGGCCGAATTTTTGAGTTTCGATATCTCAGCTCTGGAAGGGGCTAGAGCCTCCATTTTTGCACTCAGGTCTAAGTCTCATGGCCCTCTATCAGAACTTGGGAAGATTGGAGAAACTTAATTTTTCGCCCAAAAAAAAAAAACGTAAGGGGTACCACTGTCGTTTTTTTTCGGGCCGAATTTTTGAGTTTCGATATCTCAGCTCTGGAAGGGGCTAGAGCCTCCATTTTTGCACTCAGGTCTAAGTCTCATGGCCCTCTATCAGAATTTGGGAAGATTGGAGAAACTTAATTTTTCGCCCAAAAAAAAAACCGTAAGGGGTACCACTGTCGGTTTTTTTTTGGGCAGAATTTTTGAGTTTCGATATCTCAGCTCTGGAAGGGGCTAGAGCCTCCATTTTTGCACTCAGGTCTAAGTCTCATGGCCCTCTATCAGAATTTGGGAAGATTGGAGAAACTTAATTTTTCGCCCAAAAAAAAAACGTAAGGGGTACCACTGTCGTTTTTTTTTTCGGGCCGAATTTTTGAGTTTTGTTATCTCAGCTCTGGAAGGGGCTAGAGCCTCCATTTTTGCACTCAGGTCTAAGTCTCATGGCCCTCTATCAGAATTTGGGAAGATTGGAGAAACTTAATTTTTCACCCGAAAAAAAAACGTAAGGGGTACCACTGTCGTTTTTTTTTCGGGCCGAATTTTTGAGTTTCGATATCTCAGCTCTGGAAGGGGCTAGAGCCTCCATTTTTGCACTCAGGTCTAAGTCTCATGGCCCTCTATCAGAATTTGGGAAGATTGGAGAAACTTAATTTTTCGCCCAAAAAAAAAAAACGTAAGGGGTACCACTGTCGTTTTTTTTTTCGGGCCGAATTTTTGAGTTTCGATATCTCAGCTCTGGAAGGGGCTAGAGCCTCCATTTTTGTACTCAGGTCTAAGTCTCATGGCCCTCTATCAGAATTTGGGAAGATTGGAGAAACTTAATTTTTCGCCCAAAAAAAAAAAACGTAAGGGGTACCACTGTCGTTTTTTTTTTTGGGCAGAATTTTTGAGTTTCGATATCTCAGCTCTGGAAGGGGCTAGAGCCTCCATTTTTGCACTCAGGTCTAAGTCTCATGGCCCTCTATCAGAATTTGGGAAGATTGGAGAAACTTAATTTTTCGCCCAAAAAAAACGTAAGGGGTACCACTGTCGTTTTTTTTTCGGGCCGAATTTTTGAGTTTTGTTATCTCAGCTCTGGAAGGGGCTAGAGCCTCCATTTTTGCACTCAGGTCTAAGTCTCATGGCCCTCTATCAGAATTTGGGAAGATTGGAGAAACTTAATTTTTCACCCAAAAAAAAAAACGTAAGGGGTACCACTGTCGTTTTTTTTTTGGGCAGAATTTTTGAGTTTCGATATCTCAGCTCTGGAAGGGGCTAGAGCCTCCATTTTTGCACCCAGGTCTAAGTCTCATGGCCCTCTATCAGAATTTGGGAAGATTGGAGAAACTTAATTTTTCGCCCAAAAAAAAAACGTAAGGGGTACCACTGTCGTTTTTTTTTCGGGCCGAATTTTTGAGTTTCGATATCTCAGCTCTGGAAGGGGCTAGAGCCTCCATTTTTGCACTCAGGTCTAAGTCTCATGGCCCTCTATCAGAATTTGGGAAGATTGGAGAAACTTAATTTTTCGCCCAAAAAAAAAACGTAAGGGGTACCACTGTCGTTTTTTTTTCGGGCCGAATTTTTGAGTTTCGATATCTCAGCTCTGGAAGGGGCTAGAGCCTCCATTTTTGCACTCAGGTCTAAGTCTCATGGCCCTCTATCAGAATTTGGGAAGATTGGAGAAACTTAATTTTTCGCCCAAAAAAAAAAAACGTAAGGGGTACCACTGTCGTTTTTTTTTCGGGCCGAATTTTTGAGTTTCGATATCTCAGCTCTGGAAGGGGCTAGAGCCTCCATTTTTGCACTCAGGTCTAAGTCTCATGGCCCTCTATCAGAATTTGGGAAGATTGGAGAAACTTAATTTTTCGCCCAAAAAAAAAAACGTAAGGGGTACCACTGTCGTTTTTTTTTTCGGTCCGAATTTTTGAGTTTCGATATCTCAGCTCTGGAAGGGGCTAGAGCCTCCATTTTTGCACTCAGGTCTAAGTCTCATGGCCCTCTATCAGAATTTGGGAAGATTGGAGAAACTTAATTTTTCGCCCAAAAAAAAAACGTAAGGGGTACCACTGTCGTTTTTTTTTTGGGCAGAATTTTTGAGTTTCAATATCTCAGCTCTGGAAGGGGCTAGAGCCTCCATTTTTGCACTCAGGTCTAAGTCTCATGGCCCTCTATCAGAATTTGGGAAGATTGGAGAAACTTAATTTTTCGCCCAAAAAAAAAACGTAAGGGGTACCACTGTGGGGTTTTTTTCGGGCCGAATTTTTTAGTTTTGTTATCTCAGCTCTGGAATGGGCTAGAGCCTCCATTTTTGCACTCAGGTCTAAGTCTCATGGCCCTCTATCAGAATTTGGGAAGATTGGAGAAACTTAATTTTTGGCCCAAAAAAAAAACGTAAGGGGTACCACTGTCGTTTTTTTTTCGGGCCGAATTTTTGAGTTTCGATATCTCAGCTCTGGAAGGGGCTAGAGCCTCCATTTTTGCACTCAGGTCTAAGTCTCGCGGCCCTCTATCAGAATTTGGGAAGATTGGAGAAACTTAATTTTTCGCCCAAAAAAAAACCGTAAGGGGTACCACTGTCGTTTTTTTTTTCGGGCCGAATTTTTGAGTTTCGATATCTCAGCTCTGGAAGGGGCTAGAGCCTCCATTTTTGCACTCAGTTCTAAGTCTCATGGCCCTCTATCAGAATTTGGGAAGATTGGAGAAACTTAATTTTTCGCCCAAAAAAAAAACGTAAGGGGTACCACTGTCGTTTTTTTTTTCGGGCCGAATTTTTGAGTTTTGTTATCTCAGCTCTGGAAGGGGCTAGAGCCTCCATTTTTGCACTCAGGTCTAAGTCTCATGGCCCTCTATCAGAATTTGGGAAGATTGGAGAAACTTAATTTTTCACCCGAAAAAAAAACGTAAGGGGTACCACTGTCGTTTTTTTTTCGGGCCGAATTTTTGAGTTTCGATATCTCAGCTCTGGAAGGGGCTAGAGCCTCCATTTTTGCACTCAGGTCTAAGTCTCATGGCCCTCTATCAGAATTTGGGAAGATTGGAGAAACTTAATTTTTCGCCCAAAAAAAAAAAACGTAAGGGGTACCACTGTCGTTTTTTTTTTCGGGCCGAATTTTTGAGTTTCGATATCTCAGCTCTGGAAGGGGCTAGAGCCTCCATTTTTGTACTCAGGTCTAAGTCTCATGGCCCTCTATCAGAATTTGGGAAGATTGGAGAAACTTAATTTTTCGCCCAAAAAAAAAAAACGTAAGGGGTACCACTGTCGTTTTTTTTTTTGGGCAGAATTTTTGAGTTTCGATATCTCAGCTCTGGAAGGGGCTAGAGCCTCCATTTTTGCACTCAGGTCTAAGTCTCATGGCCCTCTATCAGAATTTGGGAAGATTGGAGAAACTTAATTTTTCGCCCAAAAAAAAACGTAAGGGGTACCACTGTCGTTTTTTTTTCGGGCCGAATTTTTGAGTTTTGTTATCTCAGCTCTGGAAGGGGCTAGAGCCTCCATTTTTGCACTCAGGTCTAAGTCTCATGGCCCTCTATCAGAATTTGGGAAGATTGGAGAAACTTAATTTTTCACCCAAAAAAAAAAAACGTAAGGGGTACCACTGTCGTTTTTTTTTTGGGCAGAATTTTTGAGTTTCGATATCTCAGCTCTGGAAGGGGCTAGAGCCTCCATTTTTGCACCCAGGTCTAAGTCTCATGGCCCTCTATCAGAATTTGGGAAGATTGGAGAAACTTAATTTTTCGCCCAAAAAAAAAACGTAAGGGGTACCACTGTCGTTTTTTTTTCGGGCCGAATTTTTGAGTTTCGATATCTCAGCTCTGGAAGGGGCTAGAGCCTCCATTTTTGCACTCAGGTCTAAGTCTCATGGCCCTCTATCAGAATTTGGGAAGATTGGAGAAACTTAATTTTTCGCCCAAAAAAAAAACGTAAGGGGTACCACTGTCGTTTTTTTTTTCGGGCCGAATTTTTGAGTTTCGATATCTCAGCTCTGGAAGGGGCTAGAGCCTCCATTTTTGCACTCAGGTCTAAGTCTCATGGCCCTCTATCAGAATTTGGGAAGATTGGAGAAACTTAATTTTTCGCCCAAAAAAAAAAAACGTAAGGGGTACCACTGTCGTTTTTTTTTCGGGCCGAATTTTTGAGTTTCGATATCTCAGCTCTGGAAGGGGCTAGAGCCTCCATTTTTGCACTCAGGTCTAAGTCTCATGGCCCTCTATCAGAATTTGGGAAGATTGGAGAAACTTAATTTTTCGCCCAAAAAAAAAACGTAAGGGGTACCACTGTCGTTTTTTTTTTCGGTCCGAATTTTTGAGTTTCGATATCTCAGCTCTGGAAGGGGCTAGAGCCTCCATTTTTGCACTCAGGTCTAAGTCTCATGGCCCTCTATCAGAATTTGGGAAGATTGGAGAAACTTAATTTTTCGCCCAAAAAAAACAAACGTAAGGGGTACCACTGTCGTTTTTTTTTCGGGCCGAATTTTTGAGTTTCGATATCTCAGCTCTGGAAGGGGCTAGAGCCTCCATTTTTGCACTCAGGTCTAAGTCTCATGGCCCTCTATCAGAATTTGGGAAGATTGGAGAAACTTAATTTTTCGCCCAAAAAAAAAAAACGTAAGGGGTACCACTGTCGTTTTTTTTTTCGGGCCGAATTTTTGAGTTTCGATATCTCAGCTCTGGAAGGGGCTAGAGCCTCCATTTTTGCACTCAGGTCTAAGTCTCATTGCCCTCTATCAGAATTTGGGAAGATTGGAGAAACTTAATTTTTCGCCCAAAAAAAAGGGCGTAAGGGGTACCACTGTCGTTTTTTTTTCGGGCTGAATTTTTTAGTTTCGATATCTCAGCTCTGGAAGGGGCTGGAGCCTTAATTTTTCGCCCAAAAAAAAAAACGTAAGGGGTACCACTGTCGTTTTTTTTTTCGGGCCGAATTTTTGAGTTTCAATATCTCAGCTCTGGAAGGGGCTAGAGCCTCCATTTTTGCACTCAGGTCTAAGTCTCATGGCCCTCTATCAGAATTTGGGAAGATTGGAGAAACTTAATTTTTCGCCCAAAAAAAAAACGTAAGGGGTACCACTGTGGGGTTTTTTTCGGGCCGAATTTTTTAGTTTTGTTATCTCAGCTCTGGAATGGGCTAGAGCCTCCATTTTTGCACTCAGGTCTAAGTCTCATGGCCCTCTATCAGAATTTGGGAAGATTGGAGAAACTTAATTTTTGGCCCAAAAAAAAAACGTAAGGGGTACCACTGTCGTTTTTTTTTCGGGCCGAATTTTTGAGTTTCGATATCTCAGCTCTGGAAGGGGCTAGAGCCTCCATTTTTGCACTCAGGTCTAAGTCTCGCGGCCCTCTATCAGAATTTGGGAAGATTGGAGAAACTTAATTTTTCGCCCAAAAAAAAACCGTAAGGGGTACCACTGTCGTTTTTTTTTTCGGGCCGAATTTTTGAGTTTCGATATCTCAGCTCTGGAAGGGGCTAGAGCCTCCATTTTTGCACTCAGTTCTAAGTCTCATGGCCCTCTATCAGAATTTGGGAAGATTGGAGAAACTTAATTTTTCGCCCAAAAAAAAAACGTAAGGGGTACCACTGTCGTTTTTTTTTTGGGCAGAATTTTTGAGTTTCAATATCTCAGCTCTGGAAGGGGCTAGAGCCTCCATTTTTGCACTCAGGTCTAAGTCTCATGGTCCTCTATCAGAATTTGGGAAGATTGGAGAAACTTAATTTTTCGCCCAAAAAAAAAACGTAAGGGGTACCACTGTGGGTTTTTTTTCGGGCCGAATTTTTTAGTTTTGTTATCTCAGCTCTGGAATGGGCTAGAGCCTCCATTTTTGCACTCAGGTCTAAGTCTCATGGCCCTCTATCAGAATTTGGGAAGATTGGAGAAACTTAATTTTTGGCCCAAAAAAAAAAAACGTAAGGGGTACCACTGTCGTTTTTTTTTTCGGGCCGAATTTTTGAGTTTCGATATCTCAGCTCTGGAAGGGGCTAGAGCCTCCATTTTTGCACTCAGGTCTAAGTCTCGCGGCCCTCTATCAGAATTTGGGAAGATTGGAGAAACTTAATTTTTCGCCCAAAAAAAAAACGTAAGGGGTACCACTGTCGTTTTTTTTTTCGGGCCGAATTTTTGAGTTTCGATATCTCAGCTCTGGAAGGGGCTAGAGCCTCCATTTTTGCACTCAGGTCTAAGTCTCATGGCCCTCTATCAGAATTTGGGAAGATTGGAGAAACTTAATTTTTCGCCCAAAAAAAAAACGTAAGGGGTACCACTGTCGTTTTTTTTTCGGGCCGAATTTTTGAGTTTCGATATCTCAGCTCTGGAAGGGGCTAGAGCCTCCATTTTTGCACTCAGGTCTAAGTCTCATGGCCCTCTATCAGAATTTGGGAAGATTGGAGAAACTTAATTTTTCACCCAAAAAAAAAAACGTAAGGGGTACCACTGTCGTTTTTTTTTCGGGCCGAATTTTTGAGTTTCGATATCTCAGCTCTGGAAGGGGCTAGAGCCTCCATTTTTGCACTCAGGTCTAAGTCTCATGGCCCTCTATCAGAATTTGGGAAGATTGGAGAAACTTAATTTTTCGCCCCAAAAAAAAACGTAAGGGGTACCACTGTCGTTTTTTTTTCGGGCCGAATTTTTGAGTTTCGATATCTCAGCTCTGGAAGGGGCTAGAGCCTCCATTTTTGCACTCAGGTCTAAGTCTCATGGCCCTCTATCAGAATTTGGGAAGATTGGAGAAACTTAATTTTTCGCCCAAAAAAAAAAACGTAAGGGGTACCACTGTCGTTTTTTTTTCGGGCCGAATTTTTGAGTTTCGATATCTCAGCTCTGGAAGGGGCTAGAGCCTCCATTTTTGCACTCAGGTCTAAGACTCATTGCCCTCTATCAGAATTTGGGAAGATTGGAGAAACTTAATTTTTCGCCCAAAAAAAAACGTAAGGGGTACCACTGTCGTTTTTTTTTCGGGCCGAATTTTTGAGTTTCGATATCTCAGCTCTGGAAGGGGCTAGAGCCTCCATTTTTGCACCCAGGTCTAAGTCTCATGGCCCTCTATCAGAATTTGGGAAGATTGGAGAAACTTAATTTTTCGCCCAAAAAAAAAACGTAAGGGGTACCACTGTCGTTTTTTTTTCGGGCCGAATTTTTGAGTTTCGATATCTCAGCTCTGGAAGGGGCTAGAGCCTCCATTTTTGCACTCAGGTCTAAGTCTCATGGCCCTCTATCAGAATTTGGGAAGATTGGAGAAACTTAATTTTTCGCCCAAAAAAAAAAAACGTAAGGGGTACCACTGTCGTTTTTTTTTTCGGGCCGAATTTTTGAGTTTCGATATCTCAGCTCTGGAAGGGGCTAGAGCCTCCATTTTTGCACTCAGGTCTAAGTCTCATGGCCCTCTATCAGAATTTGGGAAGATTGGAGAAACTTAATTTTTCGCCCAAAAAAAAAAAACGTAAGGGGTACCAATGTCGTTTTTTTTTCGGGCCGAATTTTTGAGTTTCGATATCTCAGCTCTGGAAGGTGCTAGAGCCTCCATTTTTGCACTCAGGTCTAAGTCTCATGGCCCTCTATCAGAATTTGGGAAGATTGGAGAAACTTAATTTTTCGCCCAAAAAAAAAAAACGTAAGGGGTACCACTGTCGTTTTTTTTTTTCGGGCCGAATTTTTGAGTTTCGATATCTCAGCTCTGGAAGGGGCTAGAGCCTCCATTTTTGCACTCAGGTCTAAGTCTCATGGCCCTCTATCAGAATTTGGGAAGATTGGAGAAACTTAATTTTTCGCCCAAAAAAAAAAAAACGTAAGGGGTACCACTGTCGTTTTTTTTCGGGCCGAATTTTTGAGTTTCGATATCTCAGCTCTGGAAGGGGCTAGAGCCTCCATTTTTGCACTCAGGTCTAAGTCTCATGGCCCTCTATCAGAATTTGGGAAGATTGGAGAAACTTAATTTTTCGCCCAAAAAAAAAAAAAACGTAAGGGGTACCACTGTCGTTTTTTTTTTTGGGCAGAATTTTTGAGTTTCGATATCTCAGCTCTGGAAGGGGCTAGAGCCTCCATTTTTGCACTTAGGTCTAAGTCTCATGGTCCTCTATCAGAATTTGGGAAGATTGGAGAAACTTAATTTTTGGCCCAAAAAAAAAACGTAAGGGGTACCACTGTCGTTTTTTTTTCGGGCCGAATTTTTGAGTTTCGATATCTCAGCTCTGGAAGGGGCTAGAGCCTCCATTTTTGCACTCAGGTCTAAGTCTCATGGCCCTCTATCAGAATTTGGGAAGATTGGAGAAACCTAATTTTTCACCCAAAAAAAACGTAAGGGGTACCACTGTCGTTTTTTTTTCGGGCCGAATTTTTGAGTTTCGATATCTCAGCTCTGGAAGGGGCTAGAGCCTCCATTTTTGCACTCAGGTCTAAGTCTCATGGCCCTCTATCAGAATTTGGGAAGATTGGAGAAACTTAATTTTTCGCCCAAAAAAAAAAACGTAAGGGGTACCACTGTCGTTTTTTTTTTCGGGCCGAATTTTTGAGTTTCGATATCTCAGCTCTGGAAGGGGCTAGAGCCTCCATTTTTGCACTCAGGTCTAAGTCTCATGGCCCTCTATCAGAATTTGGGAAGATTGGAGAAACTTAATTTTTCGCCCAAAAAAAAAAACGTAAGGGGTACCACTGTATTTTTTTTTTCGGGCTGAATTTTTGAGTTTTGATATCTCAGCTCTGGAAGGGGCTAGAGCCTCCATTTTTGCACTCAGGTCTAAGTCTCGTGGCCCTCTATCAGAATTTGGGAAGATTGGAGAAACTTAATTTTTCGCCCCAAAAAAAAACGTAAGGGGTACCACTGTCGTTTTTTTTTCGGGCCGAATTTTTGAGTTTCGATATCTCAGCTCTGGAAGGGGCTAGAGCCTCCATTTTTGCACTCAGGTCTAAGTCTCATGGCCCTCTATCAGAATTTGGGAAGATTGGAGAAACTTAATTTTTCGCCCAAAAAAAAAAACGTAAGGGGTACCACTGTCGTTTTTTTTTCGGGCCGAATTTTTGAGTTTCGATATCTCAGCTCTGGAAGGGGCTAGAGCCTCCATTTTTGCACTCAGGTCTAAGACTCATTGCCCTCTATCAGAATTTGGGAAGATTGGAGAAACTTAATTTTTCGCCCAAAAAAAACGTAAGGGGTACCACTGTCGTTTTTTTTTCGGGCCGAATTTTTGAGTTTCGATATCTCAGCTCTGGAAGGGGCTAGAGCCTCCATTTTTGCACCCAGGTCTAAGTCTCATGGCCCTCTATCAGAATTTGGGAAGATTGGAGAAACTTAATTTTTCGCCCAAAAAAAAAACGTAAGGGGTACCACTGTCGTTTTTTTTTCGGGCCGAATTTTTGAGTTTCGATATCTCAGCTCTGGAAGGGGCTAGAGCCTCCATTTTTGCACTCAGGTCTAAGTCTCATGGCCCTCTCTCAGAATTTGGGAAGATTGGAGAAACTTAATTTTTCGCCCGAAAAAAAAACGTAAGGGGTACCACTGTCGTTTTTTTTTCGGGCCGAATTTTTGAGTTTCGATATCTCAGCTCTGGAAGGGGCTAGAGCCTCCA
Organism: Pimephales promelas; assembly: GCF_988280905.1. Classification (NCBI taxonomy): domain Eukaryota; kingdom Metazoa; phylum Chordata; class Actinopteri; order Cypriniformes; family Leuciscidae; genus Pimephales; species Pimephales promelas. The sequence continues at coordinate 36,371,740 of NC_142771.1, read as the reverse complement.
TTTTTGCACTCAGGTCTAAGTCTCATGGCCCTCTATCAGAATTTGGGAAGATTGGAGAAACTTAATTTTTCGCCCAAAAAAAAAAACGTAAGGGGTACCACTGTCGTTTTTTTTTCGGGCCGAATTTTTGAGTTTCGATATCTCAGCTCTGGAAGGGGCTAGAGCCTCCATTTTTGCACTCAGGTCTAAGTCTCATGGCCCTCTATCAGAATTTGGGAAGATTGGAGAAACTTAATTTTTCGCCCAAAAAAAAAAAAACGTAAGGGGTACCACTGTCGTTTTTTTTCGGGCCGAATTTTTGAGTTTCGATATCTCAGCTCTGGAAGGGGCTAGAGCCTCCATTTTTGCACTCAGGTCTAAGTCTCATGGCCCTCTATCAGAATTTGGGAAGATTGGAGAAACTTAATTTTTCGCCCAAAAAAAAAAACCGTAAGGGGTACCACTGTCGTTTTTTTTTTGGGCAGAATTTTTGAGTTTCGATATCTCAGCTCTGGAAGGGGCTAGAGCCTCCATTTTTGCACTCAGGTCTAAGTCTCATGGCCCTCTATCAGAATTTGGGAAGATTGGAGAAACTTAATTTTTCGCCCAAAAAAAAAAACCGTAAGGGGTACCACTGTCGTTTTTTTTTTGGGCAGAATTTTTGAGTTTCGATATCTCAGCTCTGGAAGGGGCTAGAGCCTCCATTTTTGCACTCAGGTCTAAGTCTCATGGCCCTCTATCAGAATTTGGGAAGATTGGAGAAACTTAATTTTTCGCCCAAAAAAAAAAACCGTAAGGGGTACCACTGTCGTTTTTTTTTTGGGCAGAATTTTTGAGTTTCGATATCTCAGCTCTGGAAGGGGCTAGAGCCTCCATTTTTGCACTCAGGTCTAAGTCTCATGGCCCTCTATCAGAATTTGGGAAGATTGGAGAAACTTAATTTTTCGCCCAAAAAAAACACGTAAGGGGTACCACTGTCGTTTTTTTTTTCGGGCCGAATTTTTGAGTTTTGTTCTCTCAGCTCTGGAAGGGGCTAGAGCCTCCATTTTTGCACCCAGGTCTAAGTCTCATGGCCCTCTATCAGAATTTGGGAAGATTGGAGAAACTTAATTTTTCGCCCAAAAAAAAAACGTAAGGGGTACCACTGTCGTTTTTTTTTCGGGCCGAATTTTTGAGTTTCGATATCTCAGCTCTGGAAGGGGCTAGAGCCTCCATTTTTGCACTCAGGTCTAAGTCTCATGGCCCTCTCTCAGAATTTGGGAAGATTGGAGAAACTTAATTTTTCGCCCGAAAAAAAAACGTAAGGGGTACCACTGTCGTTTTTTTTTCGGGCCGAATTTTTGAGTTTCGATATCTCAGCTCTGGAAGGGGCTAGAGCCTCCATTTTTGCACTCAGGTCTAAGTCTCATGGCCCTCTCTCAGAATTTGGGAAGATTGGAGAAACTTAATTTTTCGCCCAAAAAAAAAAACGTAAGGGGTACCACTGTCGTTTTTTTTTCGGGCCGAATTTTTGAGTTTCGATATCTCAGCTCTGGAAGGGGCTAGAGCCTCCATTTTTGCACTCAGGTCTAAGTCTCATGGCCCTCTATCAGAATTTGGGAAGATTGGAGAAACTTAATTTTTCGCCCAAAAAAAAAAAACGTAAGGGGTACCACTGTCGTTTTTTTTCGGGCCGAATTTTTGAGTTTCGATATCTCAGCTCTGGAAGGGGCTAGAGCCTCCATTTTTGCACTCAGGTCTAAGTCTCATGGCCCTCTATCAGAATTTGGGAAGATTGGAGAAACTTAATTTTTCGCCCAAAAAAAAAAACCGTAAGGGGTACCACTGTCGGTTTTTTTTTGGGCAGAATTTTTGAGTTTCGATATCTCAGCTCTGGAAGGGGCTAGAGCCTCCATTTTTGCACTCAGGTCTAAGTCTCATGGCCCTCTATCAGAATTTGGGAAGATTGGAGAAACTTAATTTTTCGCCCAAAAAAAAAACGTAAGGGGTACCACTGTCGTTTTTTTTTTCGGGCCGAATTTTTGAGTTTTGTTATCTCAGCTCTGGAAGGGGCTAGAGCCTCCATTTTTGCACTCAGGTCTAAGTCTCATGGCCCTCTATCAGAATTTGGAAAGATTGGAGAAACTTAATTTTTCACCCGAAAAAAAAACGTAAGGGGTACCACTGTCGTTTTTTTTTCGGGCCGAATTTTTGAGTTTCGATATCTCAGCTCTGGAAGGGGCTAGAGCCTCCATTTTTGCACTCAGGTCTAAGTCTCATGGCCCTCTATCAGAATTTGGGAAGATTGGAGAAACTTAATTTTTCGCCCAAAAAAAAAAAAAACGTAAGGGGTACCACTGTCGTTTTTTTTTTCGGGCCGAATTTTTGAGTTTCGATATCTCAGCTCTGGAAGGGGCTAGAGCCTCCATTTTTGTACTCAGGTCTAAGTCTCATGGCCCTCTATCAGAATTTGGGAAGATTGGAGAAACTTAATTTTTCGCCCAAAAAAAAAAAACGTAAGGGGTACCACTGTCGTTTTTTTTTTTGGGCAGAATTTTTGAGTTTCGACATCTCAGCTCTGGAAGGGGCTAGAGCCTCCATTTTTGCACTCAGGTCTAAGTCTCATGGCCCTCTATCAGAATTTGGGAAGATTGGAGAAACTTAATTTTTCGCCCAAAAAAAAACGTAAGGGGTACCACTGTCGTTTTTTTTTCGGGCCGAATTTTTGAGTTTTGTTATCTCAGCTCTGGAAGGGGCTAGAGCCTCCATTTTTGCACTCAGGTCTAAGTCTCATGGCCCTCTATCAGAATTTGGGAAGATTGGAGAAACTTAATTTTTCACCCAAAAAAAAAAAACGTAAGGGGTACCACTGTCGTTTTTTTTTCGGGCCGAATTTTTGAGTTTCGATATCTCAGCTCTGGAAGGGGCTAGAGCCTCCATTTTTGCACTCAGGTCTAAGTCTCATGGCCCTCTATCAGAATTTGGGAAGATTGGAGAAACTTAATTTTTCACCCAAAAAAAAAACGTAAGGGGTACCACTGTCGTTTTTTTTTTTGGGCAGAATTTTTGAGTTTCGATATCTCAGCTCTGGAAGGGGCTAGAGCCTCCATTTTTGCACCCAGGTCTAAGTCTCATGGCCCTCTATCAGAATTTGGGAAGATTGGAGAAACTTAATTTTTCGCCCAAAAAAAAACGTAAGGGGTACCACTGTCGTTTTTTTTTTCGGGCCGAATTTTTGAGTTTCGATATCTCAGCTCTGGAAGGGGCTAGAGCCTCCATTTTTGCACTCAGGTCTAAGTCTCATGACCCTCTATCAGAATTTGGGAAGATTGGAGAAACTTAATTTTTCGCCCAAAAAAAAAACGTAAGGGGTACCACTGTCGTTTTTTTTTCGGGCCGAATTTTTGAGTTTCGATATCTCAGCTCTGGAAGGGGCTAGAGCCTCCATTTTTGCACTCAGGTCTAAGTCTCATGGCCCTCTATCAGAATTTGGGAAGATTGGAGAAACTTAATTTTTCGCCCAAAAAAAAAACGTAAGGGGTACCACTGTCGTTTTTTTTTTCGGGCCGAATTTTTGAGTTTCGATATCTCAGCTCTGGAAGGGGCTAGAGCCTCCATTTTTGCACTCAGGTCTAAGTCTCATGGCCCTCTATCAGAATTTGGGAAGATTGGAGAAACTTAATTTTTCGCCCAAAAAAAAAAAACGTAAGGGGTACCACTGTCGTTTTTTTTTTCGGGCCGAATTTTTGAGTTTCGATATCTCAGCTCTGGAAGGGGCTAGAGCCTCCATTTTTGCACTCAGGTCTAAGTCTCATGGCCCTCTATCAGAATTTTGGAAGATTGGAGAAACTTAATTTTTCGCCCAAAAAAAAAAAACGTAAGGGGTACCACTGTCGTTTTTTTTTTCGGTCCGAATTTTTGAGTTTCGATATCTCAGCTCTGGAAGGGGCTAGAGCCTCCATTTTTGCACTCAGGTCTAAGTCTCATGGCCCTCTATCAGAATTTGGGAAGATTGGAGAAACTTAATTTTTCGCCCAAAAAAAACAAACGTAAGGGGTACCACTGTCGTTTTTTTTTCGGGCCGAATTTTTGAGTTTCGATATCTCAGCTCTGGAAGGGGCTAGAGCCTCCATTTTTGCACTCAGGTCTAAGTCTCATGGCCCTCTATCAGAATTTGGGAAGATTGGAGAAACTTAATTTTTCGCCCAAAAAAAAAAAACGTAAGGGGTACCACTGTCGTTTTTTTTTTCAGGCCGAATTTTTGAGTTTCGATATCTCAGCTCTGGAAGGGGCTAGAGCCTCCATTTTTGCACTCAGGTCTAAGTCTCATTGCCCTCTATCAGAATTTGGGAAGATTGGAGAAACTTAATTTTTCGCCCAAAAAAAAAACGTAAGGGGTACCACTGTCGTTTTTTTTTCGGGCTGAATTTTTTAGTTTCGATATCTCAGCTCTGGAAGGGGCTGGAGCCTCCATTTTTGCACTCAGGTCTAAGTCTCATGGCCCTCTATCAGAATTTGGGAAGATTGGAGAAACTTAATTTTTCGCCGAAAAAAAAAACGTAAGGGGTACCACTGTCGTTTTTTTTTTGGGCAGAATTTTTGAGTTTCAATATCTCAGCTCTGGAAGGGGCTAGAGCCTCCATTTTTGCACTCAGGTCTAAGTCTCATGGCCCTCTATCAGAATTTGGGAAGATTGGAGAAACTTAATTTTTCGCCCAAAAAAAAACGTAAGGGGTACCACTGTGGGGTTTTTTTCGGGCCGAATTTTTTAGTTTTGTTATCTCAGCTCTGGAATGGGCTAGAGCCTCCATTTTTGCACTCAGGTCTAAGTCTCATGGCCCTCTATCAGAATTTGGGAAGATTGGAGAAACTTAATTTTTGGCCCAAAAAAAAAAACGTAAGGGGTACCACTGTCGTTTTTTTTTCGGGCCGAATTTTTGAGTTTCGATATCTCAGCTCTGGAAGGGGCTAGAGCCTCCATTTTTGCACTCAGTTCTAAGTCTCATGGCCCTCTATCAGAATTTGGGAAGATTGGAGAAACTTAATTTTTCGCCCAAAAAAAAAACGTAAGGGGTACCACTGTCGTTTTTTTTTTGGGCAGAATTTTTGAGTTTCAATATCTCAGCTCTGGAAGGGGCTAGAGCCTCCATTTTTGCACTCAGGTCTAAGTCTCATGGTCCTCTATCAGAATTTGGGAAGATTGGAGAAACTTAATTTTTCGCCCAAAAAAAAAACGTAAGGGGTACCACTGTGGGTTTTTTTTCGGGCCGAATTTTTTAGTTTTGTTATCTCAGCTCTGGAATGGGCTAGAGCCTCCATTTTTGCACTCAGGTCTAAGTCTCATGGCCCTCTATCAGAATTTGGGAAGATTGGAGAAACTTAATTTTTGGCCCAAAAAAAAAAACGTAAGGGGTACCACTGTCGTTTTTTTTTTCGGGCCGAATTTTTGAGTTTCGATATCTCAGCTCTGGAAGGGGCTAGAGCCTCCATTTTTGCACTCAGGTCTAAGTCTCGCGGCCCTCTATCAGAATTTGGGAAGATTGGAGAAACTTAATTTTTCGCCCAAAAAAAAAACGTAAGGGGTACCACTGTCGTTTTTTTTTTCGGGCCGAATTTTTGAGTTTCGATATCTCAGCTCTGGAAGGGGCTAGAGCCTCCATTTTTGCACTCAGGTCTAAGTCTCATGGCCCTCTATCAGAATTTGGGAAGATTGGAGAAACTTAATTTTTCGCCCAAAAAAAAAACGTAAGGGGTACCACTGTCGTTTTTTTTTCGGGCCGAATTTTTGAGTTTCGATATCTCAGCTCTGGAAGGGGCTAGAGCCTCCATTTTTGCACTCAGGTCTAAGTCTCATGGCCCTCTATCAGAATTTGGGAAGATTGGAGAAACTTAATTTTTCACCCAAAAAAAAAAACGTAAGGGGTACCACTGTCGTTTTTTTTTCGGGCCGAATTTTTGAGTTTCGATATCTCAGCTCTGGAAGGGGCTAGAGCCTCCATTTTTGCACTCAGGTCTAAGTCTCATGGCCCTCTATCAGAATTTGGGAAGATTGGAGAAACTAAATTTTTCGCCCAAAAAAAAAAAACGTAAGGGGTACCACTGTCGTTTTTTTTTTGGGCAGAATTTTTGAGTTTCGATATCTCAGCTCTGGAAGGGGCTAGAGCCTCCATTTTTGCACTCAGGTCTAAGTCTCATGGCCCTCTATCAGAATTTGGGAAGATTGGAGAAACTTAATTTTTCGCCCCAAAAAAAAACGTAAGGGGTACCACTGTCGTTTTTTTTTCGGGCCGAATTTTTGAGTTTCGATATCTCAGCTCTGGAAGGGGCTAGAGCCTCCATTTTTGCACTCAGGTCTAAGTCTCATGGCCCTCTATCAGAATTTGGGAAGATTGGAGAAACTTAATTTTTCGCCCAAAAAAAAAAACGTAAGGGGTACCACTGTCGTTTTTTTTTCGGGCCGAATTTTTGAGTTTCGATATCTCAGCTCTGGAAGGGGCTAGAGCCTCCATTTTTGCACTCAGGTCTAAGACTCATTGCCCTCTATCAGAATTTGGGAAGATTGGAGAAACTTAATTTTTCGCCCAAAAAAAAACGTAAGGGGTACCACTGTCGTTTTTTTTTCGGGCCGAATTTTTGAGTTTCGATATCTCAGCTCTGGAAGGGGCTAGAGCCTCCATTTTTGCACCCAGGTCTAAGTCTCATGGCCCTCTATCAGAATTTGGGAAGATTGGAGAAACTTAATTTTTCGCCCAAAAAAAAAACGTAAGGGGTACCACTGTCGTTTTTTTTTTCGGGCCGAATTTTTGAGTTTCGATATCTCAGCTCTGGAAGGGGCTAGAGCCTCCATTTTTGCACTCAGGTCTAAGTCTCATGGCCCTCTCTCAGAATTTGGGAAGATTGGAGAAACTTAATTTTTCGCCCGAAAAAAAAACGTAAGGGGTACCACTGTCGTTTTTTTTTCGGGCCGAATTTTTGAGTTTCGATATCTCAGCTCTGGAAGGGGCTAGAGCCTCCATTTTTGCACTCAGGTCTAAGTCTCATGGCCCTCTCTCAGAATTTGGGAAGATTGGAGAAACTTAATTTTTCGCCCAAAAAAAAAAACGTAAGGGGTACCACTGTCGTTTTTTTTTCGGGCCGAATTTTTGAGTTTCGATATCTCAGCTCTGGAAGGGGCTAGAGCCTCCATTTTTGCACTCAGGTCTAAGTCTCATGGCCCTCTATCAGAATTTGGGAAGATTGGAGAAACTTAATTTTTCACCCCAAAAAAAAACGTAAGGGGTACCACTGTCGTTTTTTTTTCGGGCCGAATTTTTGAGTTTCGATATCTCAGCTCTGGAAGGGGCTAGAGCCTCCATTTTTGCACTCAGGTCTAAGTCTCATGGCCCTCTATCAGAATTTGGGAAGATTGGAGAAACTTAATTTTTCGCCCAAAAAAAAAAAACGTAAGGGGTACCACTGTCGTTTTTTTTCGGGCCGAATTTTTGAGTTTCGATATCTCAGCTCTGGAAGGGGCTAGAGCCTCCATTTTTGCACTCAAGTCTAAGTCTCATGGCCCTCTATCAGAATTTGGGAAGATTGGAGAAACTTAATTTTTCGCCCAAAAAAAAAAAAACCGTAAGGGGTACCACTGTCGTTTTTTTTTTGGGCAGAATTTTTGAGTTTCGATATCTCAGCTCTGGAAGGGGCTAGAGCCTCCATTTTTGCACTCAGGTCTAAGTCTCATGGCCCTCTATCAGAATTTGGGAAGATTGGAGAAACTTAATTTTTCGCCCAAAAAAAAAAAACGTAAGGGGTACCACTGTCGTTTTTTTTTTTGGGCAGAATTTTTGAGTTTCGACATCTCAGCTCTGGAAGGGGCTAGAGCCTCCATTTTTGCACTCAGGTCTAAGTCTCATGGCCCTCTATCAGAATTTGGGAAGATTGGAGAAACTTAATTTTTCGCCCAAAAAAAAACGTAAGGGGTACCACTGTCGTTTTTTTTTCGGGCCGAATTTTTGAGTTTTGTTATCTCAGCTCTGGAAGGGGCTAGAGCCTCCATTTTTGCACTCAGGTCTAAGTCTCATGGCCCTCTATCAGAATTTGGGAAGATTGGAGAAACTTAATTTTTCACCCAAAAAAAAAAAACGTAAGGGGTACCACTGTCGTTTTTTTTTCGGGCCGAATTTTTGAGTTTCGATATCTCAGCTCTGGAAGGGGCTAGAGCCTCCATTTTTGCACTCAGGTCTAAGTCTCATGGCCCTCTATCAGAATTTGGGAAGATTGGAGAAACTTAATTTTTCACCCAAAAAAAAAACGTAAGGGGTACCACTGTCGTTTTTTTTTTTGGGCAGAATTTTTGAGTTTCGATATCTCAGCTCTGGAAGGGGCTAGAGCCTCCATTTTTGCACCCAGGTCTAAGTCTCATGGCCCTCTATCAGAATTTGGGAAGATTGGAGAAACTTAATTTTTCGCCCAAAAAAAAACGTAAGGGGTACCACTGTCGTTTTTTTTTTCGGGCCGAATTTTTGAGTTTCGATATCTCAGCTCTGGAAGGGGCTAGAGCCTCCATTTTTGCACTCAGGTCTAAGTCTCATGACCCTCTATCAGAATTTGGGAAGATTGGAGAAACTTAATTTTTCGCCCAAAAAAAAAACGTAAGGGGTACCACTGTCGTTTTTTTTTCGGGCCGAATTTTTGAGTTTCGATATCTCAGCTCTGGAAGGGGCTAGAGCCTCCATTTTTGCACTCAGGTCTAAGTCTCATGGCCCTCTATCAGAATTTGGGAAGATTGGAGAAACTTAATTTTTCGCCCAAAAAAAAAACGTAAGGGGTACCACTGTCGTTTTTTTTTTCGGGCCGAATTTTTGAGTTTCGATATCTCAGCTCTGGAAGGGGCTAGAGCCTCCATTTTTGCACTCAGGTCTAAGTCTCATGGCCCTCTATCAGAATTTGGGAAGATTGGAGAAACTTAATTTTTCGCCCAAAAAAAAAAAACGTAAGGGGTACCACTGTCGTTTTTTTTTTCGGGCCGAATTTTTGAGTTTCGATATCTCAGCTCTGGAAGGGGCTAGAGCCTCCATTTTTGCACTCAGGTCTAAGTCTCATGGCCCTCTATCAGAATTTTGGAAGATTGGAGAAACTTAATTTTTCGCCCAAAAAAAAAAAACGTAAGGGGTACCACTGTCGTTTTTTTTTTCGGTCCGAATTTTTGAGTTTCGATATCTCAGCTCTGGAAGGGGCTAGAGCCTCCATTTTTGCACTCAGGTCTAAGTCTCATGGCCCTCTATCAGAATTTGGGAAGATTGGAGAAACTTAATTTTTCGCCCAAAAAAAACAAACGTAAGGGGTACCACTGTCGTTTTTTTTTCGGGCCGAATTTTTGAGTTTCGATATCTCAGCTCTGGAAGGGGCTAGAGCCTCCATTTTTGCACTCAGGTCTAAGTCTCATGGCCCTCTATCAGAATTTGGGAAGATTGGAGAAACTTAATTTTTCGCCCAAAAAAAAAAAACGTAAGGGGTACCACTGTCGTTTTTTTTTTCAGGCCGAATTTTTGAGTTTCGATATCTCAGCTCTGGAAGGGGCTAGAGCCTCCATTTTTGCACTCAGGTCTAAGTCTCATTGCCCTCTATCAGAATTTGGGAAGATTGGAGAAACTTAATTTTTCGCCCAAAAAAAAAACGTAAGGGGTACCACTGTCGTTTTTTTTTCGGGCTGAATTTTTTAGTTTCGATATCTCAGCTCTGGAAGGGGCTGGAGCCTCCATTTTTGCACTCAGGTCTAAGTCTCATGGCCCTCTATCAGAATTTGGGAAGATTGGAGAAACTTAATTTTTCGCCGAAAAAAAAAACGTAAGGGGTACCACTGTCGTTTTTTTTTTGGGCAGAATTTTTGAGTTTCAATATCTCAGCTCTGGAAGGGGCTAGAGCCTCCATTTTTGCACTCAGGTCTAAGTCTCATGGCCCTCTATCAGAATTTGGGAAGATTGGAGAAACTTAATTTTTCGCCCAAAAAAAAACGTAAGGGGTACCACTGTGGGGTTTTTTTCGGGCCGAATTTTTTAGTTTTGTTATCTCAGCTCTGGAATGGGCTAGAGCCTCCATTTTTGCACTCAGGTCTAAGTCTCATGGCCCTCTATCAGAATTTGGGAAGATTGGAGAAACTTAATTTTTGGCCCAAAAAAAAAAACGTAAGGGGTACCACTGTCGTTTTTTTTTCGGGCCGAATTTTTGAGTTTCGATATCTCAGCTCTGGAAGGGGCTAGAGCCTCCATTTTTGCACTCAGGTCTAAGTCTCGCGGCCCTCTATCAGAATTTGGGAAGATTGGAGAAACTTAATTTTTCGCCCAAAAAAAAAACGTAAGGGGTACCACTGTCGTTTTTTTTTTCGGGCCGAATTTTTGAGTTTCGATATCTCAGCTCTGGAAGGGGCTAGAGCCTCCATTTTTGCACTCAGTTCTAAGTCTCATGGCCCTCTATCAGAATTTGGGAAGATTGGAGAAACTTAATTTTTCGCCCAAAAAAAAAACGTAAGGGGTACCACTGTCGTTTTTTTTTTGGGCAGAATTTTTGAGTTTCAATATCTCAGCTCTGGAAGGGGCTAGAGCCTCCATTTTTGCACTCAGGTCTAAGTCTCATGGTCCTCTATCAGAATTTGGGAAGATTGGAGAAACTTAATTTTTCGCCCAAAAAAAAAACGTAAGGGGTACCACTGTGGGTTTTTTTTCGGGCCGAATTTTTTAGTTTTGTTATCTCAGCTCTGGAATGGGCTAGAGCCTCCATTTTTGCACTCAGGTCTAAGTCTCATGGCCCTCTATCAGAATTTGGGAAGATTGGAGAAACTTAATTTTTGGCCCAAAAAAAAAAACGTAAGGGGTACCACTGTCGTTTTTTTTTTCGGGCCGAATTTTTGAGTTTCGATATCTCAGCTCTGGAAGGGGCTAGAGCCTCCATTTTTGCACTCAGGTCTAAGTCTCGCGGCCCTCTATCAGAATTTGGGAAGATTGGAGAAACTTAATTTTTCGCCCAAAAAAAAAACGTAAGGGGTACCACTGTCGTTTTTTTTTTCGGGCCGAATTTTTGAGTTTCGATATCTCAGCTCTGGAAGGGGCTAGAGCCTCCATTTTTGCACTCAGGTCTAAGTCTCATGGCCCTCTATCAGAATTTGGGAAGATTGGAGAAACTTAATTTTTCGCCCAAAAAAAAAACGTAAGGGGTACCACTGTCGTTTTTTTTTCGGGCCGAATTTTTGAGTTTCGATATCTCAGCTCTGGAAGGGGCTAGAGCCTCCATTTTTGCACTCAGGTCTAAGTCTCATGGCCCTCTATCAGAATTTGGGAAGATTGGAGAAACTTAATTTTTCACCCAAAAAAAAAAACGTAAGGGGTACCACTGTCGTTTTTTTTTCGGGCCGAATTTTTGAGTTTCGATATCTCAGCTCTGGAAGGGGCTAGAGCCTCCATTTTTGCACTCAGGTCTAAGTCTCATGGCCCTCTATCAGAATTTGGGAAGATTGGAGAAACTAAATTTTTCGCCCAAAAAAAAAAAACGTAAGGGGTACCACTGTCGTTTTTTTTTTGGGCAGAATTTTTGAGTTTCGATATCTCAGCTCTGGAAGGGGCTAGAGCCTCCATTTTTGCACTCAGGTCTAAGTCTCATGGCCCTCTATCAGAATTTGGGAAGATTGGAGAAACTTAATTTTTCGCCCCAAAAAAAAACGTAAGGGGTACCACTGTCGTTTTTTTTTCGGGCCGAATTTTTGAGTTTCGATATCTCAGCTCTGGAAGGGGCTAGAGCCTCCATTTTTGCACTCAGGTCTAAGTCTCATGGCCCTCTATCAGAATTTGGGAAGATTGGAGAAACTTAATTTTTCGCCCAAAAAAAAAAACGTAAGGGGTACCACTGTCGTTTTTTTTTCGGGCCGAATTTTTGAGTTTCGATATCTCAGCTCTGGAAGGGGCTAGAGCCTCCATTTTTGCACTCAGGTCTAAGACTCATTGCCCTCTATCAGAATTTGGGAAGATTGGAGAAACTTAATTTTTCGCCCAAAAAAAAACGTAAGGGGTACCACTGTCGTTTTTTTTTCGGGCCGAATTTTTGAGTTTCGATATCTCAGCTCTGGAAGGGGCTAGAGCCTCCATTTTTGCACCCAGGTCTAAGTCTCATGGCCCTCTATCAGAATTTGGGAAGATTGGAGAAACTTAATTTTTCGCCCAAAAAAAAAACGTAAGGGGTACCACTGTCGTTTTTTTTTTCGGGCCGAATTTTTGAGTTTCGATATCTCAGCTCTGGAAGGGGCTAGAGCCTCCATTTTTGCACTCAGGTCTAAGTCTCATGGCCCTCTCTCAGAATTTGGGAAGATTGGAGAAACTTAATTTTTCGCCCGAAAAAAAAACGTAAGGGGTACCACTGTCGTTTTTTTTTCGGGCCGAATTTTTGAGTTTCGATATCTCAGCTCTGGAAGGGGCTAGAGCCTCCATTTTTGCACTCAGGTCTAAGTCTCATGGCCCTCTCTCAGAATTTGGGAAGATTGGAGAAACTTAATTTTTCGCCCAAAAAAAAAAACGTAAGGGGTACCACTGTCGTTTTTTTTTCGGGCCGAATTTTTGAGTTTCGATATCTCAGCTCTGGAAGGGGCTAGAGCCTCCATTTTTGCACTCAGGTCTAAGTCTCATGGCCCTCTATCAGAATTTGGGAAGATTGGAGAAACTTAATTTTTCACCCCAAAAAAAAAACGTAAGGGGTACCACTGTCGTTTTTTTTTCGGGCCGAATTTTTGAGTTTCGATATCTCAGCTCTGGAAGGGGCTAGAGCCTCCATTTTTGCACTCAGGTCTAAGTCTCATGGCCCTCTATCAGAATTTGGGAAGATTGGAGAAACTTAATTTTTCGCCCAAAAAAAAAAAACGTAAGGGGTACCACTGTCGTTTTTTTTCGGGCCGAATTTTTGAGTTTCGATATCTCAGCTCTGGAAGGGGCTAGAGCCTCCATTTTTGCACTCAAGTCTAAGTCTCATGGCCCTCTATCAGAATTTGGGAAGATTGGAGAAACTTAATTTTTCGCCCAAAAAAAAAAAAACCGTAAGGGGTACCACTGTCGTTTTTTTTTTGGGCAGAATTTTTGAGTTTCGATATCTCAGCTCTGGAAGGGGCTAGAGCCTCCATTTTTGCACTCAGGTCTAAGTCTCATGGCCCTCTATCAGAATTTGGGAAGATTGGAGAAACTTAATTTTTCGCCCAAAAAAAAAACCGTAAGGGGTACCACTGTCGTTTTTTTTTTGGGCAGAATTTTTGAGTTTCGATATCTCAGCTCTGGAAGGGGCTAGAGCCTCCATTTTTGCACTCAGGTCTAAGTCTCATGGCCCTCTATCAGAATTTGGGAAGATTGGAGAAACTTAATTTTTCGCCCAAAAAAAAACCGTAAGGGGTACCACTGTCGTTTTTTTTTTCGGGCCGAATTTTTGAGTTTTGTTCTCTCAGCTCTGGAAGGGGCTAGAGCCTCCATTTTTGCACCCAAGTCTAAGTCTCATGGCCCTCTATCAGAATTTGGGAAGATTGGAGAAACTTAATTTTTCGCCCAAAAAAAAAACGTAAGGGGTACCACTGTCGTTTTTTTTTCGGGCCGAATTTTTGAGTTTCGATATCTCAGCTCTGGAAGGGGCTAGAGCCTCCATTTTTGCACTCAGGTCTAAGTCTCATGGCCCTCTCTCAGAATTTGGGAAGATTGGAGAAACTTAATTTTTCGCCCGAAAAAAAAACGTAAGGGGTACCACTGTCGTTTTTTTTTCGGGCCGAATTTTTGAGTTTCGATATCTCAGCTCTGGAAGGGGCTAGAGCCTCCATTTTTGCACTCAGGTCTAAGTCTCATGGCCCTCTCTCAGAATTTGGGAAGATTGGAGAAACTTAATTTTTCGCCCAAAAAAAAAAACGTAAGGGGTACCACTGTCGTTTTTTTTTCGGGCCGAATTTTTGAGTTTCGATATCTCAGCTCTGGAAGGGGCTAGAGCCTCCATTTTTGCACTCAGGTCTAAGTCTCATGGCCCTCTATCAGAATTTGGGAAGATTGGAGAAACTTAATTTTTCACCCAAAAAAAAAAACGTAAGGGGTACCACTGTCGTTTTTTTTTCGGGCCGAATTTTTGAGTTTCGATATCTCAGCTCTGGAAGGGGCTAGAGCCTCCATTTTTGCACTCAGGTCTAAGTCTCATGGCCCTCTATCAGAATTTGGGAAGATTGGAGAAACTTAATTTTTCGCCCAAAAAAAAAAAAACGTAAGGGGTACCACTGTCGTTTTTTTTCGGGCCGAATTTTTGAGTTTCGATATCTCAGCTCTGGAAGGGGCTAGAGCCTCCATTTTTGCACTCAGGTCTAAGTCTCATGGCCCTCTATCAGAATTTGGGAAGATTGGAGAAACTTAATTTTTCGCCCAAAAAAAAAAACCGTAAGGGGTACCACTGTCGTTTTTTTTTTTTGGGCAGAATTTTTGAGTTTCGATATCTCAGCTCTGGAAGGGGCTAGAGCCTCCATTTTTTCACTCAGGTCTAAGTCTCGCGGCCCTCTATCAGAATTTGGGAAGATTGGAGAAACTTAATTTTTCGCCCAAAAAAAAAACCGTAAGGGGTACCACTGTCGTTTTTTTTTTCGGGCCGAATTTTTGAGTTTCGATATCTCAGCTCTGGAAGAGCCTCCATTTTTGCACTCAGTTCTAAGTCTCATGGCCCTCTATCAGAATTTGGGAAGATTGGAGAAACTTAATTTTTCGCCCAAAAAAAAAACGTAAGGGGTACCACTGTCGTTTTTTTTTTGGGCAGAATTTTTGAGTTTCAATATCTCAGCTCTGGAAGGGGCTAGAGCCTCCATTTTTGCACTCAGGTCTAAGTCTCATGGTCCTCTATCAGAATTTGGGAAGATTGGAGAAACTTAATTTTTCGCCCAAAAAAAAAACGTAAGGGGTACCACTGTGGGTTTTTTTTCGGGCCGAATTTTTTAGTTTTGTTATCTCAGCTCTGGAATGGGCTAGAGCCTCCATTTTTGCACTCAGGTCTAAGTCTCATGGCCCTCTATCAGAATTTGGGAAGATTGGAGAAACTTAATTTTTGGCCCAAAAAAAAAAACGTAAGGGGTACCACTGTCGTTTTTTTTTTCGGGCCGAATTTTTGAGTTTCGATATCTCAGCTCTGGAAGGGGCTAGAGCCTCCATTTTTGCACTCAGGTCTAAGTCTCGCGGCCCTCTATCAGAATTTGGGAAGATTGGAGAAACTTAATTTTTCGCCCAAAAAAAAAACGTAAGGGGTACCACTGTCGTTTTTTTTTTCGGGCCGAATTTTTGAGTTTCGATATCTCAGCTCTGGAAGGGGCTAGAGCCTCCATTTTTGCACTCAGGTCTAAGTCTCATGGCCCTCTATCAGAATTTGGGAAGATTGGAGAAACTTAATTTTTCGCCCAAAAAAAAAACGTAAGGGGTACCACTGTCGTTTTTTTTTCGGGCCGAATTTTTGAGTTTCGATATCTCAGCTCTGGAAGGGGCTAGAGCCTCCATTTTTGCACTCAGGTCTAAGTCTCATGGCCCTCTATCAGAATTTGGGAAGATTGGAGAAACTTAATTTTTCACCCAAAAAAAAAAACGTAAGGGGTACCACTGTCGTTTTTTTTTCGGGCCGAATTTTTGAGTTTCGATATCTCAGCTCTGGAAGGGGCTAGAGCCTCCATTTTTGCACTCAGGTCTAAGTCTCATGGCCCTCTATCAGAATTTGGGAAGATTGGAGAAACTTAATTTTTCGCCCAAAAAAAAAAAACGTAAGGGGTACCACTGTCGTTTTTTTTTTGGGCAGAATTTTTGAGTTTCGATATCTCAGCTCTGGAAGGGGCTAGAGCCTCCATTTTTGCACTCAGGTCTAAGTCTCATGGCCCTCTATCAGAATTTGGGAAGATTGGAGAAACTTAATTTTTCGCCCCAAAAAAAAACGTAAGGGGTACCACTGTCGTTTTTTTTTCGGGCCGAATTTTTGAGTTTCGATATCTCAGCTCTGGAAGGGGCTAGAGCCTCCATTTTTGCACTCAGGTCTAAGTCTCATGGCCCTCTATCAGAATTTGGGAAGATTGGAGAAACTTAATTTTTCGCCCAAAAAAAAAAACGTAAGGGGTACCACTGTCGTTTTTTTTTCGGGCCGAATTTTTGAGTTTCGATATCTCAGCTCTGGAAGGGGCTAGAGCCTCCATTTTTGCACTCAGGTCTAAGACTCATTGCCCTCTAT
Organism: Pimephales promelas; assembly: GCF_988280905.1. Classification (NCBI taxonomy): domain Eukaryota; kingdom Metazoa; phylum Chordata; class Actinopteri; order Cypriniformes; family Leuciscidae; genus Pimephales; species Pimephales promelas. The sequence goes on along the minus strand of NC_142771.1, from coordinate 36,355,555 downwards.
CAGAATTTGGGAAGATTGGAGAAACTTAATTTTTCGCCCAAAAAAAAAACGTAAGGGGTACCACTGTCGTTTTTTTTTCGGGCCGAATTTTTGAGTTTCGATATCTCAGCTCTGGAAGGGGCTAGAGCCTCCATTTTTGCACCCAGGTCTAAGTCTCATGGCCCTCTATCAGAATTTGGGAAGATTGGAGAAACTTAATTTTTCGCCCAAAAAAAAAACGTAAGGGGTACCACTGTCGTTTTTTTTTCGGGCCGAATTTTTGAGTTTCGATATCTCAGCTCTGGAAGGGGCTAGAGCCTCCATTTTTGCACTCAGGTCTAAGTCTCATGGCCCTCTCTCAGAATTTGGGAAGATTGGAGAAACTTAATTTTTCGCCCGAAAAAAAAACGTAAGGGGTACCACTGTCGTTTTTTTTTCGGGCCGAATTTTTGAGTTTCGATATCTCAGCTCTGGAAGGGGCTAGAGCCTCCATTTTTGCACTCAGGTCTAAGTCTCATGGCCCTCTCTCAGAATTTGGGAAGATTGGAGAAACTTAATTTTTCGCCCAAAAAAAAAAACGTAAGGGGTACCACTGTCGTTTTTTTTTCGGGCCGAATTTTTGAGTTTCGATATCTCAGCTCTGGAAGGGGCTAGAGCCTCCATTTTTGCACTCAGGTCTAAGTCTCATGGCCCTCTATCAGAATTTGGGAAGATTGGAGAAACTTAATTTTTCACCCCAAAAAAAAAACGTAAGGGGTACCACTGTCGTTTTTTTTTCGGGCCGAATTTTTGAGTTTCGATATCTCAGCTCTGGAAGGGGCTAGAGCCTCCATTTTTGCACTCAGGTCTAAGTCTCATGGCCCTCTATCAGAATTTGGGAAGATTGGAGAAACTTAATTTTTCGCCCAAAAAAAAAAACGTAAGGGGTACCACTGTCGTTTTTTTTCGGGCCGAATTTTTGAGTTTCGATATCTCAGCTCTGGAAGGGGCTAGAGCCTCCATTTTTGCACTCAGGTCTAAGTCTCATGGCCCTCTATCAGAATTTGGGAAGATTGGAGAAACTTAATTTTTCGCCCAAAAAAAAAAACCGTAAGGGGTACCACTGTCGTTTTTTTTTTGGGCAGAATTTTTGAGTTTCGATATCTCAGCTCTGGAAGGGGCTAGAGCCTCCATTTTTGCACTCAGGTCTAAGTCTCATGGCCCTCTATCAGAATTTGGGAAGATTGGAGAAACTTAATTTTTCGCCCAAAAAAAAAACCGTAAGGGGTACCACTGTCGTTTTTTTTTTGGGCAGAATTTTTGAGTTTCGATATCTCAGCTCTGGAAGGGGCTAGAGCCTCCATTTTTGCACTCAGGTCTAAGTCTCATGGCCCTCTATCAGAATTTGGGAAGATTGGAGAAACTTAATTTTTCGCCCAAAAAAAAAACCGTAAGGGGTACCACTGTCGTTTTTTTTTTCGGGCCGAATTTTTGAGTTTTGTTCTCTCAGCTCTGGAAGGGGCTAGAGCCTCCATTTTTGCACCCAGGTCTAAGTCTCATGGCCCTCTATCAGAATTTGGGAAGATTGGAGAAACTTAATTTTTCGCCCAAAAAAAAAACGTAAGGGGTACCACTGTCGTTTTTTTTCGGGCCGAATTTTTGAGTTTCGATATCTCAGCTCTGGAAGGGGCTAGAGCCTCCATTTTTGCACTCAGGTCTAAGTCTCATGGCCCTCTCTCAGAATTTGGGAAGATTGGAGAAACTTAATTTTTCGCCCGAAAAAAAAACGTAAGGGGTACCACTGTCGTTTTTTTTTCGGGCCGAATTTTTGAGTTTCGATATCTCAGCTCTGGAAGGGGCTAGAGCCTCCATTTTTGCACTCAGGTCTAAGTCTCATGGCCCTCTCTCAGAATTTGGGAAGATTGGAGAAACTTAATTTTTCGCCCAAAAAAAAAAACGTAAGGGGTACCACTGTCGTTTTTTTTTCGGGCCGAATTTTTGAGTTTCGATATCTCAGCTCTGGAAGGGGCTAGAGCCTCCATTTTTGCACTCAGGTCTAAGTCTCATGGCCCTCTATCAGAATTTGGGAAGATTGGAGAAACTTAATTTTTCACCCAAAAAAAAAAACGTAAGGGGTACCACTGTCGTTTTTTTTTCGGGCCGAATTTTTGAGTTTCGATATCTCAGCTCTGGAAGGGGCTAGAGCCTCCATTTTTGCACTCAGGTCTAAGTCTCATGGCCCTCTATCAGAATTTGGGAAGATTGGAGAAACTTAATTTTTCGCCCAAAAAAAAAAAAACGTAAGGGGTACCACTGTCGTTTTTTTTCGGGCCGAATTTTTGAGTTTCGATATCTCAGCTCTGGAAGGGGCTAGAGCCTCCATTTTTGCACTCAGGTCTAAGTCTCATGGCCCTCTATCAGAATTTGGGAAGATTGGAGAAACTTAATTTTTCGCCCAAAAAAAAAAACCGTAAGGGGTACCACTGTCGTTTTTTTTTTTTGGGCAGAATTTTTGAGTTTCGATATCTCAGCTCTGGAAGGGGCTAGAGCCTCCATTTTTGCACTCAGGTCTAAGTCTCGCGGCCCTCTATCAGAATTTGGGAAGATTGGAGAAACTTAATTTTTCGCCCAAAAAAAAAAACGTAAGGGGTACCACTGTCGTTTTTTTTTTCGGGCCGAATTTTTGAGTTTCGATATCTCAGCTCTGGAAGGGGCTAGAGCCTCCATTTTTGCACTCAGTTCTAAGTCTCATGGCCCTCTATCAGAATTTGGGAAGATTGGAGAAACTTAATTTTTCGCCCAAAAAAAAAACGTAAGGGGTACCACTGTCGTTTTTTTTTTGGGCAGAATTTTTGAGTTTCAATATCTCAGCTCTGGAAGGGGCTAGAGCCTCCATTTTTGCACTCAGGTCTAAGTCTCATGGTCCTCTATCAGAATTTGGGAAGATTGGAGAAACTTAATTTTTCGCCCAAAAAAAAAACGTAAGGGGTACCACTGTGGGTTTTTTTTCGGGCCGAATTTTTTAGTTTTGTTATCTCAGCTCTGGAATGGGCTAGAGCCTCCATTTTTGCACTCAGGTCTAAGTCTCATGGCCCTCTATCAGAATTTGGGAAGATTGGAGAAACTTAATTTTTGGCCCAAAAAAAAAAACGTAAGGGGTACCACTGTCGTTTTTTTTTTCGGGCCGAATTTTTGAGTTTCGATATCTCAGCTCTGGAAGGGGCTAGAGCCTCCATTTTTGCACTCAGGTCTAAGTCTCGCGGCCCTCTATCAGAATTTGGGAAGATTGGAGAAACTTAATTTTTCGCCCAAAAAAAAAACGTAAGGGGTACCACTGTCGTTTTTTTTTTCGGGCCGAATTTTTGAGTTTCGATATCTCAGCTCTGGAAGGGGCTAGAGCCTCCATTTTTGCACTCAGGTCTAAGTCTCATGGCCCTCTATCAGAATTTGGGAAGATTGGAGAAACTTAATTTTTCGCCCAAAAAAAAAACGTAAGGGGTACCACTGTCGTTTTTTTTTCGGGCCGAATTTTTGAGTTTCGATATCTCAGCTCTGGAAGGGGCTAGAGCCTCCATTTTTGCACTCAGGTCTAAGTCTCATGGCCCTCTATCAGAATTTGGGAAGATTGGAGAAACTTAATTTTTCACCCAAAAAAAAAAACGTAAGGGGTACCACTGTCGTTTTTTTTTTGGGCAGAATTTTTGAGTTTCGATATCTCAGCTCTGGAAGGGGCTAGAGCCTCCATTTTTGCACTCAGGTCTAAGTCTCATGGCCCTCTATCAGAATTTGGGAAGATTGGAGAAACTTAATTTTTCGCCCCAAAAAAAAACGTAAGGGGTACCACTGTCGTTTTTTTTTCGGGCCGAATTTTTGAGTTTCGATATCTCAGCTCTGGAAGGGGCTAGAGCCTCCATTTTTGCACTCAGGTCTAAGTCTCATGGCCCTCTATCAGAATTTGGGAAGATTGGAGAAACTTAATTTTTCGCCCAAAAAAAAAAACGTAAGGGGTACCACTGTCGTTTTTTTTTCGGGCCGAATTTTTGAGTTTCGATATCTCAGCTCTGGAAGGGGCTAGAGCCTCCATTTTTGCACTCAGGTCTAAGACTCATTGCCCTCTATCAGAATTTGGGAAGATTGGAGAAACTTAATTTTTCGCCCAAAAAAAAACGTAAGGGGTACCACTGTCGTTTTTTTTTCGGGCCGAATTTTTGAGTTTCGATATCTCAGCTCTGGAAGGGGCTAGAGCCTCCATTTTTGCACCCAGGTCTAAGTCTCATGGCCCTCTATCAGAATTTGGGAAGATTGGAGAAACTTAATTTTTCGCCCAAAAAAAAAACGTAAGGGGTACCACTGTCGTTTTTTTTTCGGGCCGAATTTTTGAGTTTCGATATCTCAGCTCTGGAAGGGGCTAGAGCCTCCATTTTTGCACTCAGGTCTAAGTCTCATGGCCCTCTCTCAGAATTTGGGAAGATTGGAGAAACTTAATTTTTCGCCCAAAAAAAAAAAACGTAAGGGGTACCACTGTCGTTTTTTTTTCGGGCCGAATTTTTGAGTTTCGATATCTCAGCTCTGGAAGGGGCTAGAGCCTCCATTTTTGCACTCAGGTCTAAGTCTCATGGCCCTCTATCAGAATTTGGGAAGATTGGAGAAACTTAATTTTTCACCCCAAAAAAAAAACGTAAGGGGTACCACTGTCGTTTTTTTTTCGGGCCGAATTTTTGAGTTTCGATATCTCAGCTCTGGAAGGGGCTAGAGCCTCCATTTTTGCACTCAGGTCTAAGTCTCATGGCCCTCTATCAGAATTTGGGAAGATTGGAGAAACTTAATTTTTCGCCCAAAAAAAAAACGTAAGGGGTACCACTGTCGTTTTTTTTCGGGCCGAATTTTTGAGTTTCGATATCTCAGCTCTGGAAGGGGCTAGAGCCTCCATTTTTGCACTCAGGTCTAAGTCTCATGGCCCTCTATCAGAATTTGGGAAGATTGGAGAAACTTAATTTTTCGCCCAAAAAAAAAAAACCGTAAGGGGTACCACTGTCGTTTTTTTTTTGGGCAGAATTTTTGAGTTTCGATATCTCAGCTCTGGAAGGGGCTAGAGCCTCCATTTTTGCACTCAGGTCTAAGTCTCATGGCCCTCTATCAGAATTTGGGAAGATTGGAGAAACTTAATTTTTCGCCCAAAAAAAAAACCGTAAGGGGTACCACTGTCGTTTTTTTTTTGGGCAGAATTTTTGAGTTTCGATATCTCAGCTCTGGAAGGGGCTAGAGCCTCCATTTTTGCACTCAGGTCTAAGTCTCATGGCCCTCTATCAGAATTTGGGAAGATTGGAGAAACTTAATTTTTCGCCCAAAAAAAACCGTAAGGGGTACCACTGTCGTTTTTTTTTTCGGGCCGAATTTTTGAGTTTTGTTCTCTCAGCTCTGGAAGGGGCTAGAGCCTCCATTTTTGCACCCAGGTCTAAGTCTCATGGCCCTCTATCAGAATTTGGGAAGATTGGAGAAACTTAATTTTTAGCCCAAAAAAAAAACGTAAGGGGTACCACTGTCGTTTTTTTTTCGGGCCGAATTTTTGAGTTTCGATATCTCAGCTCTGGAAGGGGCTAGAGCCTCCATTTTTGCACTCAGGTCTAAGTCTCATGGCCCTCTCTCAGAATTTGGGAAGATTGGAGAAACTTAATTTTTCGCCCGAAAAAAAAACGTAAGGGGTACCACTGTCGTTTTTTTTTCGGGCCGAATTTTTGAGTTTCGATATCTCAGCTCTGGAAGGGGCTAGAGCCTCCATTTTTGCACTCAGGTCTAAGTCTCATGGCCCTCTCTCAGAATTTGGGAAGATTGGAGAAACTTAATTTTTCGCCCAAAAAAAAAAACGTAAGGGGTACCACTGTCGTTTTTTTTTCGGGCCGAATTTTTGAGTTTCGATATCTCAGCTCTGGAAGGGGCTAGAGCCTCCATTTTTGCACTCAGGTCTAAGTCTCATGGCCCTCTATCAGAATTTGGGAAGATTGGAGAAACTTAATTTTTCACCCAAAAAAAAAAACGTAAGGGGTACCACTGTCGTTTTTTTTTTCGGGCCGAATTTTTGAGTTTCGATATCTCAGCTCTGGAAGGGGCTAGAGCCTCCATTTTTGCACTCAGGTCTAAGTCTCATGGCCCTCTATCAGAATTTGGGAAGATTGGAGAAACTTAATTTTTCGCCCAAAAAAAAAAAAACGTAAGGGGTACCACTGTCGTTTTTTTTCGGGCCGAATTTTTGAGTTTCGATATCTCAGCTCTGGAAGGGGCTAGAGCCTCCATTTTTGCACTCAGGTCTAAGTCTCATGGCCCTCTATCAGAATTTGGGAAGATTGGAGAAACTTAATTTTTCGCCCAAAAAAAAAAACCGTAAGGGGTACCACTGTCGTTTTTTTTTTTTGGGCAGAATTTTTGAGTTTCGATATCTCAGCTCTGGAAGGGGCTAGAGCCTCCATTTTTGCACTCAGGTCTAAGTCTCATGGCCCTCTATCAGAATTTGGGAAGATTGGAGAAACTTAATTTTTCGCCCCAAAAAAAAACGTAAGGGGTACCACTGTCGTTTTTTTTTTCGGGCCGAATTTTTGAGTTTTGTTATCTCAGCTCTGGAAGGGGCTAGAGCCTCCATTTTTGCACTCAGGTCTAAGTCTCATGGCCCTCTATCAGAATTTGGGAAGATTGGAGAAACTTAATTTTTCACCCAAAAAAAAAACGTAAGGGGTACCACTGTCGTTTTTTTTTCGGGCCGAATTTTTGAGTTTCGATATCTCAGCTCTGGAAGGGGCTAGAGCCTCCATTTTTGCACTCAGGTCTAAGTCTCATGGCCCTCTATCAGAATTTGGGAAGATTGGAGAAACTTAATTTTTCGCCCAAAAAAAAAAACGTAAGGGGTACCACTGTCGTTTTTTTTTCGGGCCGAATTTTTGAGTTTCGATATCTCAGCTCTGGAAGGGGCTAGAGCCTCCATTTTTGCACTCAGGTCTAAGTCTCATGGCCCTCTATCAGAATTTGGGAAGATTGGAGAAACTTAATTTTTCGCCCAAAAAAAAAACGTAAGGGGTACCACTGTCGTTTTTTTTTTCGGGCCGAATTTTTGAGTTTCGATATCTCAGCTCTGGAAGGGGCTAGAGCCTCCATTTTTGCACTCAGGTCTAAGTCTCATGGCCCTCTATCAGAATTTGGGAAGATTGGAGAAACTTAATTTTTCACCCAAAAAAAAAAACGTAAGGGGTACCACTGTCGTTTTTTTTTCGGGCCGAATTTTTGAGTTTCGATATCTCAGCTCTGGAAGGGGCTAGAGCCTCCATTTTTGCACTCAGGTCTAAGTCTCATGGCCCTCTATCAGAATTTGGGAAGATTGGAGAAACTTAATTTTTCGCCCAAAAAAAAAAAACGTAAGGGGTACCACTGTCGTTTTTTTTTTGGGCAGAATTTTTGAGTTTCGATATCTCAGCTCTGGAAGGGGCTAGAGCCTCCATTTTTGCACTCAGGTCTAAGTCTCATGGCCCTCTATCAGAATTTGGGAAGATTGGAGAAACTTAATTTTTCGCCCAAAAAAAAAAAACGTAAGGGGTACCACTGTCGTTTTTTTTTCGGGCCGAATTTTTGAGTTTCGATATCTCAGCTCTGGAAGGGGCTAGAGCCTCCATTTTTGCACTCATGTCTAAGTCTCATGGCCCTCTATCAGAATTTGGAAAGATTGGAGAAACTTAATTTTTCGCCCAAAAAAAAAAACGTAAGGGGTACCACTGTAGTTTTTTTTTCGGGCTGAATTTTTGAGTTTTGATATCTCAGCTCTGGAAGGGGCTAGAGCCTCCATTTTTGCACTCAGGTCTAAGTCTCATGGCCCTCTATCAGAATTTGGGAAGATTGGAGAAACTTAATTTTTCGCCCCAAAAAAAAAAACGTAAGGGGTACCACTGTCGTTTTTTTTTCGGGCCGAATTTTTGAGTTTCGATATCTCAGCTCTGGAAGGGGCTAGAGCCTCCATTTTTGCACTCAGGTCTAAGTCTCATGGCCCTCTATCAGAATTTGGGAAGATTGGAGAAACTTAATTTTTCGCCCCCCAAAAAAAACGTAAGGGGTACCACTGTCGTTTTTTTTTCGGGCCGAATTTTTGAGTTTCGATATCTCAGCTCTGGAAGGGGCTAGAGCCTCCATTTTTGCGAATTTCTCAAAAATTCGGCCCGAAAAAAAAACGACAGTGGTACCCCTTACGTTTTTTATTTTGGGCGAAAAATTAAGTTTCTCCAATCTTCCCAAATTCTGATAGAGGGCCATGAGGCTTAGACCTGAGTGCAAAAATGGAGGCTCTAGCCCCTTCCAGAGCTGAGATATCGAAACTCAAAAATTCGGCCCGAAAAAAAAAACGACAGTGGTACCCCTTACGTTTTTTTTTTTGGGCGAAAAATTAAGTTTCTCCAATCTTCCAAAATTCTGATAGAGGGCCATGAGACTTAGACCTGAGTGCAAAAATGGAGGCTCTAGCCCCTTCCAGAGCTGAGATAACAAAACTCAAAAATTCGGCCCGAAAAAAAAACGACAGTGGTACCCCTTACGTTTTTTTTTTGGGCGAAAAATTAAGTTTCTCCAATCTTCCCAAATTCTGATAGAGGGCCATGAGACTTAGACCTGAGTGCAAAAATGGAGGCTCTAGACCCTTCCAGAGCTGAGATATCGAAACTCAAAAATTCGACCCGAAGAAAAAAACGACAGTGGTACCCCTTTCGTTTTTTTTTTTTTTGGGTGAAAAATTAAGTTTCTCCAATGTTCTCAAAACTCTGGATTCTGATAGAGGGCCATGAGACTTAGACCTGAGTGTAAAAATGGAGGCTCTAGCCCCTTCCAGAGCTGAGATATCGAAACTCAAAAATTCGGCCCGAAAAAAAAAACGACAATGGTACCCCTTACGTTTTTTTTTTTTTGGGCGAAAAATTAAGTTTCTCCAATCTTCCAAAATTCTGATAGAGGGCCATGAGACTTAGACCTGAGTGCAAAAATGGAGGCTCTAGCCCCTTCCAGAGCTGAGATATCGAAACTCAAAAATTCGGCCCGAAAAAAAAACGACAGTGGTACCCCTTACGTTTTTTATTTTGGGCGAAAAATTAAGTTTCTCCAATCTTCCCAAATTCTGATAGAGGGCCATGAGGCTTAGACCTGAGTGCAAAAATGGAGGCTCTAGCCCCTTCCAGAGCTGAGATATCGAAACTCAAAAATTCGGCCCGAAAAAAAAAACGACAGTGGTACCCCTTACGTTTTTTTTTTTGGGCGAAAAATTAAGTTTCTCCAATCTTCCAAAATTCTGATAGAGGGCCATGAGACTTAGACCTGAGTGCAAAAATGGAGGCTCTAGCCCCTTCCAGAGCTGAGATAACAAAACTCAAAAATTCGGCCCGAAAAAAAAACGACAGTGGTACCCCTTACGTTTTTTTTTTGGGCGAAAAATTAAGTTTCTCCAATCTTCCCAAATTCTGATAGAGGGCCATGAGACTTAGACCTGAGTGCAAAAATGGAGGCTCTAGACCCTTCCAGAGCTGAGATATCGAAACTCAAAAATTCGACCCGAAGAAAAAAACGACAGTGGTACCCCTTTCGTTTTTTTTTTTTTGGATGAAAAATTAAGTTTCTCCAATGTTCTCAAAACTCTGGATTCTGATAGAGGGCCATGAGACTTAGACCTGAGTGTAAAAATGGAGGCTCTAGCCCCTTCCAGAGCTGAGATATCGAAACTCAAAAATTCGGCCCGAAAAAAAAAACGACAATGGTACCCCTTACGTTTTTTTTTTTTTGGGCGAAAAATTAAGTTTCTCCAATCTTCCAAAATTCTGATAGAGGGCCATGAGACTTAGACCTGAGTGCAAAAATGGAGGCTCTAGCCCCTTCCAGAGCTGAGATATCGAAACTCAAAAATTCGGCCCGAAAAAAAAAACGACAGTGGTACCCCTTACGTTTTTTTTTTTGGGCGAAAAATTAAGTTTCTCCAATCTTCCCAAATTCTGATAGAGGGCCATGAGACTTAGACCTGAGTGCAAAAATGGAGGCTCTAGCACCTTCCAGAGCTGAGATATCGAAACTCAAAAATTCGGCCCGAAAAAAAAACGACAGTGGTACCCCTTACGTTTTTTTTTTTGGGCGAAAAATTAAGTTTCTCCAATCTTCCCAAATTCTGATAGAGGGCCATGAGACTTAGACCTGAGTGCAAAAATGGAGGCTCTAGCCCCTTCCAGAGCTGAGATATCGAAACTCAAAAATTCGGCCCGAAAAAAAAAACGACAGTGGTACCCCTTACGTTTTTTTTTTTTGGTCGAAAAATTAAGTTTCTCCAATCTTCCCAAATTCTGATAGAGGGCCATGAGACTTAGACCTGAGTGCAAAAATGAAGACTCTAGCCCCTTCCAGAGCTGAGATAACAAAACTCAAAAATTCGGCCCGAAAAAAAAAACGACAGTGGTACCCCTTACGTTTTTTTTTTTGGGCGAAAAATTAAGTTTCTCCAATCTTCCCAAATTCTGATAGAGGGCCATGAGACTTAGACCTGAGTGCAAAAATGGAGGATCTAGCCCCTTCCAGAGCTGAGATATCAAAACTCAAAAATTCTGCCCAAAAAAAAAAAACGAGTGGTACCCCTTACGTTTTTTTTTTGGGCGAAAAATTAAGTTTCTCCAATCTTCCCAAATTCTGATAGAGGGCCATGAGACTTAGACCTGAGTGCAAAAATGGAGGCTCTAGCCCCTTCCAGAGCTGAGATATCGAAACTCAAAAATTCGGCCCGAAAAAAAAACGACAGTGGTACCCCTTACGTTTTTTTTTTGGGTGAAAAATTAAGTTTCTCCAATCTTCCCAAATTCTGATAGAGGGCCATGAGACTTAGACCTGAGTGCAAAAATGGAGGCTCTAGCCCCTTCCAGAGCTGAGATATCGAAACTCAAAAATTCGGCCCGAAAAAAAAACGACAGTGGTACCCCTTACGTTTTTTTTTTTTGGGCGAAAAATTAAGTTTCTCCAATCTTCCCAAATTCTGATAGAGGGCCATGAGACTTAGACCTGAGTGCAAAAATGGAGGCTCTAGCCCCTTCCAGAGCTGAGATATCGAAACTCAAAAATTCGGCCCGAAAAAAAAACGACAGTGGTACCCCTTACTTTTTTTTGGGGGGCGAAAAATTAAGTTTCTCCAATCTTCCCAAATTCTGATAGAGGGCCATGAGACTTAGACCTGAGTGCAAAAATGGAGGCTCTAGCCCCTTCCAGAGCTGAGATATCGAAACTCAAAAATTCGGCCCGAAAAAAAAACGACAGTGGTACCCCTTACGTTTTTTTTTTGGGCGAAAAATTAAGTTTCTCCAATCTTCCCAAATTCTGATAGAGGGCCATGAGACTTAGACCTGAGTGCAAAAATGGAGGCTCTAGCCCCTTCCAGAGCTGAGATATCGAAACTCAAAAATTCGGCCCGAAAAAAAAACGACAGTGGTACCCCTTACGTTTTTTTTTTGGGTGAAAAATTAAGTTTCTCCAATCTTCCCAAATTCTGATAGAGGGCCATGAGACTTAGACCTGAGTGCAAAAATGGAGGCTCTAGCCCCTTCCAGAGCTGAGATAACAAAACTCAAAAATTCGGCCCGAAAAAAAAACGACAGTGGTACCCCTTACGTTTTTTTTTTGGGCGAAAAATTAAGTTTCTCCAATCTTCCCAAATTCTGATAGAGGGCCATGAGACTTAGACCTGAGTGCAAAAATGGAGGCTCTAGCCCCTCCCAGAGCTGAGATATCGAAACTCAAAAATTCTGCCCAAAAAAAAAACGACAGTGGTACCCTTACGTTTTTTTTTTTGGGCGAAAAATTAAGTTTCTCCAATCTTCCCAAATTCTGATAGAGGGCCATGAGACTTAGACCTGAGTGCAAAAATGGAGGCTCTAGCCCCTTCCAGAGCTGAGATATCGAAACTCAAAAATTCGGCCCGAAAAAAAACGACAGTGGTACCCCTTACGTTTTTTTTTTTTGGGCGAAAAATTAAGTTTCTCCAATCTTCCCAAATTCTGATAGAGGGCCATGAGACTTAGACCTGAGTGCAAAAATGGAGGCTCTAGCCCCTTCCAGAGCTTAGATATCGAAACTCAAAAATTCGGCCCGAAAAAAAAAACGACAGTGGTACCCCTTACGTTTTTTTTTTTTGGGCGAAAAATTAAGTTTCTCCAATCTTCCCAAATTCTGATAGAGGGCCATGAGACTTAGACCTGAGTGCAAAAATGGAGGCTCTAGCCCCTTCCAGAGCTGAGATATCGAAACTCAAAAATTCGGCCCGAAAAAAAAACGACAGTGGTACCCCTTACGTTTTTTTTTTGGGGTGAAAAATTAAGTTTCTCCAATCTTCCCAAATTCTGATAGAGGGACATGAGACTTAGACCTGAGTGCAAAAATGGAGGCTCTAGCCCCTTCCAGAGCTGAGATATCGAAACTCAAAAATTCGGCCCGAAAAAAAAACGACAGTGGTACCCCTTACGTTTTTTTTTTTTGGGCGAAAAATTAAGTTTCTCCAATCTTCCCAAATTCTGATAGAGGGCCATGAGGCTTAGACCTGAGTGCAAAAATGGAGGCTCTAGCCCCTTCCAGAGCTGAGAAATCGAAACTCAAAAATTCGGCCCGAAAAAAAAAACGACAGTGGTACCCCTTACGTTTTTTTTTTGGGCGAAAAATTAAGTTTCTCCAATCTTCCCAAATTCTGATAGAGGGCCATGAGACTTAGACCTGAGTGCAAAAATGGAGGCTCTAGCACCTTCCAGAGCTGAGATATCGAAACTCAAAAATTCGGCCCGAAAAAAAAAAACGACAGTGGTACCCCTTACGTTTATTTTTTTGGGCGAAAAATTAAGTTTCTCCAATCTTCCCAAATTCTGATAGAGGGCCATGAGACTTAGACCTGAGTGCAAAAATGGAGGCTCTAGCCCCTTCCAGAGCTGAGATATCGAAACTCAAAAATTCGTCCCGAAAAAAAAAACGACAGTGGTACCCCTTACGTTTTTTTTTTTTGGGCGAAAAATTAAGTTTCTCCAATCTTCCCAAATTCTGATAGAGGGCCATGAGACTTAGACCTGAGTGCAAAAATGGAGGCTCTAGCCCCTTCCAGAGCTGAGATATCGAAACTCAAAAATTCGGCCCGAAAAAAAAAACGACAGTGGTACCCCTTACGTTTTTTTTTTTGGGTGAAAAATTAAGTTTCTCCAATCTTCCCAAATTCTGATAGAGGGCCATGAGACTTAGACCTGAGTGCAAAAATTGAGGCTCTAGCCCCTTCCAGAGCTGAGATATCGAAACTCAAAAATTCGGCCCGAAAAAAAAATGACAGTGGTACCCCTTACGTTTTTTTTTTTTTGGGCGAAAAATTAAGTTTCTCCAATCTTCCAAAATTCTGATAGAGGGCCATGAGACTTAGACCTGAGTGCAAAAATGGAGGCTCTAGCCCCTTCCAGAGCTGAGATATCGAAACTCAAAAATTCGGCCCGAAAAAAAAAACGACAGTGGTACCCCTTACGTTTTTTTTTTTTGGGCGAAAAATTAAGTTTCTCCAATCTTCCCAAATTCTGATAGAGGGCCATGAGACTTAGACCTGAGTGCAAAAATGGAGGCTCTAGCCCCTTCCAGAGCTGAGATATCGAAACTCAAAAATTCGGCCCGAAAAAAAAACGACAGTGGTACCCCTTACGTTTTTTTTTTTTGGGCGAAAAATTAAGTTTCTCCAATCTTCCAAAATTCTGATAGAGGGCCATGAGACTTAGACCTGAGTGCAAAAATGGAGGCTCTAGCCCCTTCCAGAGCTGAGATATCGAAACTCAAAAATTCGGCCCGAAAAAAAAAACGACAGTGGTACCCCTTACGTTTTTTTTTTTGGGCGAAAAATTAAGTTTCTCCAATCTTCCCAAAATTCTGATAGAGGGCCATGAGACTTAGACCTGAGTGCAAAAATGGAGGCTCTAGCACCTTCCAGAGCTGAGATATCGAAACTCAAAAATTCGGCCCGAAAAAAAAACGACAGTGGTACCCCTTACGTTTTTTTTTTGGGCGAAAAATTAAGTTTCTCCAATCTTCCCAAATTCTGATAGAGGGCCATGAGACTTAGACCTGAGTGCAAAAATGGAGGCTCTAGCCCCTTCCAGAGCTGAGATATCGAAACTCAAAAATTCGGCCCGAAAAAAAACCGACAGTGGTACCCCTTACGTTTTTTTTTTTTGGGCGAAAAATTAAGTTTCTCCAATCTTCCCAAATTCTGATAGAGGACCATGAGACTTAGACCTGAGTGCAAAAATGGAGGCTTTAGCCCCTTCCAGAGCTGAGATATCGAAACTCAAAAATTCGGCCCGAAAAAAAAACGACAGTGGTACCCCTTACGTTTTTTTTTTTTGGGCGAAAAATTAAGTTTCTCCAATCTTCCCAAATTCTGATAGAGGGCCATGAGACTTAGACCTGAGTGCAAAAATGGAGGCTCTAGCCCCTTCCAGAACTGAGATATCGAAACTCAAAAATTCGGCCCGAAAAAAAAAACGACAGTGGTACCCCTTACGTTTTTTTTTTTTTGGGCGAAAAATTAAGTTTCTCCAATCTTCCAAAATTCTGATAGAGGGCCATGAGACTTAGACCTGAGTGCAAAAATGGAGGCTCTAGCCCCTTCCAGAGCTGAGATATCGAAACTCAAAAATTCGGCCCGAAAAAAAAAACGACAGTGGTACCCCTTACGTTTTTTTTTTTGGGCGAAAAATTAAGTTTCTCCAATCTTCCCAAATTCTGATAGAGGGCCATGAGACTTAGACCTGAGTGCAAAAATGGAGGCTCTAGCCCCTTCCAGAGCTGAGATAACAAAACTCAAAAATTCGGCCCGAAAAAAAAAACGACAGTGGTACCCCTTACGTTTTTTTTTTGGGCGAAAAATTAAGTTTCTCCAATCTTCCCAAATTCTGATAGAGGGCCATGAGACTTAGACCTGAGTGCAAAAATGGAGGCTCTAGCCCCTTCCAGAGCTGAGATATCGAAACTCAAAAATTCGGCCCGAAAAAAAAAACGACAGTGGTACCCCTTACGTTTTTTTTTTTTTGGGCGAAAAATTAAGTTTCTCCAATCTTCCAAAATTCTGATAGAGGGACATGAGACTTAGACCTGAGTGCAAAAATGGAGGCTCTAGCCCCTTCCAGAGCTGAGATATCGAAACTCAAAAATTCGGCCCGAAAAAAAAACGACAGTGGTACCCCTTACGTTTTTTTTTTTGGTCGAAAAATTAAGTTTCTCCAATCTTCCCAAATTCTGATAGAGGGCCATGAGACTTAGATCTGAGTGCAAAAATGAAGGCTCTAGCCCCTTCCAGAGCTGAGATAACAAAACTCAAAAATTCGGCCCGAAAAAAAAAAACGACAGTGGTACCCCTTACGTTTTTTTTTTTGGGGCGAAAAATTAAGTTTCTCCAATCTTCCCAAATTCTGATAGAGGGCCATGAGACTTAGACCTGAGTGCAAAAATGGAGGCTCTAGCCCCTTCCAGAGCTGAGATATCGAAACTCAAAAATTCGGCCCGAAAAAAAAACGACAGTGGTACCCCTTACGTTTTTTTTTTTGGTCGAAAAATTAAGTTTCTCCAATCTTCCCAAATTCTGATAGAGGGCCATGAGACTTAGATCTGAGTGCAAAAATGAAGGCTCTAGCCCCTTCCAGAGCTGAGATAACAAAACTCAAAAATTCGGCCCGAAAAAAAAAAACGACAGTGGTACCCCTTACGTTTTTTTTTGGGGCGAAAAATTAAGTTTCTCCAATCTTCCCAAATTCTGATAGAGGGCCATGAGACTTAGACCTGAGTGCAAAAATGGAGGCTCTAGCCCCTTCCAGAGCTGAGATATCGAAACTCAAAAATTCGGCCCGAAAAAAAAACGACAGTGGTACCCCTTACGTTTTTTTTTTGGGCCAAAAATTAAGTTTCTCCAATCTTCCCAAATTCTGATAGAGGGCCATGAGACTTAGACCTGAGTGCAAAAATGGAGGCTCTAGCCCCTTCCAGAGCTGAGATAACAAAACTCAAAAATTCGGCCCGAAAAAAAAAACGACAGTGGTACCCCTTACGTTTTTTTTTTGGGCGAAAAATTAAGTTTCTCCAATCTTCCCAAATTCTGATAGAGGGCCATGAGACTTAGACCTGAGTGCAAAAATGGAGGCTCTAGCCCCTTCCAGAGCTGAGATATCGAAACTCAAAAATTCTGCCCAAAAAAAAAAACGACAGTGGTACCCCTTACGTTTTTTTTTTTTGGGCGAAAAATTAAGTTTCTCCAATCTTCCCAAATTCTGATAGAGGGCCATGAGACTTAGACCTGAGTGCAAAAATGGAGGCTCTAGCCCCTTCCAGAGCTGAGATATCGAAACTCCAAAATTCGGCCCGAAAAAAAACGACAGTGGTACCCCTTACTTTTTTTTTTTTTGGGCGAAAAATTAAGTTTCTCCAATCTTCCCAAATTCTGATAGAGGGCCATGAGACTTAGACCTGAGTGCAAAAATGGAGGCTCTAGCCCCTTCCAGAGCTGAGATATCGAAACTCAAAAATTCGGCCCGAAAAAAAAACGACAGTGGTACCCCTTACGTTTTTTTTTTGGGGTGAAAAATTAAGTTTCTCCAATCTTCCCAAATTCTGATAGAGGGACATGAGACTTAGACCTGAGTGCAAAAATGGAGGCTCTAGCCCCTTCCAGAGCTGAGATATCGAAACTCAAAAATTCGGCCCGAAAAAAAAACGACAGTGGTACCCCTTACGTTTTTTTTTTTGGGCGAAAAATTAAGTTTCTCCAATCTTCCCAAATTCTGATAGAGGGCCATGAGGCTTAGACCTGAGTGCAAAAATGGAGGCTCTAGCCCCTTCCAGAGCTGAGAAATCGAAACTCAAAAATTCGGCCCGAAAAAAAAAACGACAGTGGTACCCCTTACGTTTTTTTTTTTGGGCGAAAAATTAAGTTTCTCCAATCTTCCCAAATTCTGATAGAGGGCCATGAGACTTAGACCTGAGTGCAAAAATGGAGGCTCTAGCACCTTCCAGAGCTGAGATATCGAAACTCAAAAATTCGGCCCGAAAAAAAAACGACAGTGGTACCCCTTACGTTTATTTTTTTGGGCGAAAAATTAAGTTTCTCCAATCTTCCCAAATTCTGATAGAGGGCCATGAGACTTAGACCTGAGTGCAAAAATGGAGGCTCTAGCCCCTTCCAGAGCTGAGATATCGAAACTCAAAAATTCGTCCCGAAAAAAAAAACGACAGTGGTACCCCTTACGTTTTTTTTTTTGGGCGAAAAATTAAGTTTCTCCAATCTTCCCAAATTCTGATAGAGGGCCATGAGACTTAGACCTGAGTGCAAAAATGGAGGCTCTAGCCCCTTCCAGAGCTGAGATATCGAAACTCAAAAATTCGGCCCGAAAAAAAAAAACGACAGTGGTACCCCTTACGTTTTTTTTTTTGGGTGAAAAATTAAGTTTCTCCAATCTTCCCAAATTCTGATAGAGGGCCATGAGACTTAGACCTGAGTGCAAAAATTGAGGCTCTAGCCCCTTCCAGAGCTGAGATATCGAAACTCAAAAATTCGGCCCGAAAAAAAAACGACAGTGGTACCCCTTACGGTTTTTTTTTTTTTGGGCGAAAAATTAAGTTTCTCCAATCTTCCAAAATTCTGATAGAGGGCCATGAGACTTAGACCTGAGTGCAAAAATGGAGGCTCTAGCCCCTTCCAGAGCTGAGATATCGAAACTCAAAAATTCGGCCCGAAAAAAAAAACGACAGTGGTACCCCTTACGTTTTTTTTTTTGGGCGAAAAATTAAGTTTCTCCAATCTTCCCAAATTCTGATAGAGGGCCATGAGACTTAGACCTGAGTGCAAAAATGGAGGCTCTAGCCCCTTCCAGAGCTGAGATATCGAAACTCAAAAATTCGGCCCGAAAAAAAAAACGACAGTGGTACCCCTTACGTTTTTTTTTTTGGGCGAAAAATTAAGTTTCTCCAATCTTCCCAAAATTCTGATAGAGGGCCATGAGACTTAGACCTGAGTGCAAAAATGGAGGCTCTAGCACCTTCCAGAGCTGAGATATCGAAACTCAAAAATTCGGCCCGAAAAAAAAACGACAGTGGTACCCCTTACGTTTTTTTTTTTGGGCGAAAAATTAAGTTTCTCCAATCTTCCCAAATTCTGATAGAGGGCCATGAGACTTAGACCTGAGTGCAAAAATGGAGGCTCTAGCCCCTTCCAGAGCTGAGATATCGAAACTCAAAAATTCGGCCCGAAAAAAAAACGACAGTGGTACCCCTTACGTTTTTTTTTTTTGGGCGAAAAATTAAGTTTCTCCAATCTTCCCAAATTCTGATAGAGGACCATGAGACTTAGACCTGAGTGCAAAAATGGAGGCTTTAGCCCCTTCCAGAGCTGAGATATCGAAACTCAAAAATTCGGCCCGAAAAAAAAACGACAGTGGTACCCCTTACGTTTTTTTTTTTTGGGCGAAAAATTAAGTTTCTCCAATCTTCCCAAATTCTGATAGAGGGCCATGAGACTTAGACCTGAGTGCAAAAATGGAGGCTCTAGCCCCTTCCAGAGCTGAGATATCGAAACTCAAAAATTCGGCCCGAAAAAAAAACCGACAGTGGTACCCCTTACATTTTTTTTTTTGGGCGAAAAATTAAGTTTCTCCAATCTTCCCAAATTCTGATAGAGGGCCATGAGACTTAGACCTGAGTGCAAAAATGGAGGCTCTAGACCCTTCCAGAGCTGAGATATCGAAACTCAAAAATTCGACCCGAAGAAAAAAACGACAGTGGTACCCCTTTCGTTTTTTTTTTTTTGGGTGAAAAATTAAGTTTCTCCAATGTTCTCAAAACTCTGGATTCTGATAGAGGGCCATGAGACTTAGACCTGAGTGCAAAAATGGAGGCTCTAGCCCCTTCCAGAGCTGAGATATCGAAACTCAAAAATTC
Organism: Pimephales promelas; assembly: GCF_988280905.1. Classification (NCBI taxonomy): domain Eukaryota; kingdom Metazoa; phylum Chordata; class Actinopteri; order Cypriniformes; family Leuciscidae; genus Pimephales; species Pimephales promelas. The sequence goes on along the minus strand of NC_142771.1, from coordinate 36,336,619 downwards.
GGCCCGAAAAAAAAAACGACAGTGGTACCCCTTACGTTTTTTTTTTTTTGGGCGAAAAATTAAGTTTCTCCAATCTTCCAAAATTCTGATAGAGGGCCATGAGACTTAGACCTGAGTGCAAAAATGGAGGCTCTAGCCCCTTCCAGAGCTGAGATATCGAAACTCAAAAATTCGGCCCGAAAAAAAAAACGACAGTGGTACCCCTTACATTTTTTTTTTTGGGCGAAAAATTAAGTTTCTCCAATCTTCCCAAATTCTGATAGAGGGCCATGAGACTTAGACCTGAGTGCAAAAATGGAGGCTCTAGACCCTTCCAGAGCTGAGATATCGAAACTCAAAAATTCGACCCGAAGAAAAAAACGACAGTGGTACCCCTTTCGTTTTTTTTTTTTTGGGTGAAAAATTAAGTTTCTCCAATGTTCTCAAAACTCTGGATTCTGATAGAGGGCCATGAGACTTAGACCTGAGTGCAAAAATGGAGGCTCTAGCCCCTTCCAGAGCTGAGATATCGAAACTCAAAAATTCGGCCCGAAAAAAAAAACGACAGTGGTACCCCTTACGTTTTTTTTTTTTTGGGCGAAAAATTCAGTTTCTCCAATCTTCCAAAATTCTGATAGAGGGCCATGAGACTTAGACCTGAGTGCAAAAATGGAGGCTCTAGCCCCTTCCAGAGCTGAGATATCGAAACTCAAAAATTCGGCCCGAAAAAAAAAACGACAGTGGTACCCCTTACGTTTTTTTTTTTGGGCGAAAAATTAAGTTTCTCCAATCTTTCCAAATTCTGATAGAGGGCCATGAGACTTAGACCTGAGTGCAAAAATGGAGGCTCTAGCCCCTTCCAGAGCTGAGATAACAAAACTCAAAAATTCGGCCCGAAAAAAAAAACGACAGTGGTACCCCTTACGTTTTTTTTTTGGGCGAAAAATTAAGTTTCTCCAATCTTCCCAAATTCTGATAAAGGGCCATGAGACTTAGACCTGAGTGCAAAAATGGAGGCTCTAGCCCCTTCCAGAGCTGAGATATCGAAACTCAAAAATTCGGCCCGAAAAAAAAAACGACAGTGGTACCCCTTACATTTTTTTTTTTGGGCGAAAAATTAAGTTTCTCCAATCTTCCCAAATTCTGATAGAGGGCCATGAGACTTAGACCTGAGTGCAAAAATGGAGGCTCTAGACCCTTCCAGAGCTGAGATATCGAAACTCAAAAATTCGACCCGAAAAAAAAAACGACAGTGGTACCCCTTTCGTTTTTTTTTTTTTTTGGGTGAAAAATTAAGTTTCTCCAATGTTCTCAAAACTCTGGATTCTGATAGAGGGCCATGAGACTTAGACCTGAGTGCAAAAATGGAGGCTCTAGCCCCTTCCAGAGCTGAGATATCGAAACTCAAAAATTCGGCCCGAAAAAAAAAACGACAGTGGTACCCCTTACGTTTTTTTTTTTTGGGGCGAAAAATTAAGTTTCTCCAATCTTCCAAAATTCTGATAGAGGGCCATGAGACTTAGACCTGAGTGCAAAAATGGAGGCTCTAGCCCCTTCCAGAGCTGAGATATCGAAACTCAAAAATTCGGCCCGAAAAAAAAAACGACAGTGGTACCCCTTACGTTTTTTTTTTGGGCGAAAAATTAAGTTTCTCCAATCTTTCCAAATTCTGATAGAGGGCCATGAGACTTAGACCTGAGTGCAAAAATGGAGGCTCTAGCCCCTTCCAGAGCTGAGATAACAAAACTCAAAAATTCGGCCCGAAAAAAAAACGACAGTGGTACCCCTTACGTTTTTTTTTTGGGCGAAAAATTAAGTTTCTCCAATCTTCCCAAATTCCGATAGAGGGCCATGAGACTTAGACCTGAGTGCAAAAATGGAGGCTCTAGCCCCTTCCAGAGCTGAGATATCGAAACTCAAAAATTCGGCCCGAAAAAAAAAACGACAGTGGTACCCCTTACGTTTTTTTTTTTGGGCGAAAAATTAAGTTTCTCCAATCTTCCAAAATTCTGATAGAGGGCCATGAGACTTAGACCTGAGTGCAAAAATGGAGGCTCTAGCCCCTTCCAGAGCTGAGATATCGAAACTCAAAAATTCGGCCCGAAAAAAAACGACAGTGGTACCCCTTACGTTTTTTTTTTTGGTCGAAAAATTAAGTTTCTCCAATCTTCCCAAATTCTGATAGAGGGCCATGAGACTTAGACCTGAGTGCAAAAATGAAGGCTCTAGCCCCTTCCAGAGCTGAGATAACAAAACTCAAAAATTCGGCCCGAAAAAAAAAAACGACAGTGGTACCCCTTACGTTTTTTTTTGGGCGAAAAATTAAGTTTCTCCAATCTTCCCAAATTCTGATAGAGGGCCATGAGACTTAGACCTGAGTGCAAAAATGGAGGATCTAGCCCCTTCCAGAGCTGAGATATCGAAACTCAAAAATTCTGCCCAAAAAAAAAAAACGACAGTGGTACCCCTTACGTTTTTTTTTTTGGGCGAAAAATTAAGTTTCTCCAATCTTCCCAAATTCTGATAGAGGGCCATGAGACTTAGACCTGAGTGCAAAAATGGAGGCTCTAGCCCCTTCCAGAGCTGAGATATCGAAACTCAAAAATTCGGCCCGAAAAAAAAAACGACAGTGGTACCCCTTACGTTTTTTTTTTTGGGTGAAAAATTAAGTTTCTCAAATCTTCCCGAATTCTGATAGAGGGCCATGAGACTTAGACCTGAGTGCAAAAATGGAGGCTCTAGCCCCTTCCAGAGCTGAGATATCGAAACTCAAAAATTCGGCCCGAAAAAAAAACGACAGTGGTACCCCTTACGTTTTTTTTTTTGGGCGAAAAATTAAGTTTCTCCAATCTTCCCAAATTCTGAGAGAGGGCCATGAGACTTAGACCTGAGTGCAAAAATGGAGGCTCTAGCCCCTTCCAGAGCTGAGATATCGAAACTCAAAAATTCGGCCCGAAAAAAAAACGACAGTGGTACCCCTTACGTTTTTTTTTTGGGCGAAAAATTAAGTTTCTCCAATCTTCCCAAATTCTGATAGAGGGCCATGAGACTTAGACCTGGGTGCAAAAATGGAGGCTCTAGCCCCTTCCAGAGCTGAGATATCGAAACTCAAAAATTCGGCCCGAAAAAAAAACGACAGTGGTACCCCTTACGTTTTTTTTTGGGCGAAAAATTAAGTTTCTCCAATCTTCCCAAATTCTGATAGAGGGCAATGAGTCTTAGACCTGAGTGCAAAAATGGAGGCTCTAGCCCCTTCCAGAGCTGAGATATCGAAACTCAAAAATTCGGCCCGAAAAAAAAACGACAGTGGTACCCCTTACGTTTTTTTTTTTGGGCGAAAAATTAAGTTTCTCCAATCTTCCCAAATTCTGATAGAGGGCCATGAGACTTAGACCTGAGTGCAAAAATGGAGGCTCTAGCCCCTTCCAGAGCTGAGATATCGAAACTCAAAAATTCGGCCCGAAAAAAAAACGACAGTGGTACCCCTTACGTTTTTTTTTTGGGCGAAAAATTAAGTTTCTCCAATCTTCCCAAATTCTGATAGAGGGCCATGAGACTTAGACCTGAGTGCAAAAATGGAGGCTCTAGCCCCTTCCAGAGCTGAGATATCGAAACTCAAAAATTCGGCCCGAAAAAAAAACGACAGTGGTACCCCTTACGTTTTTTTTTGGGGCGAAAAATTAAGTTTCTCCAATCTTCCCAAATTCTGATAGAGGGCCATGAGACTTAGACCTGAGTGCAAAAATGGAGGCTCTAGCCCCTTCCAGAGCTGAGATATCAAAACTCAAAAATTCAGCCCGAAAAAAAAAATACAGTGGTACCCCTTACGTTTTTTTTTTTGGGCCAAAAATTAAGTTTCTCCAATCTTCCCAAATTCTGATAGAGGGCCATGAGACTTAGACCTGAGTGTAAAAATGGAGGCTCTAGCCCCTTCCAGAGCTGAGATATCGAAACTCAAAAATTCGGCCCGAAAAAAAAAACGACAGTGGTACCCCTTACGGTTTTTTTTTTGGGCGAAAAATTAAGTTTCTCCAATCTTCCCAAATTCTGATAGAGGGCCATGAGACTTAGACCTGAGTGCAAAAATGGAGGCTCTAGCCCCTTCCAGAGCTGAGATATCGAAACTCAAAAATTCGGCCCGAAAAAAAAACGACAGTGGTACCCCTTACGTTTTTTTTTGGGGCGAAAAATTAAGTTTCTCCAATCTTCCCAAATTCTGATAGAGGGCCATGAGACTTAGACCTGAGTGCAAAAATGGAGGCTCTAGCCCCTTCCAGAGCTGAGATATCAAAACTCAAAAATTCAGCCCGAAAAAAAAAATACAGTGGTACCCCTTACGTTTTTTTTTTGGGGCCAAAAATTAAGTTTCTCCAATCTTCCCAAATTCTGATAGAGGGCCATGAGACTTAGACCTGAGTGTAAAAATGGAGGCTCTAGCCCCTTCCAGAGCTGAGATATCGAAACTCAAAAATTCGGCCCGAAAAAAAAAACGACAGTGGTACCCCTTACGGTTTTTTTTTTGGGCGAAAAATTAAGTTTCTCCAATCTTCCCAAATTCTGATAGAGGGCCATGAGACTTAGACCTGAGTGCAAAAATGGAGGCTCTAGCCCCTTCCAGAGCTGAGATATCGAAACTCAAAAATTCGGCCCGAAAAAAAAACGACAGTGGTACCCCTTACGTTTTTTTTTTTGGGGGAAAAATTAAGTTTCTCCAATCTTCCCAAATTCTGATAGAGGGCCATGAGACTTAGACCTGAGTGCAAAAATGGAGGCTCTAGCCCCTTCCAGAGCTGAGATATCGAAACTCAAAAATTCGGCCCGAAAAAAAAACGACAGTGGTACCCCTTACGTTTTTTTTTTTGGGCGAAAAATTAAGTTTCTCCAATCTTCCCAAATTCTGATAGAGGGCCATGAGACTTAGACCTGAGTGCAAAAATGGAGGCTCTAGCCCCTTCCAGAGCTGAGATATCGAAACTCAAAAATTCGGCCCGAAAAAAAAACGACAGTGGTACCCCTTACGTTTTTTTTTTGGGCGAAAAATTAAGTTTCTCCAATCTTCCCAAATTCTGATAGAGGGCCATGAGACTTAGACCTGGGTGCAAAAATGGAGGCTCTAGCCCCTTCCAGAGCTGAGATATCGAAACTCAAAAATTCGGCCCGAAAAAAAAACGACAGTGGTACCCCTTACGTTTTTTTTTGGGCGAAAAATTAAGTTTCTCCAATCTTCCCAAATTCTGATAGAGGGCAATGAGTCTTAGACCTGAGTGCAAAAATGGAGGCTCTAGCCCCTTCCAGAGCTGAGATATCGAAACTCAAAAATTCGGCCCGAAAAAAAAACGACAGTGGTACCCCTTACGTTTTATTTTTTGGGCGAAAAATTAAGTTTCTCCAATCTTCCCAAATTCTGATAGAGGGCCATGAGACTTAGACCTGAGTGCAAAAATGGAGGCTCTAGCCCCTTCCAGAGCTGAGATATCGAAACTCAAAAATTCGGCCCGAAAAAAAACCGACAGTGGTACCCCTTACGTTTTTTTTTGGGGCGAAAAATTAAGTTTCTCCAATCTTCCCAAATTCTGATAGAGGGCCATGAGACTTAGACCTGAGTGCAAAAATGGAGGCTCTAGCCCCTTCCAGAGCTGAGATATCAAAACTCAAAAATTCAGCCCGAAAAAAAAAATACAGTGGTACCCCTTACGTTTTTTTTTTTTGGGCGAAAAATTAAGTTTCTCCAATCTTCCCAAATTGTGATAGAGGGCCATGAGACTTAGACCTGAGTGCAAAAATGGAGGCTCTAGCCCCTTCCAGAGCTGAGATATCGAAACTCAAAAATTCGGCCCGAAAAAAAAAACGACAGTGGTACCCCTTACGGTTTTTTTTTTGGGCGAAAAATTAAGTTTCTCCAATCTTCCCAAATTCTGATAGAGGGCCATGAGACTTAGACCTGAGTGCAAAAATGGAGGCTCTAGCCCCTTCCAGAGCTGAGATATCGAAACTCAAAAATTCGGCCCGAAAAAAAAACGACAGTGGTACCCCTTACGTTTTTTTTTGGGTGAAAAATTAAGTTTCTCCAATCTTCCCAAATTCTGATAGAGGGCCATGAGACTTAGACCTGAGTGCAAAAATGGAGGCTCTAGCCCCTTCCAGAGCTGAGATATCGAAACTCAAAAATTCGGCCCGAAAAAAAAACGACAGTGGTACCCCTTACGTTTTTTTTTGGGCCAAAAATTAAGTTTCTCCAATGTTCCCAAATTCTGATAGAGGACCATGAGACTTAGACCTGAGTGCAAAAATGGAGGCTCTAGCCCCTTCCAGAGCTGAGATATCGAAACTCAAAAATTCTGCCCAAAAAAAAAAACGACAGTGGTACCCCTTACGTTTTTTTTTTTGGGCGAAAAATTAAGTTTCTCCAATCTTCCCAAATTCTGATAGAGGGCCATGAGACTTAGACCTGAGTGCAAAAATGGAGGCTCTAGCCCCTTCCAGAGCTGAGATATCGAAACTCAAAAATTCGGCCCGAAAAAAAAACGACAGTGGTACCCCTTACGTTTTTTTTTGGGAGAAAAATTAAGTTTCTCCAATCTTCCCAAATTCTGATAGAGGGCCATGAGACTTAGACCTGAGTGCAAAAATGGAGGCTCTAGCCCCTTCCAGAGCTGAGATATCGAAACTCAAAAATTCGGCCCGAAAAAAAAAACGACAGTGGTACCCCTTACGTTTTTTTTTTGGGCGAAAAATTAAGTTTCTCCAATCTTCCCAAATTCTGATAGAGGGCTGCGAGACTTAGACCTGAGTGCAAAAATGGAGGCTCTAGCCCCTTCCAGAGCTGAGATATCGAAACTCAAAAATTCGGCCCGAAAAAAAAACGACAGTGGTACCCCTTACGTTTTTTTTTTGGGCCAAAAATTAAGTTTCTCCAATCTTCCCAAATTCTGATAGAGGGCCATGAGACTTAGACCTGAGTGCAAAAATGGAGGCTCTAGCCCATTCCAGAGCTGAGATAACAAAACTAAAAAATTCGGCCCGAAAAAAAAACCACAGTGGTACCCCTTGCGTTTTTTTTTTGGGCGAAAAATTAAGTTTCTCCAATCTTCCCAAATTCTGATAGAGGGCCATGAGACTTAGACCTGAGTGCAAAAATGGAGGCTCTAGCCCCTTCCAGAGCTGAGATATTGAAACTCAAAAATTCTGCCCAAAAAAAAACGACAGTGGTACCCCTTACGTTTTTTTTTTTTGGGCGAAAAATTACGTTTCTCCAATCTTCCCAAATTCTGATAGAGGGCCATGAGACTTAGACCTGAGTGCAAAAATGGAGGCTCTAGCCCCTTCCAGAGCTGAGATATCGAAACTCAAAAATTCGGCCCGAAAAAAAACGACAGTGGTACCCCTTACGGTTTTTTTTTTGGGCGAAAAATTAAGTCTCTCCAATCTTCCCAAATTCTGATAGAGGGCCATGAGACTTAGACCTGAGTGCAAAAATGGAGGCTCTAGCCCCTTCCAGAGCTGAGATATCGAAACTCAAAAATTCTGCCCAAAAAAAAAACGACAGTGGTACCCCTTACGTTTTTTTTTTTTGGGCGAAAAATTAAGTTTCTCCAATCTTCCCAAATTCTGATAGAGGGCCATGAGACTTAGACCTGAGTGCAAAAATGGAGGCTCTAGCCCCTTCCAGAGCTGAGATATCGAAACTCAAAAATTCGGCCCGAAAAAAAACGACAGTGGTACCCCTTACGTTTTTTTTTTTGGGCGAAAAATTAAGTTTCTCCAATCTTCCCAAATTCTGATAGAGGGCCATGAGACTTAGACCTGAGTGCAAAAATGGAGGCTCTAGCCCCTTCCAGAGCTGAGATATCGAAACTCAAAAATTCGGCCCGAAAAAAAAACGACAGTGGTACCCCTTACGTTTTTTTTTTGGGCGAAAAATTAAGTTTCTCCAATATTCCCAAATTCGGATAGAGGGCCATGAGACTTAGACCTGAGTGCAAAAATGGAGGCTCTAGCCCCTTCCAGAGCTGAGATATCGAAACTAAAAAATTCGGCCCGAAAAAAAAAAACGACAGTGGTACCCCTTACGTTTTTTTTGGGCAAAAAATTAAGTTTCTCCAATCTTCCCAAATTCTGATAGAGGGCAATGAGACTTAGACCTGAGTGCAAAAATGGAGGCTCTAGCCCCTTCCAGAGCTGAGATATCGAAACTCAAAAATTCGGCCCGAAAAAAAAACGACAGTGGTACCCCTTACGTTTTTTTTTTTTGGGCGAAAAATTAAGTTTCTCCAATCTTCCCAAATTCTGATAGAGGGCCACGAGACTTAGACCTGAGTGCAAAAATGGAGGCTCTAGCCCCTTCCAGAGCTGAGATATCGAAACTCAAAAATTCGGCCCGAAAAAAAAACGACAGTGGTACCCCTTACGTTTTTTTTTTTTGGGCGAAAAATTAAGTTTCTCCAATCTTCCCAAATTCTGATAGAGGGCCATGAGACTTAGACCTGAGTGCAAAAATGGAGGCTCTAGCCCCTTCCAGAGCTGAGATATCGAAACTCAAAAATTTGGCCCGAAAAAAAAACGACAGTGGTACCCCTTACGTTTTTTTTTTTTGGGCGAAAAATTAAGTTTCTCCAATCTTCCCAAATTCTGATAGAGGTCCATGAGACTTAGACCTGAGTGCAAAAATGGAGGCTCTAGCCCCTTCCAGAGCTGAGATATCGAAACTCAAAAATTTGGCCCGAAAAAAAAACGACAGTGGTACCCCTTACGTTTTTTTTTTTTTGGGCGAAAAATTAAGTTTCTCCAATCTTCCCAAATTCTGATAGAGGGCCATGAGACTTAGACCTGAGTGCAAAAATGGAGGCTCTAGCCCCTTCCAGAGCTGAGATATCGAAACTCAAAAATTCGGCCCGAAAAAAAAACGACAGTGGTACCCCTTACGTTTTTTTTTTGGGTGAAAAATTAAGTTTCTCCAATCTTCCCAAATTCTGATAGAGGGCCATGAGACTTAGACCTGAGTGCAAAAATGGAGGCTCTAGCCCCTTCCAGAGCTGAGATATCGAAACTCAAAAATTCGGCCCAAAAAAAACAACAACAGTGGTACCCCTTACGTTTTTTTTTTTGGGCGAAAAATTAAGTTTCTCCAATATTCCCAAATTCGGATAGAGGGCCATGAGACTTAGACCTGAGTGCAAAAATGGAGGCTCTAGCCCCTTCCAGAGCTGAGATATCGAAACTCAAAAATTCGGCCCGAAAAAAAAAAACGACAGTGGTACCCCTTACGTTTTTTTTGGGCGAAAAATTAAGTTTCTCCAATCTTCCCAAATTCTGATAGAGGGCCATGAGACTTAGACCTGAGTGCAAAAATGGAGGCTCTAGCCCCTTCCAGAGCTGAGATATCGAAACTCAAAAATTCGGCCCGAAAAAAAACCGACAGTGGTACCCCTTACGTTTTTTTTTTTGGGCGAAAAATTAAGTTTCTCCAATCTTCCCAAATTCTGATAGAGGGCCATGAGACTTAGACCTGAGTGCAAAAATGGAGGCTCTAGCCCCTTCCAGAGCTGAGATATCGAAACTCAAAAATTCGGCCCAAAAAAAAAAACGACAGTGGTACCCCTTACGGTTTTTTTTTTTGGGCGAAAAATTAAGTTTCTCCAATCTTCCCAAATTCTGATAGAGGGCAATGAGACTTAGACCTGAGTGCAAAAATGGAGGCTCTAGCCCCTTCCAGAGCTGAGATATCGAAACTCAAAAATTCGGCCAGAAAAAAAAACGACAGTGGTACCCCTTACGTTTTTTTTTTTGGGCGAAAAATTAAGTTTCTCCAATCTTCCCAAATTCTGATAGAGGGCCATGAGACTTAGACCTGAGTGCAAAAATGGAGGCTCTAGCCCCTTCCAGAGCTGAGATATCGAAACTCAAAAATTTGGCCCGAAAAAAAAAACGACAGTGGTACCCCTTACGTTTTTTTTTTTTGGGCGAAAAATTAAGTTTCTCCAATCTTCCCAAATTCTGATAGAGGGCCATGAGACTTAGACCTGAGTGCAAAAATGGAGGCTCTAGCCCCTTCCAGAGCTGAGATATCGAAACTCAAAAATTCGGCCCGAAAAAAAAACGACAGTGGTACCCCTTACGTTTTTTTTTTGGGTGAAAAATTAAGTTTCTCCAATCTTCCCAAATTCTGATAGAGGGCCATGAGACTTAGACCTGAGTGCAAAAATGGAGGCTCTAGCCCCTTCCAGAGCTGAGATATCGAAACTCAAAAATTCGGCCCGAAAAAAAAAAACGACAGTGGTACCCCTTACGTTTTTTTTTTGGGCGAAAAATTAAGTTTCTCCAATCTTCCCAAATTCTGATAGAGGGCCATGAGACTTAGACCTGAGTGCAAAAATGGAGGCTCTAGCCCCTTCCAGAGCTGAGATATCGAAACTCAAAAATTCGGCCCGAAAAAAAAACGACAGTGGTACCCCTTACGGTTTTTTTTTTGGGCGAAAAATTAAGTTTCTCCAATCTTCCCAATTTCTGATAGAGGGCCATGAGACTTAGACCTGAGTGCAAAAATGGAGGCTCTAGCCCCTTCCAGAGCTGAGATATCGAAACTCAAAAATTCGGCCCGAAAAAAAAAACGACAGTGGTACCCCTTACGTTTTTTTTTTTTTGGGAGAAAAATTAAGTTTCTCCAATCTTCCCAAATTCTGATAGAGGGCCATGAGACTTAGACCTGAGTGCAAAAATGGAGGCTCTAGCCCCTTCCAGAGCTGAGATATCGAAACTCAAAAATTCGGCCCGAAAAAAAAACGACAGTGGTACCCCTTACGTTTTTTTTTGGGGCGAAAAATTAAGTTTCTCCAATCTTCCCAAATTCTGATAGAGGGCCATGAGACTTAGACCTGAGTGCAAAAATGGAAGCTCTAGCCCCTTCCAGAGCTGAGATATCGAAACTCAAAAATTCGGCCCGAAAAAAACAACAACAGTGGTACCCCTTACGTTTTTTTTTTGGGCGAAAAATTAAGTTTCTCCAATCTTCCCAAATTCTGATAGAGGGCCATGAGACTTAGACCTGAGTGCAAAAATGGAGGCTCTAGCCCCTTCCAGAGCTGAGATATCGAAATTTAAAAATTCGGCCCGAAAAAAAAACGACAGTGGTACCCCTTACGTTTTTTTTTGGGGCGAAAAATTAAGTTTCTCCAATCTTCCCAAATTCTGATAGAGGGCCATGAGACTTAGACCTGAGTGCAAAAATGGAAGCTCTAGCCCCTTCCAGAGCTGAGATATCGAAACTCAAAAATTCGGCCCGAAAAAAAAACCGACAGTGGTACCCCTTACGTTTTTTTTTTTTGGGCGAAAAATTAAGTTTCTCCAATCTTCCCAAATTCTGATAGAGGGCCATGAGACTTAGACCTGAGTGCAAAAATGGAGGCTCTAGCCCCTTCCAGAGCTGAGATATCGAAACTCAAAAATTCGGCCCGGAAAAAAAACGACAGTGGTACCCCTTACGTTTTTTTTTTTGGGCGAAAAATTAAGTTTCTCCAATCTTCCCAAATTCTGATAGAGGGCCATGAGACTTAGACCTGAGTGCAAAAATGGAGGCTCTAGCCCCTTCCAGAGCTGAGATATCGAAACTCAAAAATTTGGCCCGAAAAAAAAAACGACAGTGGTACCCCTTACGTTTTTTTTTTTGGGCGAAAAATTAAGTTTCTCCAATCTTCCCAAATTCTGATAGAGGGCCATGAGACTTAGACCTGAGTGCAAAAATGGAGGCTCTAGCCCCTTCCAGAGCTGAGATATCGAAACTCAAAAATTCGGCCCGAAAAAAAAATGACAGTGGTACCCCTTACGTTTTTTTTTTGGGTGAAAAATTAAGTTTCTCCAATCTTCCCAAATTCTGATAGAGGGCCATGAGACTTAGACCTGAGTGCAAAAATGGAGGCTCTAGCCCCTTCCAGAGCTGAGATATCGAAACTCAAAAATTCGGCCCGAAAAAAAAACAACAGTGGTACCCCTTACGGTTTTTTTTTTTGGGCGAAAAATTAAGTTTCTCCAATCTTCCCAAATTCTGATAGAGGGCCATGAGACTTAGACCTGAGTGCAAAAATGGAGGCTCTAGCCCCTTCCAGAGCTGAGATATCGAAACTCAAAAATTCGGCCCGAAAAAAAAAACGACAGTGGTACCCCTTACGTTTTTTTTTTGGGCGAAAAATTAAGTTTCTCCAATCTTCCCAAATTCTGATAGAGGGCCATGAGACTTAGACCTGAGTGCAAAAATGGAGGCTCTAGCCCCTTCCAGAGCTGAGATATCGAAACTAAAAAATTCGGCCCGAAAAAAAAAACGACAGTGGTACCCCTTACGTTTTTTTTGGGCGAAAAATTAAGTTTCTCCAATCTTCCCAAATTCTGATAGAGGGCAATGAGACTTAGACCTGAGTGCAAAAATGGAGGCTCTAGCCCCTTCCAGAGCTGAGATATCGAAACTCAAAAATTCGGCCCGAAAAAAAAAACGACAGTGGTACCCCTTACGTTTTTTTTTTTTGGACGAAAAATTACGTTTCTCCAATCTTCCCAAATTCTGATAGAGGGCCATGAGACTTAGACCTGAGTGCAAAAATGGAGGCTCTAGCCCCTTCCAGAGCTGAGATATCGAAACTCAAAAATTCGGCCCGAAAAAAAAAACGACAGTGGTACTCCTTACGTTTTTTTTGGGGGCGAAAAATTAAGTTTCTCCAATCTTCCCAAATTCTGATAGAGGGCCATGAGACTTAGACCTGAGTGCAAAAATGGAGGCTCTAGCCCCTTCCAGAGCTGAGATATCGAAACTCAAAAATTCGGCCCGAAAAAAAAAACGACAGTGGTACCCCTTACGTTTTTTTTTGGGCGAAAAATTAAGTTTCTCCAATCTTCCCAAATTCTGATAGAGGGCCATGAGACTTAGACCTGAGTGCAAAAATGGAAGCTCTAGCCCCTTCCAGAGCTGAGATATCGAAACTCAAAAATTCGGCCCGAAAAAAAACCCGACAGTGGTACCCCTTACGTTTTTTTTTTTTGGGCGAAAAATTAAGTTTCTCCAATCTTCCCAAATTCTGATAGAGGGCCATGAGACTTAGACCTGAGTGCAAAAATGGAGGCTCTAGCCCCTTCCAGAGCTGAGATATCGAAACTCAAAAATTTGGCCCGAAAAAAAAACGACAGTGGTACCCCTTACGTTTTTTTTTTTGGGCGAAAAATTAAGTTTCTCCAATCTTCCCAAATTCTGATAGAGGGCCATGAGACTTAGACCTGAGTGCAAAAATGGAGGCTCTAGCCCCTTCCAGAGCTGAGATATCGAAACTCAAAAATTCGGCCCGAAAAAAAAACGACAGTGGTACCCCTTACGGGTTTTTTTTTTTGGGCGAAAAATTAAGTTTCTCCAATCTTCCCAAATTCTGATAGAGGGCCATGAGACTTAGACCTGAGTGCAAAAATGGAGGCTCTAGCCCCTTCCAGAGCTGAGATATCGAAACTCAAAAATTCGGCCCGAAAAAAAAAACGACAGTGGTACCCCTTACGTTTTTTTTTTGGGCGAAAAATTAAGTTTCTCCAATCTTCCCAAATTCTGATAGAGGGCCATGAGACTTAGACCTGAGTGCAAAAATGGAGGCTCTAGCCCCTTCCAGAGCTGAGATATCGAAACTAAAAAATTCGGCCCGAAAAAAAAACGACAGTGGTACCCCTTACGTTTTTTTTGGGCGAAAAATTAAGTTTCTCCAATCTTCCCAAATTCTGATAGAGGGCCATGAGACTTAGACCTGAGTGCAAAAATGGAGGCTCTAGCCCCTTCCAGAGCTGAGATATCGAAACTCAAAAATTCGGCCCGAAAAAAAAAACGACAGTGGTACCCCTTACGTTTTTTTTTTTTGGGCGAAAAATTAAGTTTCTCCAATCTTCCCAAATTCTGATAGAGGGCCATGAGACTTAGACCTGAGTGCAAAAATGGAGGCTCTAGACCCTTCCAGAGCTGAGATATCGAAACTCAAAAATTTGACCCGAAAACGACAGTGGTACCCCTTTCGGTTTTTTTTCGGGCGAAATATTAAGTTTCTCCAATCTTCTCAAAACTCTGGATTCTGATAGATGGCCATGAGACTTAGACCTGAGTGCAAAAATGGAGGCTCTAGACCCTTCCAGAGCTGAGATATCGAAACTCATAAATTCGACCCGAAAAAAAAAAAAACGACAGTGGTACCCCTTTCGTTTTTTTTTTTTCGGGTGAAAAATTAAGTTTCTTAAATCTTCTCAAAACTCTGGATTCTGATAGAGGGCCATGATACTTAGACCTGAGTGCAAAAATGGAGGCTCTAGACCCTTCCAGAGCTGAGATATCGAAACTCAAAAATTCGACCCGATGAAAAAAACGACAGTGGTACCCCTTTCGTTTTTTTTTTTTTTGTGTGAAAAATTAAGTTTCTCCAATCTTCTCAAAACTCTGGATTCTGATAGAGGGCCATGAGACTTAGACCTGAGTGCAAAAAATGGAGGCTCTAGACCCTTCCAGAGCTGAGATATCGAATCTCAAAAATTCGACCCAAAGAAAAAAACGACAGTGGTACCCCTTTCGTTTTTTTTTTTTTTGGGTGAAAAATTAAGTTTCTCCAATCTTCTCAAAACTCTGGATTCTGATAGAGGGCCATGAGACTTAGACCTGAGTGCAAAAATGAAGGCTCTAGACCCTTCCAGAGCTGAGATATCGAAACTCAAAAATTCGACCCGAAAAAAAAAAAACGACAGTGATACCCCTTTTGTTTTGTTTTTCCGGGCGAAAAATTAAGTTTCTCAAATCTTCTTAAAACTATGGATTCTGATAGAGGGCCATGAGACTTAGACCTGAGTGCAAAAATGGAGGCTCTAGACCCTTCCAGAGCTGAGATATCGAAACTCAAAAATTCGACCCGAAAAAAAAAAACGACAGTGGTACCCCTTTCGTTTTTTTTTTTCGGGCGAAAAATTAAGTTTCTCCAATCTTCTCAAAACTCTGGATTCTGATAGAGGGCCATGAGACTTAGACCTGAGTGCAAAAATGGAGGCTCTAGACCCTTCCAAAGCTGAGATATCGAAACTCAAAAATTCGACCCGAAAAAAAAAACGACAGTGGTACCCCTTTCGTTTTTTTTTTTTTGGGTGAAAAATTAAGTTTCTCCAATCTTCTCAAAACTCTAGATTCTGATAGAGGGCCATGAGACTTAGACCTGAGTGCAAAAATGGAGGCTCTAGACCCTTCCAGAGCTGAGATATCGAAAATCAAAAATTCGACCCGAAGAAAAAAACGACAGTGGTACCCCTTTCGTTTTTTTTTTTTTTGGGTGAAAAATTAAGTTTCTCCAATCTTCTCAAAACTCTAGATTCTGATAGAGGGCCATGAGACTTAGACCTGAGTGCAAAAATGGAGGCTCTAGACCCTTCCAGAGCTGAGATATCGAAACTCAAAAATTCGACCCGAAGAAAAAAACGACAGTGGTACCCCTTTCGTTTTTTTTTTTTGGGTGAAAAATTAAGTTTCTCCAATCTTCTCAAAACTCTGGATTCTGATAGAGGGCCATGAGACTTAGACCTGAGTGCACTTTTTTTACAGACTTTTTTTAATACTAGTTTCTGCTTGGTGTTTTGATATGGAGATACTCTTAGAGGATGTGTAATAGCGCCCCCCCCCAAACCCCCACACTACGTGTGTGCTTTAGTATGTTAGTCAACACATCAAAACTCATAAGTAAAGGGCACAAACCTGGTCCAGTGGTCCCACAGACACCTTGCACACGTTGCTGGAGATGAGTTCCCATGCAGAACCCTGAGGATAGCTGGGTGTCAAACCCTGTCTGTACCACAGATTACCTGCACAAACAGACTGAGCTGATGATCTGTATGCAACGATACACATTTCACATAACAGTGCTGCATTGACGTCATCAGGTTGCATTTTTAATTCAGTGAGTGTCTTCCGGTTCCTTGGAAAACAAATTACTCGTAATCCTAATTTGTGTAAAAATGTCCTTTGGTAGAGAAATCAAATCGAGGAAGTTAAAGGAGTAGTTCACTTTTTAAAAAAAAACCTTTTGCTGATAATTTACTCACCCCCATGTCATCCAAGATGTCCATGTCTTTCTTTCTTCAGTCGAAAAGAAATTAAGGTTTTTGATGAAAACATTCCAGCACTTTTCTCCATATAATGGACTTTACTGGGAACTGAATGGTTCATTCAATGAACAAATTGACTCGAAAAAAGATTTGTTCATTTTGATGATCGAGTTTGAACAGGAGAGTCACGAACGCTCATCAAAGAACAGAGCAAGGCGAGGATTTGTTAAGTTATAAAACTTAAACTTTATTTATTTTTTTTAAATGAGCGATCGTTTCGCTTGATAAGACCCTTACTCATCGTCTGGAATCATTTAAAGCCCTTTGAACAGTTTGCACTGAAACTGTCTTTTGGACCTTGAACCGTTTGGTTCCCATTGAAGTCCATTATATGGAGAAAAATCCTGGAATGTTTTCATCAAAAACCTTAATTTCTCTTCGACTGAAGAAAGAAAGACATGGACATCTTGGATGACATGGGGGTGAGTAAATTATCAGCAAATGTTTTTTTTAAAAGTGAACTACTCTTTTAAAGGGATACTCCACTTTTTTTTGGAAATAGGCTCATTTTACAACTCCTCCAGAGTTAAACAGTTGAGTTTTACCGTTTTCGAATCCATTCAGCCGATTTTCTGATATTTAGAAGAATATCAGTAACCAGACAGTTTCTGGTCTCATTGACTTCCATAGTAGGAAAAAAATATACTATCGAAGTCAATGAGACCAGAAACTGTCTGGTTACTGATATTCTTCTAAATATTAGAAAATCGGCTGAATGGATTTGAAAACTCAACTGTTTAACTCTGGGGGAGTTGTAAAATGAGCCTATTTCCAAAAAAAGTGGAGTATCCCTTTAAGACTGATGTTTGGGGCTGATATTCATTATATCACGTTGGAAAAGGAGCCGTGCTCTGTTTGCACACTTCACATTTTGACAAAATGCAGCTGATCATCCAGGTTTTCCAAACCATTCATAAATAGAAAAACGTGCATGCTTTAAATCGACACCCACAATGAAGTTTGAGTTATTCCGAGCACACACAGCTCCATTCAACCAAATAACAAGAGAGGTGCGAGGAAACAAGTGTCTCACTGTTTTCATCCACAGCATAGACGGAGGTCCTGCCCACAGACACCTGTTTGAGCATCTGCCTCGGCGGGGACGGGATGTGGTACCAGCACTCGCCTGAGAAATGACCACAGAAAGCATGAGGTGTTTAACACAAACTGTTATCACTTACACTTAAAATCATGAAAGGCACAGCCTCATGCTTTTTGTTAAAGTTGGCTTTTTTCTGAAAATAACAAGAATACAGTAACTTAATACTGTAATACAGTTACTATTTTTTTTTTAACTTTTGTTACTGTCAGATATTCTTTATTTTATAGGCCTAAAATATCAGCATAAAATCTACTAATAATACATTCATATTTTCACTGTAAACTATCAATCCTGCTACCTTGCAACATGCACTCTCAACATTTTCAAAACTATTTTTGATTGATTTTTATTTTGGTGAATAATTTTTTTTTTACTAGTAACCACAACTTTTCAAACTTTTCAAACTTTATAATATATTTCCAAGTCTCTTGTGATGGTACATCGACTTACAATAGGTTGAATGACACGTCTGCTATATCCTGACGGGGTCTATAGCGTTTTTAATCGTACTTTTAAACGTCGGGTTTCGGGTAGTAACCGGCGAACAAAGAGAACTACAAAATTCGACTGCTTGACGGCATATACGTCACTTCCGCCACCAACCCACTTCCTTAAAAACGGACATGCGAGCCAAATGTTATAGTCATGGCCGAAGTAGCACAGACAAAAAAGAGCAAAGCAAAAAGAGAAATCGCGTTAAAGGCAGAACGAGGATCAACATTGAGCCAGCGTTTTCTCGCTGGCGTGAGCTGAAGGAGGAGGAGGGGGGCCCGATCGATGTGGACTTGGCCGTCATGCTATTGGACTAGTAAGTACGTTATATTGCTTGCATACTATCTCTTTGTTTTTATTTGTCTGCCTGACTACTCTGCTTATCTTCAAGAATCAAGTAATCATATTAGAGTAGCGAATAATCAATCTGGTAGCTAGTAAACGATATTCTAGTTTTTGATGGCTATGCTATCGTCTAAACGGCGTGTACAAGTTTGGTAGGGGCTACATTCTTCCAAGTAAATATATAAGATGTACAACCTCATATTTTAGGATACCTAACATGTCTGTGATATTTGTTTATTTTTCTTGCCTCAAGCTATAATGCAAATCGATTTGTGAAATTTGCAGATTCATTTATGGTAGCTTGATATTATAATATATGGTCATTATCTACCACTAAAACATTGCATTGAAGCATCATATATATCATATAGATTCAGTAAAACGGTCTAGGCTACTATAATGACATGGGTTGTAAACGTGAGCATCGATTCGCGATCATTTGTCGTTAAAAAAACCCCATGAAATTCTATTCATATGACATGCTGAAATATATGCCACTGTACGTGGGATGAAGACATTTCACACGCGACGCTGCATGTAGGATAACAGAGTTTACGACAATAGTGGAGGGCAATACTGTTTCCCAACTGTAGGGGGACCCTGAGAGCAAAAACTACCTGGTGTTACTTTAAAAAGTACTCTTCTCAAAATGTAACGAGTCTAATTTCGAAGCGCACTAAATGCACGGTATCACGTTCATGAGGAGTTATTGATAGTGGAAAGTGTCAATCTTCATTCCCTGGTTGAAATGGGGATCTTCTTCTCACCAGCCGGATTGAGTGCAGACACGGAGCCCCGGTAGAAGACGGCCCCGTCCCTGGCGATGGCCCACACCTGGTGTCCTCCTCCTATACAGATGGACTTGAAGGGCTGGTCTGTCCCGACGTGGAGCCAGGAGTCGCCCTGTGCTGAGACACAGTCAGAAGTTAGAGGACACTACAGCTCAACATGAGAATGGACAGAGCCATATTCACTCTCTGTACACTGATGTAACACATTCCCAGACACTTGAATGTGGATAAGTTTCATATATTAAAAGAAAATGTGTTTTTGTCAAAGATCGGATTCAAAATGATCACGTAATTTTACATATGCTATCGCTCATTTCTGCTTCTTCTTCGCCTGTGTTTTGATCAGGAGATTCTGCACTCTTTCAGAAGATGTGCAATAGCGCCCCCTACAGTATAACAGTGAAAACACGGAAAGACGGGAAATTCTGCCATCGGCGGGGAAAGAGTTAAGACTGTTATTATTAACCATTTTGCACTGACTTTCAGCTTCAAGAAAAGACATGGGTTATTAATAATTCTGTCAGTTATTTGTGATGTGTTATTTTACAAGGCACACTGAAACTGACTGAGACAACCAGGCTTTACTTTTCTGGGACTTGCGCCATTGGGGATTTGGTGATTACTGATGTCACCGTTTCAAATTAAATGTTGGTGAAGTGTTATGTGTGTGTTGCTCACAGCCGGGTTCTCTGCAGTGACCCCCATCCGGCACAGGACATCCCCCTTCTCACTGATGGCCCACACTGGAATCTGCTCCAGGCCGCTCTGAGCCACACACGGCAGGACGGTGACGTCCGTCAGGGGGATCGGCGGGACCTTCTGCCAGGGGCCCCTGAGGCTGATCTCACACTTCCTGTGAGACACAACATCCTTCCTTTAAACAACTCTGACACACTAGAAAACAAATCATGCTCCGGGAAATCAGAATGGCATAAAGAGTCATAATTATGAGATAAAAACTCAAAGTTATGACATTCAAAGTCAAAACAGAAAGTCATTATTATGCAATAAAAAGGCATAATTATGGCATAAGTTAGATGCATTGCAAAGCAGAAATTATGACAAGTTACTTGAGATTAAAAAGTCATGATTATACTTTTAACATCATTTCAACTTTTTATCTCATAATTATGACTTAGTGTCATCATATTGACTTTTTATGTAATTATGTCTAATTCATAATTTAGAATTGTTGTCATAATTTTGATGTTTGAAGTAAGAATTTAGAATTTTTGTAATCATAATTTCGACTTTTTAATGTCATATAATTCAGACCTAGCATGTAATAATTTGAAATTTCTTGTCATCATTTTGACTTTATCTCATAATGACTTACTATGTCATAATTTGGGATTTTTATGTCATAATTGTGGATTTTTATGTGTCATAATTTTGACTTTTTGTAAGAATATAAAATTTAAAGTCATAATTCAGAAAACATTTTCTCATAATTTTCAGTCAATTTCAGATTTTTATGTCAAAATTTTGACTTTTTATCTCATGACTTAATGTCAATTTCAATTTTTATGTCATAATTTAGGATTTGTATGTCATAATTTTTGTCTTTTTCTCATAATGACTTAATATGTCAATTTCGATTTTTATATCATAATTTTGGCTTTTTAAGTCAGAATTTATGATTTTTATGTCAGAATTTCAGATTTGTAGGTCATAATTTCAGATTTTTCTGTCAGAATTTTGACTTTTTATCTCATGACTTAATATGTCAATTTCGATTTTTATGTTATAATTTTGGATTTTTATGTCATAATTTCGGATTTTTATGTCAGAATTTCGGATTTTTATGTCAGAATTTTGGATTTTTATATCATAATTTTGGATTTTTATGTCATAATTTTGACTTTTTATCTCATGACTTAATATGTCAATTTCGATTTTTATGTCAGAATTTCGGATTTTTATGTCATAATTTCGTATTTTTATGTCAGAATTTTGGATTTTTATGTCAGATTTTTAAATTTTTATCTCATAATGACAGTATGTCAATTTCAGATTTTTGTGATAATTTCTCATAATGATTTAGTATATCATAATTGTGACTTTGTCATAATTATGTTCTTCAAAAGCAGTATTTTCTTTCTTGTGTGGCTTCCATAGGGGCTGCTGTGAGTTTGTGCTTTACATTTTTTGCCCAACATTAGAAAGAAACAGATATAAAACGTTGCTAAAAATGTTAATGTAACTCCCTTTATCAAAATGTTCAAAATCAGCAAAAAAGTGAACTCACCGAGCCCACCTTCTGCGCCGCACAAAATCCTTTATTGTCTTATAACCGTGAAAGGTCCTGTATATACATAAAAAACATATAATATATTATTTTGAAATGGAAACGTCTGGCTAGTGTTCATTAATATGTCCAAAAATCAACATACACAGGGAAATCTGCAGCGTACTGCCAGCCCTCTTTATCTGTCCCTCCTGGGACACTGTAGTCTACGGCCCAATCAGAGACCTGTGAGCACGAGATGAGACAATAACCATCTAATCGAAATAACATTGCAAAGACACACACGTGCACGGCGCTATAAAGACCGTACCCATGTCCACTGTGGCGAGGGAGGGCTGGTGTTGTCTTTAGTGCACTCTCTCAGACCCGACGAGTCGCTCCACATGTAGCGGTCAGTGGGAAGACCCCTGAGGAGGAGAACACACACACACTGAGCGTTTGCTTTAAGCAAACACACGCCAGCCCCGTCACATCACACTCACTTGTCTGTGTATCCTGTCATGGGGTTCCAGCGCTGGTTCTCATAGATGCACACACTCCTCACATCACTTACTTCATTCCCTGAAAGCCCACAGATTCAAACATCAGGCAGACGCAACTGTTCCTTTAAATAAAGACTTGACATGATGATCTTCTAGACTTCACAGGATGTCTTATTTGAAATGAATGGACAATTGGGAAAATGAGAAAACACTGGTTCACACACACCAACTGTGCATTTCAGCATGGAATCCAATGATCTAGTGTTTTCATAAAAAAATTAATTCGCAATTTATTCAAACTTTACGAAAAATGTAGGTAATATAAACATAAACATGTAACATTTTATAATAATTATACATATATACAGTATATAATGAAATACTGTTACAATATTTCTTTAATGAAAGCAGTGATATTTTCGTATTATTTATGTACTATTATAGTATTCTGAATATCCCGTCCTGATTCAAGGTTCAGCTTGGTTTAACTACATCCTGGTCCAGGCTGGTTTATACTGGTTTGGTACTGGTCTAACTGGTGAAACCTCATGGGAACATCAGCACACCAGCATCCAGAACACAGCATATCCTCACCCCGCAAACAGCGAGCATTCTCTGAGTGTTGGCTAACGTTCTGACAATGTTTTCGCAAAGTTATCTAAGTGACATTAAAGGGATAGTTCACTTTGAAATAAATTTTTGGTATGTTTTATCTTACCTCAAGGACATCCAAGATGTAGGTGTCTTTGTTTCCGCAGTATTTTCAATTTTGATATTTTTAGGTCAAACCGTTCTTGTCTATCAGTCATATAATGGAGGTCTATGGTCACCACCTCAAAGAGCATGCACAGAGAAGTCCAAATTAAACATTGATTTAATGACTCGTAAATGTAAGTACACATTGATGGCCTGAGACCCGAAACGAGCGGTTTGTGTGAGAAAACGAACAGTATTTATATCGTTTTCACCTCTTGTAATCACAGCCACGTCCAAGTGATCTGAGGGCATGGGCGCATCGGTCTGCACGAGCGCCGGAAGTGATCTCTCGCGCGGTTGTGAAAAAAATTCAACGTCGTCTGCTGATATATCGAAATCGGCTTCCAATGCAATTTCCTGTATATATAAATATGTTTAGATCTTCACAGAGAAGGATAACACTTCCGAAATCTCTGTGTAAACAACGAGTGACGTACACGCGCGAGAGATCACTTCCGGCGTTTGTGCAGACCGAAGCGCCCGCGCCCTTAGATCAATTGGACATGTCTGTGGTAACACAAGGTAAAAACGATATAAATACTGTTGGTTTTCTCACACAAACCGCTCGTTTCGTGTCTTAGGCCATCAATGTGTACTTACATTTACGAGTCATTAAATCATGTTTAATTTGGACTTCTCTGTGCATGCTCTTTGAGGTGGTGACCATAGACCTCCATTATATGACTGACAGTCAGACAAGAACGGTTTGACCTAAAAATATCTTGGACATCTTGGATGCCCTTGAGGTACGATAAAACATACCAAAAATGTATTTCAAAGTGAACTATCCCTTTAAGGGAAACGTCAGCAAGACATTCTTAGTGGCGGCCCACATCCGGCACTCATTGAATCCACACGTCCCAGACGTGGGCCGGATCTGGGCCGACACTATGTTGCTGTCTGGCAGGGCATCAGACCTGCATGTGGGTTAGTGAGAGAGACAGGGTTAGCCGCATGCAGGGTTAGGGTTAGGGTGCGTGTTTACCCGGAGCCGATGGTCCCCTGCCGGCCCCTGTGTAGACCCAGGCTGTGTGATCGTGACCGATGCCCCACACCACACCCAGACTGCTAGACTCCACACACAGCAGATGAGCAGGAACCTGACGCCAGAACCTGAGCCCACAGCAGGTACGCAGACAGACACATGAAGCATGCCAAGCCCAACAACACACACGCATTACAGTGACAGACACACATTCACACACACCAAACCAAATCAAAAAGTTGGGTGACATGCAAGCTTAAATTATGAAAGTATGAATCTCCAGCTCAAAACCTAGTGAGCTGCCTATCTGGACAGGCTCGTATAATACAGGGGCCGCTTCAAAACGCAGTGCTTTATAAGCAGTGTTTGGGACGAGCTGACTATTTACTGGTTGTTTCTTCGGTAACACTTTACAATACGGGTGCACTAATAAACATTAATTCATGCTTAATTAATGCACAGATAATACTGAATTACTGTGTAAGTAATGATTATCTAAGCTATTCATTAATGATTACCACTTTAGGAACTAATAGTCTGTAAGGTTAATGTATTAGTTCATACATGAGTTGTTATTAATTATTATGTAATTGTGGATTAATTCCATAATAACTAAAAGTGTTAATTAATATGTTAATTACCAGAATGAGCCAAAGCCTTGTATTTCAACTTCCAGATAATATGACAGGTACACTAATATGCATTAATACATGATTAATTACTTCATTGTTAGTGCACATTCATGTGCAAATTACTACAATTACTAAATGACTAGTTAATAATGATGTGCCCCATCAAGTAAAGTCATAACATAATGATACCTTTGCAAATCATTAGCTAATGATTGATTAAAGCAGACAACTGGAAGTTGAAGTGCATAGCTTTGACTAATTTTGGTAATTAACACATTAATTTACACTATTAGTTAATACAATTTGTTATATAGTATTAATAGCAATTCATGTATTACGTAATCTATTAATCATATAGACTCTTTATTAGTTGCTGATGCAGTAATAATTAATTAATGGTTTAGTTCTTCATGAGTTATACATTATCTGTGCATTAGTTAAGCATGAAGTGATGCATATTAGTGCACCCGTATTGTAAAGTATTACCGTTTCTTCAATAACCAAGAAAAACGTTTTTAAAAAAATTGAAAACTGGACATTTTTTAAAGTTAAGAGAGCATTCAGAAATTACTTTTTCATAAATTAATCTGACTATTAGTTTAACGTTCTTGGAATATATTTTCGTTATAGCTAGTAAAATAGCAGCATACCTATAAGTTCACTATTATAGTTGCAATGCAAAAAAAACAACAACAACTTAGATGTAAACTATTGCACTTCAAGTACAGTATGCTTAAAATTACACATTTCTAAACTAAAAGTGGGCTAGTTTAGTCCCAATAATTGTTGAAATAGTAGACTACGAGTGCACTGATATTAGTGTGCTTACTAAATAAAGTATACTTCAACTTCATTTTACTTTACTTAAAAACTTGAAGTATAATTAAAATAAAATAATGGTTTACTGACCAAACGCCACATGTACCGTACATTGATGTTGTTATTGTCATACTGTATTGCACAGTTTAAGTCAAACATGCTAAATTGTCCTCTTTCATACGTAGAGTCTGATTTGTTTCATTGAATACATTCATGTCAATATCCGTTTAGAAACAATGCACTGCTTCACAGAAACCCTTGTGCAATATGTCGTCTTTTAATCGAATATTTGTACTATATTTAATAGAGTTAATTGCTTCTGTTCATCACTATGTCCTTAAGTGTAAATGTATAAGATCAAGTTCATAGTTGTCACGCTCATCCATACTGTATGTACTCATTCGAAACCCCACAGAACCAGAGAAATACAGCTCTGATTAAGTTATGAATTATATAATCTTAGTTTCATAAAAATGTATTGCCCTCGAAAAGAACAAAATGAAAAAGCTACTTTCTAAGTAACTTGTAGTTTAGTGAATTACTTTGTATTGAATTACAAATGTAGCTTAGCTAGCTTCCCCAAAACTGCTTATAAGACCAAACTGAAAGACAGGATTGCATGTAATCCCACAATGCAGTGCGTTGAATGGAGATGGCATAGACAAGTTGTAAATGTAATCATAAAACCATAGTTCAATCTACTTTAAAATGAACTATTTTGCGCAATATTTGTGCGTGTGCTACAAGCTTGTGTTGTTAGCTTAGCAACATGCTAATGCAAACTGTAGAAACCGACTGTGAGTGCGTTGCTCGAGGAGCTCTACAGTATGTGTGAAGGTGCTGTGGATGTAGACAGCAGACAGGGAGGCAGTTCACTAGGTTTAGGACGGAGATATAGTGAGAGACGGACAGACGGGGAGGTTCTTACATGTGATCGCAGGGCAGGTACTGCGCCGGCGCCTCCAGGCTGGGGGACGGCTCATGCACCATGACATCACCTTTACATGTCACAGCCCACAGCGCCTGCTTGGATGGATGGTCTCCGAGACCCCTGGACTCACAACACGACTCGTTCAACAGAGACAGCTGCAAAGATCACACACACAAACATGCTGTTACTCTTGAAATCTCATTTTCTTTTTGCAAATATAAATTAATTTTGGGCAATACATGAGAAGAATTTATTCATTGTTAAAGTGCAGCTATTATTTTTATTAGAATTTTAATAGAATTATTATTATTATTATTATTATGCTTTTTTGGATGCAACCTTTCAGTGTGTAATATAGCGGTTTGTGAATGAAAAAGGTCTACAACAAAATTATGAACCTTTAAAATAGGATAATTTAAAGAAGATTATGCAAATACAGGATCATGGCTGGTAAGATGTATGATTGTATGCATTTTGGACCCTGTGTGTGTTTTTATCCAAATGTGCTTTTTACCCAAGTACTGAAGTCCTGTTGCGACGGAGTTGCCAGTAAGATGGGGGTCCTGTGCCGGGTCCTGTCTGCGGTGTACACCGCCATAGTGTACAGAGAGTCCCTCAACACGGGCACCAGGGCCGTCACCTCCTTCATCACAGCACACAGATACTGACACACACACATCGGGACAATCGTGGGATTAGATTACAGCTCATATCTTCAACAACACAAACTCATTTTGATCTTCATTTGCAGTGACATTCATTCAAAGAGTCCACAAAACGTTTTCTTTCATTTAAAAATGTAGTCATATTTGCATTCAAAATGTCATTATTGAGCGAAAGACACTTAACGACAGTTGTTATAAACCCTACTTCATATTCAAGACATGTCATTTCATGGCACACCCCTTCAAGTAAAGTGTTACCGAAGTTTAAAAGAGTTAGTAAAAGAGTAAAGTAGGCTATCTATTTTTTGTTAAAGGACAACTGCGGCGCAAAATGAACCTTTGGTCTAATTACACATTGTTACCTAGTCAACCGTTCTCTGAGATTTGTTTTCATGATTGGCGAATGTAAATTGTTTTATCTCTAAAAACAGTTTAGCCTATAACGCTAGTATAATGCTAGTATATGGGGCATCGAGTAATGACAAATAAAAGTCGCTTGTTATTACCTCTAACAAGGCTCAAAATAGCCCCACACTAACACGACAGCATAATAAGGGTCCCTACATTCAAACCGAAGCATTGAGAACTTTGTCAGTGTCCAAACAGTTTAATAAGAAGATATTTTATACACACAGTAAATTTCGTGAATACAGGAAGAAGCCATCTTGGAAAAATAGTCTCTACCAGTCGATCTACGAACGCTGATCCATGTGCGCTGGTGAGATGTGAATAAGGTGATAAGGTGAGCGCGAACAGTAGGCTACGTGTACATATTGAAGAGAAGAAAACGGTTCGTGTTTGTGTTTCTTCTGGAAACAACGGATCATATGAGATTCTGCACAGTTCAGCGCACTTGGATCGGCGTTCGTAGATCGACTGGTAGAGACTTTTTTTCAAAGATGGCTTCTTCCTGTATTCGCGAAGTTGACTGTGTCTATAAAATATCTTCTTATTAAACTGTTTGGACACTGACAAAGTTCTCAATGCTTCGGTTTGAATGTAGGGACCCTTATTATGCTGTCGTGTTGGTGTGGGGCTATTTTGAGCCTTGTTAGTGGTAATAACAAGCGATTTTTATTTGTCATTACTCTATGCCCCATATACTAGCATTATACTAGCGTTATAGGCTAAACTGTTTTTAGAGATAAAACTATTTACATTCGCCAATCATGAAAACAAATCTCAGATAACGGTTGACTAGGTAGCAATGTGTAATTAGACCAAAGGTTCATTTTGCGCCGGAGTTGTCCTTTAAGTATTTATTTTGTATTTATACTGTACATAACCTCTCTGTATTCATTTATAATGCATCATTATTGCGTGATATTTGTGTCAATAATCGTCAAGCACAGGTGGGAGGGGCCATCAAATCAAATTCTGCTAATACTCTCTGGTAATACTAATGTGCCCTGGGCTCCTGGTGTGTGTTACCTTCTTCTCCAGGTGTTGTGTGTAGTACAGGTAAAGTATGTCTCCTGTCTGAGCTCCGGCACCGGTGACCTTCTCCAGCGTCACGCTCACGTCCTCCCACTCATGAGGAGGCCAGTCCCTCCACCAACACATGCGCCCTGTCGTCACACGCACGGACTGACACACACACAAACACACACACAGAGCATGATTTGAGATCCACCATTGATGCCTTCTCCCATGTGCCGCTCACAGTGCAGTACCTTCTCTGCGGCGGCTCCTGGTTCAGTGTGTGGAGCACCGAGGGCAGGGGTGATGGCTGGAGAGAGCGGCCCGGCATCTGAGGGAATCAAACACAGTTGAGACTTGCTTTTATATCACCAAAACCTCCCGGCCCGGCCAATTTCTATATATATACATATGCATACACATCTATAGTTAAAATATATCATTAAGGAAGTGACTTCTTCATTCACCCTGTTTAGACTCAACAGTTCAAAATATTTCGGAAGACTTATGCTCAACAAAGATGGATTTATTTGATAAAAAACACTGTAATATTGTGAAATATTATTAGTTTTAAAAAAAGTTTTCTATTGTGGTGTATTTTCAAGTGTAATTTATTCCTGTGATCAAAGTGCATTTGCAGCATCATTACTCCAGTCTTCAGTGTCACATGATCCGTCAGAAATCACTCTGATATGGTGATTTGATGCTTAAGAAACATTTCTGATTATTATCATTGTTGAAAGCAGTTGTGCTGCACAATATTTCTGTGGAAACTATTGTGATTTTTTTGGTGAATAGAAAGTGCAAAAAAAAAAAAATGAATTTCTTTGAAATAGAAAGCTTTTGTAACATTATAAATCTTTACTGCCACTTTTGATCCGTGTAATGCAACATAGTGCCGGCCCAGATCCGGGCCACATACATGTGGATTCAGTGCGTACCAGATCTGGTGAACAAAATAATTTCTTTCAAAAAGTTTTATTGGGGATGTGCATCGTCCCTGGTAAGCTCAATATTTCAACTCTCAGAATTAAAAACAGATCTGAAATGTGCAACAATATTGATTGTGAATCTTTTGCAGTGTGATGATTTATTACTAGTCAAGGCCATTACTAACCATTTCTGCAATGGCTTTTATCCCCAAAATATTATGAATATAAAACTGAATGTCAAATTCCTAATTTCTCATGTCTATTTCATGTTCATATATTCAAATGTGGCACATGATCTATTATGAGATGCATGAGAACCTGTGCCATATGGCATCATTAAAGGGATAGTTCACTTTGAAATTAATTTTTGGTATGTTTTATCTTACCTCAAGGGCATCCAAGATGTAGGTGTCTTTGTTTCCGCAGTATTTTCAATTTTGATATTTTTAGGTCAAACCGTTCATGTCTGTCAGTCATATAATGGAGGTCTATGGTCACCACCTCAAAGAGCATTCACAGAGAAGTCCAAATTAAACATGATTTAATTACTCGTAAATGTAAGAACACATTGATGGCCTGAGACACGAAACGAGCGGTTTGTGTGAGAAAACGAACAGTATTTATATCGTTTTTACCTCGTGTAACCACAGCCACGTCCAAGTGATCTGTGGGCGCGGGCGCTTTGTGGCTGTGGTGAGGTAAAAACGATATAAATACTGTTCATTTTCTCACACAAACCGCTCGTTTCTTGTCTTAGGCCATCAGTGTGTACTTACATTTACGAGTCATTAAATCATGTTTAATTTGGACTTCTCTGTGCATGCTCTTTGAGGTGGTGACCATAGACCTCCATTATATGACTGACAGACATCAACGGTTTGACCTAAAAATATCAAAATTGAAAATACTGCGGAAACAAAGACACCTACATCTTGGATGCCCTTGAGGTAAGATAAAACATACCAAAAATTAATTTCAAAGTGAACTATCCCTTTAATGTCACACGTTTTGATGCAACATTCTTGAATATGGGGAAACTGAATATAATGTATGTGTTGAATAAACTGCTTTTATGATACTTTTAAGTTGCCTCGGTCGATTGAGGCATTTGCACATTCTGACAAACCGGTTACACTTTACTTAAAGCCTTTATATAAACGCATTATAAAAGTATTAATTATGCCCTGTAATCCATTGTATGATCCATGAATCACAGAAAGTATAATGCATTAAAATTTTCCTGTAAATATTAACGTGCATTTGAACTTTGGTCATTTTTATTTATGAAAAGATATAATGCATTAGCCAACATCGATACCTACAATGCATCATACATAGAGGCTTCGAGTAAAGTGTTGGGAATGACGTGAGGGTGAGTAAATGATGAACTATCCCTTTAGCTGTGTTGCACCTGAGGTGTTAAACCAGTCGACATGTGATCTGGAACGGATGTCACATCCTCCACCGGTTACCCAGGCCCAGGGCGGCGTGTCCTCCTGCTCTACCGTGTTGTGCTGCAGCTCGATGGGATACGTGGCCACTGAGCTCCTGGGAACCAAGGCCTTCATCTCCTCCAAGTCTACATTGCTCCATGGCGTCGGGGTCAGGGCGGAGGAGCCGGACTCTGGGCCGGTCGCCTGGTCTCCATCGAGAGGCACCGCTGGAGCGGAGCGATCCGACACCAGCGCAGAGATAAAGCTGTCACTCGTGATCTTGGGAACACGTGGCTTCGGGATGTCCGTGTCATCACAGCCCAGAACGGATCCCTGGGAAGGAGCGGTGACATCACCATCGAACACACCGGCATCTACGTGCGCACCGACACTGGGAAAGACACAGAGCCATTCAGAGCACTGACACTATGGCAAGCCGTTTTCACTTTTATACATTTCCAAGATATGAATTCTTGATATCAACCATTCAATTTTTTGATTCACATTTCAGAAATACAATTATAACAAGTAAAAACCTTTATTTTTGATATCAAGAATACAATTGTTACTAGTTGAAATGTCTATTCTTGATATCCACAATTGAACTGCTATTCAATAATCAATAATTCAATTTCTACAAGTGACAATGTAAATTTCTGATATCATGAATGTAACTGTTACTAGTAAGAAAGCCATTTTAGATATCTGAAATTATATTGATATCAAAAATAGATTTTCAGATATATAAAAAAAATACTAGTGGCAATTGAATTGTTGATATCAAGAATATACATTTTAACTAGTGACAATTTTATTATTGATATCAGGAATTGACATTTTTACTAGTAACAATGCAATTATTGATATCAAAAATGATATTTCTACTAGTAAAAAATAAATTATTGATATCAACAATTGATTTTGAACGGCAGCCTATGGTGAGAATTCACTATTGAAAATACAATTGTTGATATCAGCAATTAAATTGTTGATGTCAAAAAATGTAATTGTTGATATCAAGAATTCATATCCTGGAGATGAATAAAAGTTAAAACGGCTTGCCATATACAATGTTAATTTCTGATATCATGAATGTGATTGTTACTAGTAAGAAAGCTATTTTAGATATCTGAAATAATATTGATATCAGAAATACATTTTCAGATATCAAAAATTATCATTTTTACTAGTACCAATTAAATTGTTGATATCAAGAAATTTCAACTAGTGACAATTTAATTATTGGAATTATTGGGCAATATAATTTCAGGAATTCGCATTTTTACTAGTAACAATGTAATTATTGATATCAAAAATGACATTTCTACTAGTAAAAAATAAATTCTTGATATCAACTATTTATTTTGAATGGCAGCCTATGGTGAAATGAAAATACGATTACAAATATCAGCAATTAAATTGTTGATATCAACAAATACATTTTCTTATATCAAGAATTAAATTGTTGATATCAAGAATTCATATCCTGGAAATGAATAAAAGCTAAAACGGCTTGCCATACTGACACACACACACACACACAGCGCCATCTGCTGGATGGACGGGAAACATGAGGATCCTGCTGTGCTAGTGTTGCCCAATAGCCCATCAATGAAGCTCAAGTGACCCTTCATCAACACCAACACAGAAATATGTTCCTTTAGACACACAATGGCCACAACAATTCAGTGGTGTTGTCGATTAACTTTACTTAACTTAACTTTCCCATGCAATTAATCGACCGATAGACTGTGTGTTGTTGTTAATTTCGTGGATATATTTTCAGCAAACAGTTGGCATTATAGGGTCAAACGAACATGCTGAGATTAATTAATTATCATAATAGGCCTAATGTTTCTCCTTTAAAGTCATAAACTCTGTTTTCTAGGTCCCCTCTGGATCCGTTTTAAACAGGGCATGTTGGCCATAACTGTTCTGTACAGTGTTTTTCCAATACCTGGAATGATTTATGCTTTTGCTGCTATCAAGCTGGGCCGACACTGCGACCCATGACCTTCCGGTGACCTCTGTGTCCGTCACGCCATGACGGAAATACACGGTCCGGTCATCGCTGCCAACACCCCAAACCTGCGTCACAGAAAAAACACACATAAAATAGATATTTTATTATGTATACATCACATCAACAGCTGTCTCTTTTCTGGGCTTTTACATATATCTTCATCAAGCAGAGATAACAAACATGTGGGACGGACAACATCACTCTATTTGAGTCATTTCTCATGTATCCTATAAACATTAAAAGCCTCTATTTTAGTAACTTCACACACTTTTGAACGGTAGTGTTGACATTGGACGTTCGGGTCTGGATATTGTGGTTATTAGAAACATATGATCGCCATCTCAATAATACGCAGTGTAATAAAATCAACTGCATTATAGTAAAGTTGGCATCACGTTATGAGACGATCTCTATTTATGTGCTGACATAGTTCTCATAGACAGGATATTGTTTCTGATTAAGTCAAATTGAGGAACAGGTTCAAAATATGAGAGTGAACACACGCTCCAAGCGGGTTGGTAATAAAATGTGAAGTATGAAAAGGCGTAGTGCGGCCAAACTCAAATTAGACGTTCCCATATGGCTGTGCGTGGGTGAAAGAATTGGAGGTGTATATATATGGCTGGGCTGAGCCAGGCGGTCAGAGGGTCAAGTTACAGAGAGAAGGTTTGCAAACTCCACACTGAGACTCTAGAAATCAACACCCACGGACACCCAACTCCGCCAGACCTCACATTCCCGTCCCGGTGGGAAGGAGGAGCCAGTGTGAGCTGATTGGACGACGGGTGTTTGTGCGTATAAACATGGACGGTGAATACAGTTGTGCACATATTGGTCTGAGGATCTGATGATGGTTAATCCTCAAAGCTTCATGTGAGAACAGGAGTGTAATCAGACCTGTCTGCCCCACCCCTTTCCCAGCCCACAGCAGATGGATGGGTGTCCCCCAAGGGCGAGTACTGGGACCCTTAGAGTTGTCCACACAGGAGAACACTTTTCGAGTAAAGTTAATGAAACTTAATGACCCTCCCCCAATGCAGTAAAACAAAGTGGCCTTTAATTGTGCAATAATCATGCTGTCTAATCAGTATCTTGATATGCCACACGTGTGAGGGGGATGGATTGTCCCAGCAAAGGAGGAACACAGATTTGTGAACAACAATTAAGAGAAACAGGCCTTTTGTGTACATAGAGTTCAAAAACAAAAGTGTTGCGTTCATAATTTTGTATTTTTAATGTTTGTTTCCGTCACACCTTTAAATAGCTTGAATGTAACTGCACCTTTGCCAGGGTTTCTGCAGGATTTAGTCCAAAAATGTAAGACTTTTTTATGACCATTATGATTTAAATTTATGACCTACATGAATTACGAAAAATAACTTCCTTTCAAAAGTCTTTTTTTTTTTATTGACTTTCATTAAAAGTAATTAAAGGTTCCATTTTCTGAAGGCTCCCTTTTCATATCAATAACACTTAATTATCACGATAATATATCAGTCAGTCAATATCGATAATTATCACGATAAGTTTAAAGGCAGATTTTTGCTCCTAACTGAAAGAAACCAGAGTGTTAATTGTGGTTTTAAACTCTTTATTGTCAGAACATATCATGACAAACACTTGCAAAACAGGTGAACATTTCACAAATATAGAACAGTCAAACATTTGTCATTTTTCCTTTACAAAATGTATATCTTTATTGGAGAATTCGTTTCTTAGTTTCTGCATGTGCTAATGGGGATATTGTCTCAAGTCTTGAAACAGGTTTGTGTTGTCTGACTTTGATGGCACGTATCTTCATGAAATGTTTGAAAAATAGTAGGCTAGCCGAAATACATTAAATACTGTAATTTAGGGATGGGCAACGATTAATCGCATCCAAAATAAAAGTTTGTGTTTACATAATATATGTGTGTGTAGTGTTTATAATTCATTTATATACTGTAAATACACACACATGCATGTATATATTTAAGAAATATGTGCATGTATATATTTATTCACAATTAATATTATATATAAACAGTGTTGTGCAAGTTACTTCCAAACTGTAATACATTAGGTATTACTTGTTACTGTTATTTAAAAGTAATTCATTACCTTACAATATTACTGTCTCAGAATTGTAATGCATTACACTACTCATGTATTACTTTTGAGTTACTTTCACCAAAATAACTAAGTAGAACTTAACTTTGGGGCTTCTAACGATATGCAATATGAACCTGAAATCGCGATTCGCCACACGACTCAGATCAACGAACCTACAGAATCGCGACACACCTCTTCCAACTCCAGCGTTATTCTCCTTACCGTCCATATCCAATGCTGCCATATCTTTAAATTAGGCTATTAGTATTATTTGAAGTTAACATTATAAAATACGTAGACCTACACCACAAAACTAGTTGAGGATAAATTATTTAAAATTGGGGAAGTCCAGCATTATGGACATGACATTTGCAGTCAAAACTTGAAATAAAAATTCAAAACTTGAACTAAAAATTTCCTTAAAGGACTCCAGACATTAGACAAATATCAGTCTATGTTTTATTTTTATTATTAGGGAAAAGACACACATTCATGCGTGACAAAAAAAATAGGAGGTAAAATATATTTTTTGTAATTACACTGCGCAAATCGGATGAGGAAGGGTTGGCTCTCCAGTCTCCATAGAACTTAAAATATTCATTTTATTTTAGTTTTCGTGTTCGCATTTCTGAGGGAAAAACAATGTTACAGACGCGACCGCTCTGAACTGGCACTAAAAGACTGCTTTAAAACTTTCACATAGTCTGTTGCCTTTAAGAAGTAAAAGCAGACAATACACTGTAATACAACTGTAATACAAGCCTCACTGAACATGTAACGAGTAAAATATTACTGAAAATTGATTAGTAATGCCTTACACTACTGCGTTACAGCAAAAAGTAATATGTTACTGTAATGTATTACTTTTGTAATGCGTTACTCCCAACACTGTATATAAATATAAATATTTGATATATTAATAACACATTTTCTTAAATATATACATGCATGTGTTAGTATTTATACATACAAATTAATTATACACACTACACACACATATATTATGTAAAAACAAACTTTTATTTTGGATGCGATTAATCTTGATTAATAGTTGCCCATCATCCCTATAATACATTGTCTACATTAATAATATAATACAATTCAATATGTATATCCCACATTTCATGGTGCAGTTAATATACTAGGCTAACGTTCCAGTAAATCCGTGGTAAAGGATGGAAATAGTTGCGCCCAGTGTTTGTCAGCACTGTTTTATCTGCCTTTAAACTGGTTTAAATCAATGAGACATTTGTGTTCTTCGCTTCTCGCTGGATCTCGTGCGCGAGGCCGATCAGAGTAAACGCGTCTGCTCTAGTGAGCTCGTGCTCGCTCGACGTTTTGGCTTGGTCCGTGAGGCGCGCAGTTCAAATGAGTTTCGTTCCTCTTTTGGCGCATAAACATTATCGGACATTTATCGAACTTTTGATGTCGTTTTATAGAGAAAAAAATATAACGCGATAATGAATGAATGAGCGTATCAATCTAAGCAGGACCTTGTATGGAAATCCGGACGTTTTTTTTTTTTTTGTCGTAAAATTCTTCTTATTAAATTTAAGTTTAAAATTAAATTTTAAAAAAGTTTTATGACTTTATGACTCAGCGGACATCCTGCTTTGCCTCATTTAGTATAGAGAGCCTAAGTCCCTCCCCTTCCGGTCGACCACCATGGGACCTTATTTCGGAAAAATATTGAATGGTAGTCAATGGCGAGAGACAACAAATATTTTGATCTGGTTTGAATTGTGCCCTGAATTACACATATGATGTTTGTCAATTTAAAAGATACATTTTAAAGTAAAGAAAGTCGCAGTTTGATGTAAAACCGTTAAGGTATAAGACTGTGAAAATACGTAATTACAAAGACTACAAACCCCAAAGGCACACATTTTCTCCCAATGAATGAAGCTAACTTTACTGAGGCTAATGTCTGTCATTGTTTCTACAGTCTTACGTTATAATCGTAACGTTACGCCGTCGTGCCTGAGTGTTTTGTACAAGACTGCACACACACGAGTAGCGGATCTCGTTTCGCTTCCTGGGAGATGTAGTCCATAGAGCGATTTTCACATAAAACTAAATGTTACTCTTCTGTTGTATGACAAACTGCGACGTTTTTGACTTTCAGAATTATATTTTAAATTGACAAACATCATATGTGTAATTAAGGGCACAGTTCAGACGGAATAAAAAGATAAGTCGTCTCTCGCCATTGACTACCATTCATATTTTTTCCGAAATAAGGTCCCATGAGCCGGAAGCGGAGGGGCGGGACTTAGGCTCTCTATACACGGATCTATGAATATTCAAATGAGCCCCGCCCACGCGCTCACTCAGCTCAGAGATCCACTGGTTGACGATCACACGTTGATCTGATTGGTTACAAGGTCGTTTGTGATGATCGTCAGAAACACCAGCGATTTCAAACCGTGTTTTTGAGACGGTCTTTGGTTCACTGCAGTTTTAAGGAGGAAATACTCAGCAATGCTGTCGACTTATGAATTTACACATGGTGTGTCTTAAAGCATATTAAAAACACCACATAGACACATAAACACTTGACTTTCACCATAGGGGGATTTTAAGGCCCCACAATGTCAAAGACATAATTCAAGGGCCCCCTTTCATGATGTCAGTTTACATGTTTACATGTTACAGTATACGGACCACCTGGCAGAAAACTGCTCTACGGTGAGTGTGTGTTTATTGTTAGACAGTATAATATGATCCTCCACTCATCTCACCTGGTCATTGGGCCCCACGCTGAGCATCACCATCTCTCCACCAATGCTGATCCAGCCTGAGCCAGTGGGATTGTGGGAATTCACCCCCCTCCTGAACCAGACCTGTCACACACACACACACACACACACACACACACACACTGAACTCTTTATGCAAGAATAAACATTTCAGTAATATGCTACTCTGCCATTTATCATCTAGGTTATTTTTACTCAATTATTAGATGAAAATGGACAGTGACGTTGCACAATTGCTCTGATATTATGACAGAATAATAAATTACAGTAATCCTTTAAATTAATAGCACTAAATTAATGTGCGATACCCATAGCAGTGATATTGATGTCAAGCCGAAGCGTTAAATATCGTCTTACTTTGTTGTCCTTAGTAACGGCCCAAACGACAGCGACGCCCACGGCAACATGAACGGCTCCTTTCTGACTCGGAGACTCCACTAGAACCCACGATGAGCCTGACAACATGCAAACCTCTCCGTTAAACATTAGACTTCAACACAGATGCTCGACGTACCCTTGTGTAAAAGAAATGCACTTCAGCAGACTTGTGAACTAGTACTTATTCTGAAAATAATATACTTTAAAAGAATGTACTTAAAGGAGTAGTTCACTTTTAAAAAAATGTTTGCTGATAATTTACTCACCCCCATGTCATCCAAGATGTTCATGTCTTTGTTTCTTCAGTCGAAAAGAAATTAAGGTTTTTGATGAAAACATTCCAGGATTTTCTCCATATAATGGACTTCAATGGGAACCAAACGGTTCAAGGTCCAAAAGACAGTTTCAGTGCAAACTGTTCAAACGGCTTTAAACGATTCCAGACGATGAATAAGGGTCTTATCAAGCGAAACAATCACTCATTTAAAAATAAATGAAAATTTTTAAGTTTTATAAGCAGAAATGGTCGCCTTGCTCTGTTCTGTGACACGCGTTCATGACTCTCCTGATCGAACTCGTTCATCAAAATGAACAAATCTTTTTTCGAGTCATTTTTTAAATGAGTGATCATTTCGCTTGATAAGACCCTTAATCATCGTCTGGAATCATTTAAAGGGTTAGTTCACCCAAAAATGAAAATTCTGTCAGTATTTACTCACCCTCATGTTGTTCCAACCCTGTAAGACCTTCGTTCATCTTCGGAACACGAATTAAGATATTTAGATATTAAGATCGCTCCTGCATACAGTCCATAGGCTTCTTGAGGGACTGGCTCTTGCTGTCCCCGAAAAGTCATTAAAGACATCGTTAAAATAGTCCAAGTGACTACAGGGGCTCAATCTTAACTTTATCAAACGACGAGAACACTTTTGTGCGCAAAAAAACAACAAAAATAACGACTTTATTTCAACTATTCACTTCCTTCTCCATGAGCCTGTAGACGGTTAACGTAGTGTGATTGCGTAGAGCTACGTCACACGTAGGCTCACTATTGGCCGACGCTGGTCATGTGTGTGTGATGCGTGTGACGTACAATAACAGAAGCTTACGCTATTAAACTAGTAACCTGACTCGTGCAGAGGGAGAAATAAACGAATACTTGAAATAAAGTCGTTATTTTTGTTGTTTTTTTGCGCACAAAAGTGTTCTCGTCGTTTGATAAACTTAAGATTGAGCCCCTGTAGTCACTTGGACTATTTTAACGATGTCTTTAATGACTTTTCGAGGACAGCAAGAGCCAGTCCCTCAAGAAGCCTATGGACTGTATGCAGGAGCGATCTTAATATCTTAAATATCTTAAATTGTGTTGCGAAGATGAACGAAGGTCTTACGGGGTTGGAACAACATGAGGGTGAGTAAATACTGACAGAATTTTCATTTTTGGGTGAACTAACCCTTTAAAGCCCTTTGAACAGTTTGCACTGAGACTGTCTTTTGGACCTTGAACCGTTTGGTTCCCATTGAAGTGCATTATATGGAGAAAAATCCTGGATTGTTTTAATCAAAAACCTTAATTTCTTTTCGACTGAAGAAAGAAAGACATGGACATCTTGGATGACATGGGGGTGAGTAAATTATCAGCAAACGTTTTTTTTTAAAAGTGAACCACTCCTTTAAGTGCAAACTGAACTCAAGAGTGTTTTAAGTAGCAATTATGCACATCTTTATGTGTAATAATTACATTTTTACTTCTATTTTCTTTGAAATATGGTAAAAGTTGCTGAATGTACTGACAATCATTTATGGTCAACTCATGTGATTTCTATAAGAACTTTTATGACACGTTTTTAAATTAGGGCTGTCAAATGATTAATCGCGATTAATCGCATCCAAAATAAAAGTTTGTGTTTACATAATATATGTGTGTGCACTGTGTATAATTATTTTGTATATATATAAATACACACACATGCATGTGTATTTAAGAAAAAAATATTATTTATATATAATATAAATTATATATATATATAAATCTATATACAGTACATACATGAAAATATTTCTTAAATATATACAAGTATGTGTGTGTATTTATATATATATATATATATATATATATATATTAATTAATTATACACAGTGCACCCACATATATTATGTAAAAACAAACTTTTATTTTGGATGCGATTAATCGCGATTAATCATTTGACAGCCCTATTTTAAATATATTAATAGTTATGTAATGAGGTTGCAATTCAGTATATATTAACTTTAAATGTATTATTGAATTACACACTACAGTTAAAACTATAATCAAGTACTTGTGCTTCAATATGTTAGTCAACACATCAAAATAAGTGCACTCATAAAACATATGTACTTTCAAAATGTGACATTATTACAAAGTGCACTTTTATAAAAAAGTCTACTTAAGTGTGTTAAGAAACGTATCTCTTTAAAGGGATACTCCACTTTTTTTTGGAAATAGGCTCATTTTACCACTCCCCCAGTGTTAAACAGTTGGGTTTTACAGTTTTCGAATGTATTCAGCCGATTTGTTTTTATATTTAGAAGAATATCAGTAACCAGACAGTTTTTGGTCTCATTGACTTCCATAGTATATTATTTTCCTACTATGGAAGTCAATGAGACCAGAAACTGTGTAAATATCATAAAATCGGCTGAATGGATTCGAAAACGGTAAAACTCAACTGTTTAACTCTGGGGGAGTGGTAAAATGAGCCTTTTTTTTAAAAAAAGTGGAGTATCCCTGGCTTTAAGTACACTTAAGTGGCCTTTTATTTCACTACTATCATATTATTATCTGCAAGTACAGCTTTTAATAAATATACCACAAGTGCACGTTCAATACAATTAAACACACTTGTTTTTCATCATGTAGTACTATTGAGTCTGGACTATTAAGACACACGTACTATGTAGGTTTGAAATGATAAAACAAATATATACAATACAAAACAAAGACAAAAAAATACTGAGACTTTTGCATCATGTTGATAGTAATTGTGTGTGAACTTCAGGACTGACTTCAAACGTCCACTAAAAATCATCAGCTGATTCAATGACGATGAGCAAAAATAATGCAAACAAGTGAGACGTTAGTGAAGAGAAAAGAGATTCACATGTTTGCCTGCAGTGACATCTGGACATTTTTAAGTGTGGCTCGAGTGTCACACGTGCTCCATGCTATAGACATGACCGTGACCATGATCACAGTTGGACCGTGAATAGAAGTCATTCAAAACATGTACTGTATGTTCTGCATTCTTTCTGTGTGTGTGTGTGTGTGAGGGAATTCAAAGGACAGGAATAAATGTGTCAGTGTCAAACCTTTAGGGCAGTCTTTACTGATGCCCGTCCTGGCCAGTATTTGTCCGTCCCAGAGAACGACCCAGAGCAGGTCTTTCGGGCCGGCGCTGACCTGTGCCACCTCTCGGGGAACCTGGACGGGCTCCCATCGTGTCCCCTCCGGGTTCTGCTGGCTGATGCCTGTGCGGGACCACAGCTGTGTAGACACACACACACACACACACACACACACACCTGAGATCTGTGTGGTGGCAGGAATAGAATTTTAACACATCATAAACATGACAAAACATTCAGCGAGTGTTTAAATTAACCACTAGGCTGGGAAATTGTTCAGATTCCTGTGAGCAAGTGGCTAATCCATAAGGTAAGGAGGTGTTGGCTGAGCTCAACATATAAAGAGCAGGTCCCAGAACAGCAGTGAGCTCTAGTGGTCACAAAACTGCCCTGCAACTGCAAACAGGTGAACTGAGGGGCTGTTTACACCACAGCGGTTTCAACTAAATGTAACACTTTTTATGCGTTTTGGACGTTAGAGAACGCTGAGAGCGCAAACTTTTGAAAACAGGTTTCAAAGGGTACGTTTACGCATGACAAGATACGCTTAAATGTGCAGTGTGTGATTTTTAGCGATTGTAACAGCGCACGCACCTCCGCATCCCATAGACACCATTTTGTCTGATTTTGAAAACTCTTCGCGATCGACTTAAAATGCTTCCAAGATCGGCTTGGTGATTCCTGTAACGTTACTGTTTTACGGTCAATGACAAGAGTACTAATCAGCTAGCGCTATGGCTAGCTTCCAGCTTTCTGCTATTTAAGAAATGGTTCTATTTAGAACCAGAAATGGTTCCATCCCCCGCTTCATATATGGAACTGCAAAATGGTTCTAGATTTTTGGTAAAAGATTCTATTGGCCAAGTATGGAACCCCAGGGTTCTATATAGAACCCAGAGGAACCCTTTTTTAAGAGTGTATAGAACCTTTTAGGGGTTCCAAATAGGTAGCGCTGATAGAACCTTTTAAGGTTCTATATAGAACCTTTTCTTCTAAGAGTGTTCTCTTTCAAGGTATGAACTAAACGCGCTCTGTGGCGTTGTGTGTTCGCGTTCGGCTACGGTAGAAACATGGCGTCACAATATGTCAACCTTCATAGAGGGGGAGCTCGCGGTTATGTAGATATAAATGTATGAAACTACTGAAAACATAGTTATGGATAGTCATATTGTATTTCTGTTAAAAGATACTCGAATTTTTTACACATTGCACCTTTAAAGATTAGAAGTTTTTACTTTTGAGCTTTCCATGTACAGAGGACACCATTGTCAAAACCTCATTCACATGGATCCACGAAAACATCTAAAAACGCTGTATTCTGCTGCCAGGACACTAGATGGCGATGAAACATATAGACTGAACAAGTAATACGCATGTCTGTGACGTCATCGTCTTCGGAGATTCGCATTTTTATTGTTTACATGGAGACGTTTTAAAAAACTTGCACTTTGAAACCCGTTTTCAAAAGTTTTCTTGTAAACGAATGGACAAAGGCTTCGGTTTTTAGTAGAAAACGGTGTCGTGTAAACAACAAAAACGTGAATTTCTGAAGACGATGACGTCATGCACTGGTGCATTAAATGTTCAGTCTAAAATGTTTCATCGCCATCTAGTGGCCTGGCAGCAGAATACAGCGTTTTTAGACGTTTTCGCAGATCTGTGTGAATGGGGATCGTTTTGACAATGGTGGTCTGTACGCGAAAAAGTCAAAGTAAAAACTTATCAGCTCTAAGCATATCGTTGTCGTGGAAACGTACCCTCAAAATAGTATAATAAGTTTCTGTTGATTGATATAAAGCCGAGACAAAACAACATACAAATATTAGATGAAAAGTTGAAAACCATAAACAAAATAAACTAAAATTAGAAATATTGCTGTGGCAACTAACTGAAATAATGTTTCAGTTCCAGCAATAAAATTATTAAAAAACAAAACAAAAACTGAACAAATATATTAATTTGCAAGATTATTATATAAATTAAAGCTTAATAGAAACATTTTAAAAAACAATTAAACCACAAAAAGCACAACAAAACGACTTAACCTTAAACAGTGTTAATACTATAAGAGTAGATGAACACAACTAAAGCAGCAGCCTTTGGACACACTGAGTCACACAACAGGACGGCAGCGGCCTCTAGTGGTCAGAAATCTGCAATGCAACCACAGCATCACTGCTCAAACAGGTTTTGGTAACACTTTGGTTTAGCCTCCGGTTCTTACTATTAACAAGCTGCTTATCTTTTAGGTTGATATATTGCAAAATGTCATTATTATGAATATTTGATGCTCAATATACATTTCTGATTATTATAAGTGTTAAAAACAGTTGTGTTGCTTCTTATTTCCATGGAAAGCGTCATTTTTTCCAGGATTCGTTCATGAGAAAGTAAAAAAAAAAAACAGCATTTATTGGAAATAGAAATCTTCAAAAACATTACAAATGTCACTTGTTATTAAATCAATGTGTCCTTGCTTAATAAAAGTATTAATTTCTTTCCAAAAATACTTGAATGGTAGTGTATATAATAGTTATGTGCATTATATTCTGTGCAGTCAACAACACTGCACATAACTTTTCCTATTCCTCTGTACAAACCTTCCCTTGTTGGGACACGGCCCACAGGTGAATGTGCTTCTCGGGGCCGTCGCTCATGTCCCAGCCTCCACAGCTGAGGTCCACGAAGGGCTCGGGCGGAGACCTGCCCCGGTCCAAAGGCACCTGCGCCAAAAACACACTTTCTCAATGCGACATGTGTGTTTAACATTGAAATAACTACACTTTTTAGCTTTTTTTCACTGGTGATTCTACCTTGGCCCACGATCCCAGTGCTTTATATCTCCTGTAGCGAAGCCATCGCCTGCGACGGACACATGAATTCCACTTCTTGTCTTTGCTGAATGCTGCAGGGAAGTCCACCGCGTACTCCCAGCCCTGCCGGCACGTTAAAGGGATTGCTTACTTTGAAATTCATTTTTGATATAGTTTCAATTTTGAATATTTTTAGGTCAAACCGTTTTTGTCTGTCAGTCATATAATGGAGGTCTATGGTCACCACCTCAAAGAGCATGCACAGAGAAGTCCAGATTAAACATGATTTAATGACTCGTAAATGTAAGTACACATTGATGGCCTAAGACACGAAACGAGCGGTTTGTGTGAGAAAACCAACAGTATTTATATCGTTTTTACCTCGTGTAACCACAGCCACGTCCAACTGATCTGTGGTCTGCGCAAGTGGCGGTAGTGATCTTTTGCATGTGTACGTCACTCATTGTTTACACAGAGATTTCGGAAGTGTTATCCTTCATTATGAAGATCTAAACATGTTTAGATATACAGGAAATCGCAATAGAAGACGATTTCAATATATCAACAGACAACGTTTAATTTTTTTCTGCAATTTTTCTGCGCGAGAGATCACTTCCGGCAATTGCGCAGATATAAGCACCTGTGCCTTCAGATCACTTATACGTGGCTGTGGTTACACGAGGTAAAAACAATATAAATACTGCTCGTTTTCTCACACAAACCGCTCATTTCGTGTCTTAGGCCATCAATGTGTACTTGCATTTACGAGTCATTAAATCATGTTTAATTTGGACTTCTCTGTGCATGCTCTTTGAGGTGGTGACCATAGACCTCCATTATATGACTCATAGAGAAGAACGGTTTGACCGAAAAATATAAAAATTGGAAATACAGTGGAAACAAAGACACCTACATCTTGGATGCCCTTGAGGTAAAACAAAACATAATTTCAAAGTGAACTATCCCTTTAAGTCTGGAGTAAGTTACGTTTTGGGTTTATGAGATTGAGTTCCTCACCCCAGTCTCAGTGGATTCCCTCCCACAGCTTTCA
The DNA here is from genome assembly GCF_988280905.1 of Pimephales promelas. Lineage (NCBI taxonomy): Eukaryota > Metazoa > Chordata > Actinopteri > Cypriniformes > Leuciscidae > Pimephales > Pimephales promelas. The sequence continues at coordinate 36,291,963 of NC_142771.1, read as the reverse complement.
TCATCCACGTACCAGTCGCCCTCCCACTCCCAGTTAGCAGACGGCAGCTCAAAGCTGTGCAGAGGCTGTGGGGTGGAGCCGGACTCATCCGTCCACTGCCAGCGGTCCGTCGGGAGGAGTGTGTCTGTGAAACCCTCCACTGGGTTCCACCTCTGGAGGACACACACAGAGTCTTAGCAGGTCAGAGGACATTTGTAGCAAAACGTTACAGAAACCTACATATATATATATATTCTAATATAAGAAATTAGAATTATAAATGAAATTCAAAGATGAATCTAATATATTATTTAGTATAACTACATATACATGATTATACTTTTCAGAGGGCCGACGTTTCAGCAGTGTTGGTCAAGTTACTTGGAAATAGTAATTAGTTACTGATTACTGATTACTTCTCCAAGAAAGTAATCCAATTACTTTACTGATTACTTATTTTCAAAAGTAATTAGTTACTTTACTAGTTACTTTACTAAGTTACTTTTCAAAAACATGATGCACGACCTGAATACGCTAAATCATAGACCTTTCAGCCTAATTCTATTCTTTCTGCATATTCCATCATCTAAAATGTAATCAAATTAAACATTTTCTTTTTTTTAAACTTGTTTTATTTCTTTCAATATTTTAACTTTATGCAAATTGCATCGAGCAAAAATTAAATGAAATGCAACAGTCTCAGACTAGAAGAAAATTGTTGAACATTTAAACCTATTTTCTGCACATTCCACCATTTTAATGAAATAAAGACAGCCCTTCTTCTGTTAATATACATTTCTACATATTCCAGCATATAAAATAAATATGTTTTGTAAAATCCTTCATTTGAATAGATGTAAAAATACAGCAACAAAATCATGAAAGTCGCTCCTGACTATATTACAAATTATTAACACTTACGTCTTTTAACAGTAAAGTGCAGAGAGGAGCAAAAATTAGTTGATCAAAACAGAAAATGCTGTTGCATGCCGTATTTTGGCTTCAAGTTTTTTTCTGTTTTTTTTCTTTCGGAGTTAAACAGTGGTTATGTCCCATCAGCATGTAGCCGCAGTGGTCATGTCAGATGGGGGTTCAGTAAGTTTAACATTCCTGTACCAGCAGGAATTTATAAATGATGGTAACACTTGATTTTACAGTAAAATTTACAATAATTTTACAGTTATTAATCACTACAAATCATACATCATACCAACTAACCCTAAACCAAACCCCATTCCCTAACCCTGTAGTAAGTTCATGTGAAACTTGAAAAATTTGAATTTCGTGCAAAAGTTCATTTATTTCAGTAATTCAACTTAAAAGGTGAAACTAATATATTATACAGACTCATTTAATGCAAAATAAGACATTTCAAGCCTTTATTTGTAATAATTTTGATTTTCAATTTGAACATTGTGAAAAGGTTTCCATATCTGTAATCCATAATCATCAGAATTATAACAAATAAAGCCTTCAAATATCTCACTTTGCATTAAATGAGTCTGTATAATATATTAGTTTCACCTTTTAAGTTGAATTACTGAAATAAATGAACTTTTGCACGATATTCAAATTTTTCGAGTTTCATTAATACTACTCATGACTTAAATATTTAATTACACAGTAACACCTTACAATAAAGTGTAACCTCAATGATTTATCTGTGCACATCTTTTTTTTTTTTTCCAATTCATGTGCTTTGTAATCTTAAATCAGAATAACTTCCCCTCCTCTTGCAGCTCTTTTCTGATGATGCGTTTACTGGCGCGATGGCGGGGCAACCTGTCACTCACATGAGATCAAACCACAACCATCCAATCAAATCCCCATGGACACAATCAAGCCCCGCCCTACATTTGTTCTTGTTCGAGAAGCCGTAAGTTACGTCACAGTAGGGAAATAAATAATATCGCAACTTCCATGTCATGCCGACTTTAACAAATGGGACCTTGCTATGTACAGTATTTAATCATGCCAAATCGCAATTGAGTTGAAAATCCGAGTGAGAAAATGAAACGGATCACACCTGGTTTTCGTAGGTCTCTTCCTGGTGGCGTATAGGCACGTGACTGGGATACACATGGAGATAGACGTGATGGTCGCAGCCGATGCCCCAGCAGCACTGACGAGAGCCCGTCACACGCTTCAGCTCCAGCACTATATCAGCAGCGCGGCTCCAGCGCCCTCTAGCGGCCGGGAGACTGAACACCCGCCCGTATACATCCACCGCCCACAGCAGCGACCCCGACATCATCGGCCCCGCCCGAAGACACCACTGACCCTGCTGGACCACAGACAGACAACACGGCAACATAGTCTTTTGACCATTTTGACCAAAACAC